>NC_135958.1:74335380-74686588 GCF_053455715.1 Rhinoraja longicauda
GGTTATGAGGAGAAGGCAGGAGAATGGGGTTAGGAGGGAGAGAGAGATCAGCCATGGTTGAACAGCGTAGACTTGATGGGCCGAATGGCCTAATTCTGCTCCTATCACTTATGACCTTATGGCCTAAGATAGACACAAAAACCAGGAGTAACTCAGCGGGATAGGCTGCATCTCTGGAGAGAAGAAATGGGTGACGTTTCGGGTCGAGACCCTTCTTCGGTTGACCTTACGACCCAATGACGAGGCATTTTTATATTTTGATCTCACACAGTGATTATCACTCAAAGTCACATTTCGTGTCAATTTTGTTCGCTTCTACGTTTGACTCTGAACCTTTGTGACCCTGCTGTACAATAATGTCTACTCGGTTAGACTGGCCACCACCAGCAATTCCAGTTTAAATACTTTGTCATGTACCTAAGCTGGGAACTTGCAATGTGAACTATTTCCACGTACACTGAGGTTACTTCCCTTCAAAAACATCAGGTTCCTGCCAAAACCAGTTAACGTTATACCACCTCGCAAAGTGGGTTCGTAATAAATGAATACACGGGTTAACATCAGCAAATTTGCTAAGATTAAATACAGGCCAATTTTTGTAAACAGCTTTGTCCCAGCTTTGTTCAATTTAGATTTTAATACCAGAAATTGCCAGCATTTTGTATTTTACTTTAGACTTCAGACTTTAGAGATACAGCATGGAAACAGGCTGACCAGCCCGCCGACCAGCGATCGTCCCGCACACTAGCACGACCACACACAATAGGGACAATTTACAACTTGACAGAAGCCAATCGACCTGCAAACCTGCACGTCTTTGATGCGTGGGGGGGAAACGAGAGCACCCGGAGAAAACACACGCGGTCACATGGAGAATGTGAAAATTCCATACAGGCAGCACCTGTGGTCAGGATGGAAACTGGGTCTCTGGCGCCGTAAGTCAAGTCAAGTCAAGTCAATTTATTTGTATAGCACATTTAAAAACAACCCACGTTGACCAAAGTGCTGCACATCTGACCAGGAAAAAAAAAAGAAACATACAGTGGCAGGCAGCCAAACACAACGGCGCGGCCATCTTGAACAAAATGTTAATTCAATCACCCACAGTCCAACAATAAAAGCACTAAACAGGCACCCAAAATTACCCAACCCCAAAACACAGTCCAACAATAAAAGCATTAAATAGGCATTCAAATCACACACCCCAAAACCCCCAAAAACACAGTCCAACAATAAAAGCATCAAACAGGCACTCAAACCACCCAACCCCAAAAACACACAAAAAAAGAAACATCCATCAAAGAAACATCCATCACAGTGAGTCTCCTCCAGTCCTCTCTCTCCTCACTGTGATGGAAGGCCACAATGTCTTTCCCTTCTCCCGCTGTGCCTCGCCCGCAGTCAGGTAGACAATAGACAACAGACAATAGGTGCAGGAGGAGGCCATTCGGCCCTTCGAGCCAGCACCACCATTCAATGTGATCATGGCTGATCATTCTCAATCAGTACCCCGTTCCTGCCCTCTCCCCATACCCCCTGACTCCGCTATCCTTAAGAGCTCTATCTAGCTCTCTCTTGAATGCATTCAGAGAATTGGCCTCCGCTGCCTTCTGAGGCAGAGAATTCCACAACGCTGCCGCTGCACCACTGTGAAACCCTAAGAGATTTCTACCAGTGATATCTGATACTCATTGAATCATTTCGCTCGAAAATAGACACAAAAAGCTGGAGTCACTCAGAGGGTCAGACAGCCCTGAGGAAGGGTCTCGACCCGAAACGTCACCGATTCCTTTTCTCCAGAGATGCTGCCTGACCCGCTGAGTTACTCCAGCTTTTTGTGTCTATCTTTGATTTAAACCTGCGTCTGCAGTTCCTTCCTAAACATTTCCCTCTCTACATGAGCGGCTGTATCCCAAAGCAACGTTTCAAAACATAGGCGATACGGATCATCAAAGCAGAACAGTGGTGGTGGTGAGGCTGGTAAGGGTGTTTTCTCTCCCCGATCAAGGAAGTCAAACCTTAGTATAAACCGGTAGAGTTCTGCCCAACTTGCCCACACCGACCAACGTGTCCCATCAACACTAGTCCCACCTGCCTGTGTTTGGCTCATATCCCTGTAAACCTGTCCTATCCATGTACCTGTCTAACTGTTTCTTAAACGTTGGGATAGTCCCTGCCTCAACTACCTCCTCCGACAGCTCGGTCCATACACCCACCGCCCTTTGTATGAAAAAGTTACTCTTCAGATTCCGATTAAATCTTCTCCCCTTCACCTTAAATCTATGTCCTCTGATTCTCGATTCCCCTACTCTGGGTAAGAGACTCTGTGCATCTACCTGCTCTTGTGACTCTGTGTGTCTACCCGATCTATTCCTCTCATGAATTTATACACCTCTATAAGATCACCCGCCATCCTCCTGCACTGCATGGAATCGTGTCCAAGCCTCCTAAAACCTACCCCTGTAGCTCAGAATCTCGAGTCCTGGCAACATCCTCGTAAATGCTCTCCCTATAACTTTCCAACTTGACACCATCTAAAGTCTAAGGTGAATATGCCATTTTTACAAGCTTCAAATCACAGTAAATTGATATTTCAGTTGAGCTGATGGAACTTGATATTACAACCCCTACTATAATTGGCACCTCCTTAAACATTTACACAAAGAAAGCACACTTCCTCTTCTTTCACTTACTTCCGACTGCTAAGCTTCAACACAAGAGAGTAACTAACTCAGCAACCAGGCTGCACGGGGTCGAAGACCATTTGTGACTACTTTTCACCACAACACCAGTTAGTTTAGTTTAGAGATACAGTGCAGAAACAGGCCATTCGGCCCACCGAGTCCGCACCGGCCACCGATCCCCGCACACCATCCTGCACACTCTAGGGGCAATTTTACATTAATATCAAGCCAATTAACCTACAAGCCTGTACGTCTTCGGAGTGTGAGAGAAAACCGGAGCACCCGGAGAAAACCCACGCAGGTCACGGGGAGAACACACAAACTCTTTTACTTTCTGTAAATAATTTAACAGTGAATATCATAGATACAGCGTGGAAACAGGCCCTTCGGCCCACCAAGTCCATGCCGACCAGCGACCACCCGGTCACTAGTTCTATCCTCCGCACTAGGCACAGTTTACAGGAGCCAATTAACCTACGAACCTGCACGTCTTTGGAGTGTGGGAGGAAACCGGAACACTAGGGAGAACGCCCACGCCCAGGTCACGGGGAGAACGCACAAACTCCGTACAGACAAGCACCCCGTAGCCGGGATCGAACCCTGGTCTCTGGTGCTGTGAGGCCATGGCATTTCTAACTAATGAGCTTCAACACAAGAGAGTAACTCAGCAGCTAGACTGCACTTAGCAGCAGGTTCAAGGGAATCATCGATGACCATTAGTGACTGCTTTTCACCGTAACATAAATGTACAGAGACTGCGCTTGTCTGGGAGAGAATGAGCAGTATTTCACACAATAGAAACCAGAAGTTGCCAGAAATTGATACCAGCGCACATTAGACAGCCTCACCATCCGTGACTGTTCATTTACTCAGGTTGATATTTGACCCGATGCATTAGTAGCTAGGTAACTGGCGGAAGAGTGCTGGGAAAATTATGGAACTTTAGACGTCAAATTTTGCAGAGGGCATTCTGTGTCACAATTTAATGCAGAATTAAAAGCAACGAGTTGCCCAAAATACTTTGAGCATTTTTCTCTCAACTAAAACGAATCTCAACTAATGATGCTCATGCAAATTACCAAAGCAAAATGGCTTTAAAATACTGGGGAGACAGAGTCAATCCTTTCCTTGTTGATCACATCCTCATGAAGTCCAGGTATTGTGGGTCGGCACGGTGGCGCAGCGGCAAAGTTGCTGCCTCACGGCGCCAGAAACCCGGGTTCGATCCTGACAATGGGCGCTGTCTGTATAGAGCTGGTACGTTCTCCCTGTGACCATGTTGGTTTTCTCCAGGAGCTCCGGTTTCCTCCCACACCCCAAAGACGTACAGGTTTGTAGGTTCATTGGCTTCAGTAAAATTGTAAATTGTCCCTAGTGTGTGTGTGTAGGATAGTGTTGGTGTGCAGGGATCACTGGTCGAGGCCGGGACTCGGTGGGCCGAAGGGCCTGTTTCTGCGCTGTATCTCTAAACAAAATTAAATATCAAAGCCATCCCCACTATTGTCTGAGGGCAAAACGAGACAAGCTTGACATTTACCTCAATGGCGTTGGCCAGATCCTATGATACATAGACAACATTGCTTGTTGATGCAGTGGCACTCGACTGTGGTTAGACAGCAATTAATTGGATATGTGGCTTATTGATCCATGGAGGGTGCTTTATAAATATAAATTCTTTCCATGCTGAAGCTGAGGCACGTAATTCGTAAGCTATAACCTAAGTTGGCGCATGTGTAGAAAGGAACTGTTGTTGCTGGTTTATACCGAAGATGCTGGAGTAACTCAGCGGGTCAGGCAGCATCACTGAAGAAAAAGAATAGGAGACGTTTTGTGTCGGAACCTTTCTTCAGACTGAAAGTAGCGGGGGGGGGGGGGGGGGGGGTGGGTGAAAAACTGAGCGAATTCTCGGTTTAACAATTTACGCACTTTAGTTTAGTTTAGTTTAGTTTAGTTTAGTTTAATTTAGTTTAGTTTAGTTTAGTTTAGTTTAGTTTAGTTTAGAGATACAGCATGGAAACAGGTCCTTCGGCCCACCGAGTCTCTGCCGATCACTGATCACCCATTCACACAGTATTATCTATATAATTTGTTATATGTGTTATCCCAATTTCTGATCTACTCCCTACACACAAGGGATCCTTACAGCGGTGAATTAACCTACATGTCCTGCATGTCTTTGAGACGTGGTAGGACACTGGATCACCCAAAGGAATCCCACGCAGTCACAGGGAGAATGACTGTGCAAGACTCTACACAGACAGCACCCGAGGTCAGGATTGAACCCGGATCTCCGGCTTTGTGAGGCAGCAGCTCTACCAGCTGTGCCACCGTGCCACCGTGCCACCGTGCCACCCTTCCAAAGGGACGTGTCACTTCCGAAGAGTCTCGTCATGCCAAGTTCTTTTGGGAACTTAGAACATGCAAACATATCAACTTCCGATACACATCAGGCAACTGCTCCATCCTTTCACCAACTGGAGAGCAGTCCTGAGCTGCCATCTACCTCATTGGAGATCCTCGGACTATCTTTAATCGGACTTTACTGGACTTTATCTTGCAACAAGCATTATTCCCTTTATCCTGCATAAGGGATAATTATTCCCTTTATCCTGCATTATTCCCAATGTTGGGGGAGTCCAGAACCAGGGGCCACAGTTTAAGAATAAGGGGTCGGCCATTTAGAACTGAGATGAGGAAATACTTTTTCAGTCAGAGAGTTGTGAATCTGTGGAATTCTCTGCCTCAGAAGGCAGTGGAGGCCAATTCTCTGAATGCATTCAAGAGAGAGCTAGATAGAGCTCTTAAGGATAGCGGAGTCAGGGGGTATGGGGAGAAGGCAGGAACGGGGTATTGATTGAGAATGATCAGCCATGATCACATTGAATGGTGGTGCTGGCTCGAAGGGCCGAATGGCCTCCTCCTGCACCTATTGTCTATTGTCTATTGTCTATTGTCTGCACACGATGGACGGCTCGACTGTAATCACGTACAGTCATTCCGCTGACTGGATAAGTACCTCGGTAAACATGATGATCACATAATCTAATTTAGATCCAAATTTAAATCCGTGAAGAGATGGCTCTCTAACCCACTCCATCATTTGAAGAATTGTGATGAATCCACAACTCTACGCCCACTGCCAAGCTCCACAAAGCTCCATCCCCCCCTGTATTCCTAGTTCACATTCTAGGGAGAAACACAGGCTCTCCACCAAAGCAGCACAAAATATTACAGTGCAGGATCATGTCCATGCCGAACATAATGCCAAGATAAACTAATCTCATTTAGTTTAGCTTAGTTTAGAGATGCAGTGCAGGAAGAGGTCCTTCGGCCCACCGAGCCCGTGCCGGCAGTAATCAATGGTTGTTCATAAGTTCAGATGTCATAGGAGCAGAATTAGGCCATTCGGCCCATCAAGTCTACTCTGCCATTCAATCATGGCCGATCTATCCTTCCCTCTCAACCCCATTCTCCTGCCTTCTCCCCATAACTCCTGACACGTTAGAGATACAGCGTGGGAACAGGCCCATCGGCCCACCAAGTCCAAGCCGACCAGCGATCACTAGCTCTATCCTACACACTAGGGACAAATTACGCTTTGCAGAGGCCAATGAACCTACAAACCTGTACGTCTTTGGAGTGTGGGAGGAAACCGGAGCACCCGAAGGAAACCGGACCACCCGGAGAAAACCCACGAGATCACAGCGAGAGCGTACAAACTCCGTACAGGCAGCGCCCATGGTCAGAATCGAACCCAGGTCTCTGGAGCAGTGATGCAGCAACTCCACCACTGTGCCTGCGTATGATCCATACCCTGATTCATTTATTTCTGCTGTACCACTCATTCTAGATGAAAGGGAAGATAAAGTCCAGAAAAGTCCGATTGAAGATAGTCCGAGGGTCTCTGGTGAGGTTGGTGGCAGCTCAGGACCCCTCTATAGTTGGTGCGAGGATGGTCCAGTTGCCTGATGGATAAGAAGGTGATATGTTTGTATCACCTTGGTCCCCAAAAGATCTTGGGGTAACGGGACTCTTCGGAAATGGAAAATGCCATCTCCGCTTGGAAGGGCATCGCAGTGACACAGCAGGTAGAGCTGCTGGCTCACCGTGCGAGATCCTCCATGGTTACCAAGCCACAATCCATGTACACCTAAATGATTCATGGCTCCGTTTCTTAAAACAAGTAAATCATTGAAAGTCATTGAACTCGGCGTTCAAGCTTTCCGGATTAAAATATAGAGACATAGAAACATAGAAAATAGGTGCAGGAGTAGGCCATTCGGCCCTTCGAGCCTGCACCGCCATTCAATATGATCATGGCTGATCATCCAACTCAGTATCCCGTACCTGCCTTCTCTCCATACCCCCTGATCCCTTTAGCCACAAGGGCCACATCTAACTCCCTCTTAAATATAGCCAATGAACTGGCCTCAACTACCTTCTGTGGCAGAGAATTCCACAGATTCACCACTCTCTGTGTGAAAAAAAACGTTCTCATCTCGGTCCTAAAAGACTTCCCCCTTTATCCTTAAACTGTGACCCCTTTTTCTGGACTTCCCCAACATCGGGAACAATCTTCCTGCATCCAGCCTGTTCAACCCCTTAAGTCGCGGAAGGTATGCCAGGCTTGACCCGTAGGTGAGGACGTTGGCAATTCTGGGCCCCATATCTGAGGAAGGGTCGCGTTGGCACTGGAGAAGGTCCAGAGGAGGTTTACGAGAATGATCGCCGGAATGATTGGGGTAACATATGATGAGCGTTTGGGGCCTGTTTTGAGGCAGAGATAGATAGGTTTGTTGATTAGTACGGGTGTCAGGGGTGATGGGGAGAAGGGAGGAGAACGGGGCTAGGAGGTCGAGATAGATCAGCCATGACTGAATGGCGGAGTAGACTTGATGGGGCTGAACGGCCTAATTCTGCTCCCATCACATGACCTTACGACCTAGACAGAAACAAATGGTTTATCTTATGGTGTGTGGTAATCATTCCATGTGGAAGGAAACCACCCATCCAAAGATACCCGATTCGGTCCTGGCCATCGGTTCAACGCAACTCACTTGGGAGAAATGAAATACTGCGAGGCGTTGAACTCCACTGGGCGTTTTGTTCCTCTCTGCACAAGTGCTCCCACACTGGGAACACAGAGTTTACTCTCAAGGAAAGCAGAAAGAATAATCAACATGTGACCATTTGGGGAGTTGCCCTGCCTGCTGGGACCTCTCCACTGGCTATGTCTTTCCCTTGGGTCCCATTGATTGATGCCAGCCAGGCACAATGTCATACAAGCACCGCGCTTTAGGGCTGAACCACAGTAGAAACAACTGGATTAGGCAGATTGCTGTCGTGTTGGAGATTTGCCCAGCATGGAATACTCTCTTTACTAGAGTGGATCCAGGATTGAGAGACGTTAGTTATGCAGACTGTACGGGTGACAGTGGTTGTGGGGAGAAGGCAGGAGAATGGGGTTGAGACAGAATGGCAGAGAAGACCTGATGGGCCGAATGGCCTAAAATTCTTCTCCTATGAATTATGAACATAAACTTATGAACTTATGAGATAGATTTCTAAAGCCTGTGCAGGAAGGAACTGCAGACGCTGGTTTACATCAAAGATAGACACGAAATGCTGGAGTAACTCAACGGGTCAGGCAGCATCTCTGGAGAGAAGGAATGGATGACGTTTCGGTTCAGAATGTCTGAAGAAGGGTCTCGACCCGAAACGTCACCTATTCCTTTTCTCTAGAGATACTGCCTGGATATATTTGGAGTGTGGGGAAAAACCCCGTGCAGGTCACGGGGAGAACATGCAAACTCTATACTGCAAGTAGGCATTTGTCAAGTCCATTTTTGTGAAGACTTGGCCGCCTGTGAGGGTGCTAAACAAATCCTCTGCCGTTGGTAGGGTATCTGGTCCGCTATCTTCAAGTACCTGGTTTACGGTCACCTTATAATCCCAACAAAGTCTAACACTACCATCAGGTTTAAGTACAACTACAATGGGTGTTCCCCATGCACTACTTTCTACCTTACTGATAATGTTCTCAGCTTCAAGTCTTTTCAGTTCTTTCTCGACCTTGTCCTTAAGAGCATACGGCACAACCCGCGGTTTGCAATGCACTGGTGTCACATCCTGCTTCACGCGTACTTTCGCCTTGTACCCCTCGATTGGCTCTCCCTGGTCGCTAAAAACCTTCGGATGTTGTTTGATTGCGTCCTCCGGACACTTGAATTCTTCTCGAACGAGGAATTTCTCGTTCCAGTTGAGCTTCAAGATCTGCAGCCAATTCCGACCTAGCAACGCAGGTTTATCCCCCTTTACAACTACGAGGGGCAACTCCGCCTGTTGCTCCTTATAACTAACTGGTACATGTACGCATCCTAACACTGGAATCTTCTCTCCAGAGTAACCACGTAGCTCGATTCGCTTTGCTTCCAAAGGAATTTGACTCAGCTTCTCCCGATACACAAATTCTGGAATCACGCTCACAGTTGCTCCTGTGTCGACTTCCATGCTGACATGAGCTCCATTCAATGGGACTTGCACGGACACATTCTTTGTCTTCCGGTTTACTAGCTCATTGCTGCAGATGGTGTATATCTCGAGAAGCTCTTCCTCTGCCTGCAGTTGATCCACAGAATGCAGCTTACTTCGGATCCGCTCACTTCTCAGTCCACACACTTAACGCCCGGTCTTGGAAATTTCCAAAATTACGATGAATTGATAACCTCTCGAGTGTCACGATAAAATCACTAATATCCTCCTCTGGAAGTTGGCATCTCGTTCCAAAACGATAGCTTTCAGCTATTTCTCAGGGCTTAGGGTCATAATGTTCTGTTAACTTCTTCAGAATATCCTTCAAAGGCATGTCCTTTGGTTTGGCTGGAGCTAATAAATTCTTTACTGTATCATAAACATCGGGACCCATTTCAGTGAGAAAAATTGCTCTTTACCTAGTTTGAGTTGCTTCATTCAACCGTCTTGATTCTGCATCAGAAGCTTCTAGTTCAGTGATGTTATTTACAGCAAAAATCATCTCTAAACGTTCGACGTACGCACTGAACGTTTCCCGGCTTTGCTGGAACTTACCCAATCTTCCGATATGTCCACTGGGCAGATATTCTTTTTTTTTCTTTTTTTTTAAACAGTCTCCTTGACATCAAAAGTTATACAACCTTCTCCGTGCCTCTGTAGTATTCCTTATCTGCACAACGAGTAAAGCTGGGGACTCGACGATCCCACTCTCATCGCCAATTTGTGATATCTTGAGCTCAGACACAGAATAACAAGTTAACTCACTGCTGACCGGAACATGTCTGCCCAGCTGTACTGTGGTTTATTCAATCATTTACAATCCTCCAACCAAAGGTGGCGCTATTACAGCGACAAAAGCTTTCCACTGTACCTCGACAATATACTAGAATAAACATCGGAGCAAACATACCCCTTCCTTGCCCTTTCAGAGATTGCAGCTGCTGCAAAAAAAGATAATCAAGAGTATTTAGGGTATTGTGTTCAGCTCTGGGCACCATGTTATAGGAAAGATGTTGTCAAGCTGGAGAGGGTAAAGAGAAGCTTTACGAGGATGTTGCCAGGACTCAAGAGCCTGAGCGAGACTGAGAGGTTGAGCAGTCTTGGACTCTTTTCCTTGGAGCATAGGAGGATAAGGGGTGATCTTATTGAGGTGTATAAAATCATGAGCGGAATAGGTCGGGTAGATGCACAGGGCGCTCTAGCTCAGAGTAGGTGAATCGAGGGCCAGAGGACATAGGTTTAAGGTGAAGGGGAAAAGATTGAATAGGAATCTGAGGGGTACCTTTTTCACACAAAGGGTGGTGGGTGTATGGAACAAGCTGCCAGAGGAGGTAGTTGAGGCAGGGATTATCCCAATGTTTACGAAACAGTTTGGAGGGGTATGGACCAAACGCAGGCTGGTGGGACTAGTGTAGCTGGGCGGCACGGTAGCGCAGCGGTAGAGTTGCTGCTTTACAGCGAATGCAGCGCCGGAGACTCAGGTTCGATCCTGACTACGGGTGCTGCACTGTAAGGAGTTTGTACGTTCTCCCCGTGACCTGCGTGGGTTTTCTCCGAGATCTTCGGTTTCCTCCCACACTCCAAAGACATACAGGTATGTAGGTTAATTGGCTGGGTAAATGTAAAAAAAAATTTGTCCCTAGTGGGTGTAGGATAGTGTTAATGTACGGGGATCGCTGGGCGGCACGGACTTGGTGGGCCGAAAAGGCCTGTTTCCGGCTGTATATATATGATATGATATGATGATGATATGGTCGGTGTGGGCAAGTTGGGCCGAAATGCCTGTTTCCACGCTGTATCACTCTATGGCGCTATGACTCTAAACGGTTAATAAATAACATGATAGGGCAGTTTATTGATGCGTTAAGTTTCAGTGTCTGTGTACGGCTGTGGGACATGCCCAGTAGGCTGGATTAACAGAAAGAGAACTTGAGAGACAGGTAAAATGGCCCCTGTCTCATCATTTACAGTACATTACACCGACAATGAAACTTGGCAACGGCTCCCATTAAAGCCACTTGGACTCAGCCAGTGATGTTTGTTCTTCCCATCCCTCCCCAAATGTAATTCCTTGAAAAATAGTTGAACACGAGAGCATAGAACAGTACAGCTCAGCTACAGCGCCCTTCAGACAATAGACAATAGACAATAGGTGCAGGAGGAGGCCATTCGGCCCTTCGAGCCAGCACCGCCATTCAATGTGATCATGGCTGATCATTCTCAATCAGTACCCCGTTCCTGCCTTCTCCCCATACCCCCTGACACCGCTATCCTTAAGAGCTCTATCTAGCTCTCTCTTGAGCTAACTTCAGCTCACGGTGTCTGTGCCAACCATGATGCCAAACTGAACTACGGAAACTAAACTACAGAATCAGGAGGTACGGGGAGAAAGCAGGAACAGGGTACTGATTCTGGATGATCAGCCATGATCATTTTGAATGGCGGCTGGCTCGAAGTGCCGAATGGCACCTACTTTCTATCTTTCTATGTCTATGTAAACTAACGCACAGTCCAAATCCTTAAATTACTTCCGTGTTCATGTGTCTGTCTAAATGCCCCTTAAATATCGATGTCATGTCCACTCCCATCACCACCAGCATGTTCCAGACATCTACCACTCCATATGTAAAAAGAATATGCCCTGCACATCTCATTTAAACTTTCTCCCCTCCCTCTTTAAAGCTATGTCCCTTTGTATACCACATTTCCGCCCGGGGGGGGGGGGGGGGGGAACACAGCTATCTACCCTATTTGTGCCTCTCGTGACTTTTATATAAATCTATCAGGTCATCCCTCAGCCACCAACGCTCCAGAGAAAACCATCTACTTTGTCTCAGCCCGACGAAGGCTCCCTGACCCAAAGCGTCACCCATTCCTTCTCTCCGGAGATGCCGCCTGCCGGTCCCGCTGAGTTACTCCAGCATTTTGCGTCTATCTTTGATTTAAACCAGCATCTGCAGTTCCTTCCCACACTTCCTGACACTTAAACTCAACACCCTGACCAATGAAGGCAAGCATTCCACATGCCTTCTTTGTAAGTTCACGAGCAGAATTAGGCCATTCGGCCCTTCACGTCTACTCCACCATTCAATCATGGCTGATCTATCTCTCCCTCCTAAACCCTTTCTCCTGCCTTCTCCCCATAACCCCAGACACCCGTACTAAATAAGAATCCATCTATCTCTGCCTTAAGAAATATCCATTAACTTGCCCTCCACAGCCTTCTGTGACAATGAATTCCACAGTTTCACCTCCCTCTGACTAAAATTCCTCCTCATCTCCTTCCTAAAGGAGCGTCCTTTAATTCTGAGGCTATGACCTCTGGTCCTAGACTCTCCCACTCGTGGAAACATCCTCTCCCTTTATCACCTTATCCACATGTGTCTCCAACTGGTATTTCTCCCTTTCCCAGATCTGATGCCTATCGTCATGTTGGACAGGTTTTTCTTATTCCATATGGGTAGTCTGGTCTGCTGGGCTTGTCCCAGGCCTTGTCATGTACAATATATTACATAGACAAAGATGCTCGTTTACACCAGAGATGGACACAAAATGCTGGAGTAACTCAGCGGGACAGGCAGCGTCTCTGGATAGATGGAATGGGTGGCGTTTTGGGTTGAGACCCTTCTTCAGCGCAATGTGCTAAGCCTTAGGAGCCCTAGGAAATTCGATATGACCCCAACAACTCTCACCAACTTCTACAGATGCGCCCTAGAAGGCATTTTATCGGCCTGCATCACAGCAGATCTATCCTAGACCGCAAGAAATTGCAGAGGATTGTGGACGCAGCCCAGACCATCACACAAAACCAACCTCCATTTATACCTCACGCTGTCTCGGCAAGGCCAGCAGCATAAACAAGGGCAAGCTTCACTCCCTCTTCTCCCCTCTTCCATCAGGCAAGAGGTACAAAAGTGTGAAAACACACACCTCCAGATTCAGGGACAGTTCATTCCCAGTGTTTATCAAGCAACTGAACCATCCTATCTACAACTGGAGAGCTGTCCTGACCGACCATCTACATCATTGGAGATCTTTAATCAGGCTTTTCCAGACTTTATCATATCATATCATATCATATATATACAGCCGGAAACAGGCCTTTTCGGCCCACCAAGTCCGTGCCGCCCAGTGATCCCCGTACATTAACACTATCCTACACCCACTAGGGACAATTTTTACATTTACCCAGCCAATTAACCTACATACCTGTACGTCTTTGGAGTGTGGGAGGAAACCGAAGATCTCGGAGAAAACCCACGCAGGTCACGGGGAGAACGTACAAACTCCTTACAGTGCAGCACCCGTAGTCAGGATCGAACCTGAGTCTCCGGCGCTGCATTCGCTGTAAAGCAGCAACTCCACCGCTGCGCTACCGTGCCGCCCTATATCTTGCCCTATACGCTATTCCTTTTATCCTGTATCTGTACGCTGTGGATGGCTCGATTGCAATCGTGTATAGTCTTTCCGCTGACTGGATAGCGCGCAAGAGAAGGCTTTTCACTCTACCTCGGGTGCACGTGACAATAAACTAAACCCGCTGATGAATTTATTAATCATTGACTCAATTTTATGTAGATGCTGCAAACAATGAACTGCAGTCACTGATTTGCGTTGTACTTTGTGGTCCGGTATCTGTTATACCTTTGTTATGACTCTGGACAGACCACAAGTACACGTGTTTAAAAGGTTTAAAGGCTGGAGCTTAAATCCAGGCTGTTTATTCCACGGCCACCTTGAACCAGAGTGACCACCAAATCACCTCATTCTCTTATATACACACGTTACTACACAGGCAAACAAAGTAGTCCTTGTGATACAACAAAGCAGTCCTTGCAATATCACAACAGTTTGCAAATCGAAAGGTCTGACGAAGGGTCCTGAGCCGAAACGTTGTCTATCCGTGTTCTTCAAGGGGTGCTGCCAGATCTGCTGAGTTACTCCTGCACTTTGTGCCTCCAGTCAGATGCTGTCTGACCAGCTGAATTGTTCAGCACTGTCTGCTTTTGAGTCATGGATGATCATTCCACGCAGGTTATGGAACAGGAATGACGACAATAACTTCGTATCATCCATTCCATTTAACATGGTAAAATGATGCTTCAGTGTTACCAAAATAGAAAAAAAAATCCCATTGAGCCTCGAAATGGATGCTCACGTGATGACTATAAGCCAATGACAATTTGGCTCCACGGAAATTATCCGAGTATTATTTTTCCATTCTACCATAGTTATTTTGTATCAATTATCTCTGGCTGAGGCTTTGGTAGCAGTCATGGGACCGGGACGATGTCAAGTGTTAATGAGGTTTTCTGTGTGGACAATTGTAAGTCCGCATGTTGCCATAGCTCCCAGACACTGGGGAAAAAAACCCAGAGCTAAATGCTGCTGAGATGGTTCATTCCATGGCACAGCATGTGAGGATTTCAAGTCGTCTAGGTTTGTTCAACGTGGATGAAATACCCAATGGACACTAAATGCTGGAGTAACTCAGCGGGACAGGCAGCATCTCTGGAGAGAAGGAACGGGCGACGTTTCAGGTCGAGACCCTTCTTCAGACTGGTTAGGGACAAGAGAAACGAGAGAATTAGACGGCGATGTGGAGAGATAAAGAACCATGAATAAAAGACATGCAAAAAAAGTAACGATGTGGGCAAATTAGCTACAGGAACCATTTGGCAAAATAACCACTGTGACCGCGATCTGAAGGATGATGACACAAAATGAAACAAAAATTGTGCATTAATGCCCTCTGTAGGACGTAACGCATGACAGCATAAAGTAAAAGGGTTTGCGAAATAAAGAGGCCCCATACTAGGAACAATTTACAATTTTACCAAAGCCAATTAACCTAAAATCCCGTGCGTCGTTGGAGTGTGGGAGGAAACCGGAGCTGCCAGAGAGAACCCAGGCAGGTCACGGGGAGAACGTGCAAACTCCTTACAGACAGCACCTGTAGTCAGTATCGAACCAGTGTCTCTGGTGTTGCAAGGCAGCAACTCTACCGCTGCACCACCGTGCCACAGCCAGGTAATAGGGAAAGTCAGACCTGGAGCACCGACTGTTAATCGAAGTCATGCCGCAGTCAGGCACAATCATTGCACAGAATCAAACGCAGGATACACAGCAAGCTATGAATTCTTTCCAGTTAGCATCTGACTTGCGACTAAGAATAGTTCAGTTTAGTCTAGTTTATTGTCACGTGTACCGTGACACGTGTACTCATTTTTAGTCGCATGATAACCTGTCAGCGGAAAGACAATACATGATTACAATCGAGCCATCAAAAGTGTACAGGCACATGATAAGGGAATAACGTGAATGACGTTTAGTGCAAGATAAAGTCTAGCAGAGTCTAGCAGCGGCATGGTAGCGCAGCGGTAGAGTTGCTGCTTTACAGCGAATGCAGCGCCGTCGACTCAGGTTCGATCCTGACTACGGGTGCTGCACTGTAAGGAGTTTGTACGTTCTCCCCGTGACCTGCGTGGGTTTTCTCCGAGATCTTCGGTTTCCTCCCACACTCCAAAGACGTACAGGTATGTAGGTTAATTGGCTGGGTAAATGTAAAAATTGTCCCTAGTGGGTGTAGGATAGTGTTAATGTACGGGGATCACTGGGCGGCACGGACTTGGAGGGCCGAAAAGGCCTGTTTCCGGCTGTATATATATGATATGATATGATAAGATAGTCTGAGGATCTCCAAGGAGGTAGATAGTAGCTCAGAACTGCTCTCTAGTTGTTGAAAGGATGGTTCAGTTTAGATTTTTGGATTTTTTTTAGATTTAGAGATACAGCGCAGAAACAGGCCCTTCGGCCCACCGGGTCCGCGCCGCCCAGCGATCCCCGTGCATTAACACTATCCTACACCCACTAGGGACAATTTTTTTTACATTTGCCCAGCCAAATTAACCTACATACCTGTACGTCTTTGGAGTGTGGGAGGAAACCGAAGATCTCGGAGAAAACCCACGCAGGTCACGGGGAGAACGTACAAACTCCGTACAGACGGCGCCCATAGTCAGGATCGAACCTGAGTCTCCGGCGCTGCATTCGCTGTAAGGCAGCAACTCTACCGCTACGCCACCGCAGCTGGTAACAGCTGGGAAGAAACTGTCCCTGAATCTGGAGGTGTGCCTTTTCACACTTCTGTACCTTTTGCCTGATGGGAGAGGGGAGAAGAGGGAGTGGCCGGGGTGCGACTCGTCCTTGATTATGCTGCTGGCCTTGCAATTACGAATCAGTTATGAAACAGGAACATGGTGAAAGAAATAAAGTCACAATGCAACATAGAAATTTAGTTTAGTTTAGTTTAGTGATACAGCGCGGAAACAGGCCCTTCGGCCCACCGAGTCCACACCGACCAGCGATCCCCGTACACAAACACTATCCTACACACACTAGGGACAATTTTACATGTATACCAAGCCAAGTAACCCACAAACCTGTATGTCTTTGGAGTGTGGGAGGAAACGAAAGGTCTCGGAGAAAACCCACGCAGGTCACGGGGAGAACGTGCAAACTCGGCACAGACAGCACCCGCAGTCGGGATCGAACCCGGGTCTCTGACGCTAGAGGTGCAATAAGGCAGCAACTCTACAGCTGCCCTGGAAGAATCATCTTGCGTACACTGCAGCATACGTGTGGAAAGTTACTGACATTTTATGCATGCAATTAATGAGTTCACAGGTTTATTTACTGGTGAGATGTAACCCAGTAGATCAAATCCAATACATTCACAAGCCTCTTACATTATAATTCTATTCGGCATGTTCATCGTAAAACTCTCTCAAGAATAAGAATGCTTACTGTTTATATTCGATGTTACTAAGTTATTTTAATGGGTCATCTGGAGAAGAAAGACTGTCTCATTACATATTTAAAACAAGCCTCACAGAATAGGACTCGTGTAAAACTAGACTTTTAGTGGTTAATGTTTTACGCAGTTTGTAGTTGCTGTTATTTTAATCTTTGCCCTTCTAGATGGTTTTTTTTAAATGCCACCAGTTGCAAGCTTAAGGGAATAGATTATTTTAGTTTATCTCGTTTGTTTTAGTTGGATCACGGGATTGGCGATGACCATTTGTGACTGCTTTTCACCGTAACACAGTTTAGTTTAGTTTAGAGATACAGCGCGGAAACAGGCCCTTCGGCCCACCGAGTCCGCGCCGACCAGAGATCCCCATACACTAGCTCAGTTTAGTTTAGTTTAGTAGCAGTTTGGAGACACAGCGTGGAAACAGGCCCTCTATTGATGAGCAAGTCAAGGATCCAGTTTAGTTTAGTTTAGTTTAGTTTAGTTTAGTGATACAGCGTGGAAGTAGGCCTTCGGCCCGCTGAGTCCACGCCGACCAGCGATCCCCGCACACGAACACTACCCTACACACACACTGGGGACAATTTATCATTTTTACCAAAGCCAATTAGCCTACAAACATGTACGTCTTTGGAGCATGGGAGGGAACCGAAGAACCCGGAGAAAACCCACGCGGTCACGGGGAGGACGTACAAATTCTGTGCAGACAGCACCCGTAGTCAGGATCAAACCCGGGTCTCTGGCGCAGTGAGGCAGTAACTCTACCGCTGCGCCGCCGTGCCACCCTAATTTGGGTTTTGAAGTATTAACATTGCAACTGGTCTGAATATCCTTGGAGATGTGATGGCTTGCTTTAAAATGTTGTGGTGATTTATTTGAACTTGATACTCACTTCACGAATGGGACCAGGGCATTCCAGCCACTCATTCTGTGAAACATGAGCTATTCCCGAAAGTATGCAATTGACGTTCGACATTTATGTTATGCCACTGCTGTGCGCATTTTCTTACTTTCCATTTGTAATTGGTTGGTCATCTGTTATGAAAGTAGTTGGCAGGCAAGCTGTTATATGGGTTCAAAACAGACGGAAATAGTCTGAAAGAGTGTCACTTGATTATGAAGAATATCTTTCCAGGAAACTGGCCAACAAGCCATCCGCTCTCCAGACACAGATTGTAACCAACAAACACAACCACAGAACTAACAATTCGCCATCCATTAGAAATATAAGGTTTTGTCAGCATAGAAATTCTGGTCAGATATTTCATGTTCATCAGTTCACAAGTGATAGGAGCAGAACTAGGCCATTCGCCCATCACGACCACTCCGCCATTCAATCATGGCTGATCTATCTTTCCCTCTCCATCCCATTCTCCTGCCTTCTCACCATAACCCCTGACACCCGTACTAATCAAGAATATATCTATCTCTGCCTTAAAAATATCCATTGACTTGGCCTCCACAGCCTTCTGTGGCAATGAATTCCACAGATTCACCGCCCTCTGACTAAAGATATTCCTCCTCATCTCCTCCCTTGTGTTAAAGTATGAATTCTCCCCATTGTCAAGGAATTGATTATTCAGCAATACATATATATATCATAGCGAGAGGATATAACTCTAGGGTGAGAGGGGAAGGTTTATCGGAGATGTCTGGGTCAAGTTTTTTACATACTTGAGGGCCCGGAACGCGCTTCGGGTGTGTGGGTGGAGACAGATACGACAGTGACATTTAGGAGACTTTTGGACAGGTGCATGGATATGCGGGGAATGGAGGGATGTGGAACACAGGCAGGCACATAAGAATTGGTCTTCACGTCATATTTGGAAGGGCCTGTTCCTGTGCTGTGCAGTTCTATGTGGGCGGCACGGTGGTGCAGTGGTAGACTTGGAGCCTTACAGCGCCAGAGACCCTGACTACGGGGGCTCTGTACGGAGTTTGTACGTTCTCCCCGCGACCTGTGCGGGTTTTCTCCGGGAATCCCGGTTTCCTCCCACATTCCAAAGACGTGCAGGTTAATTGGCTTCGGTAACAATTGTAAATTGGCCCGAGTGTGTGTAGGATAGTGCTAATGTACAGGGATCGCTGGTCGGCATGAACTGGGTGAGCCCTATACCCACGCTGTATCTCTAACCTCAACTAAACTATGCTCTACATTCCATGCTAGTATGTGCTCTTACACATGGATGACACTGCCTAGGATGTTCACCTTGTCTAAAACATTCACCACACCTTATCCTCACAGGTGGTCTTCACACTCAAAACAATGTAATGGCATGAGGTTGCTCTACCTGTCTGGTGTATGTTTACTGGGAATGCCAAATTAAGCTGGGGCTGGAGTGTTTATATTTTAACGAGACCAGGTCGACCCGTTGGGCCCAAACCTCTCCTGCATTGGTGCAGCACCCTCTCCTCCCCCCCCCTCCCCTCTCCCCTCTCCTCCCCCCTCCCCTCTCCTCCCCCCCCTCTCCTCCCCCCTCCCCTTTCTCTTCCCCCCTCCCCGCCTTCTCTCTCCCCCTCCCCTCTCCTCTCCCCCCTCCCTCCTCCCCCCTCCCCCCACCTCCCTCCTCCCCTACCCCCTCCCTCCTCCCTCCACCCCTCTCCTCTCCCCCCCACTCCATCCCCCTCAATCCCCCTTATCCTCCCTCCTCCCCCCACCCCCCTCCCCCACTCCCTCCCCAGGAGATAGATTTAAACTTTAAAATGTGAATAACTTTATAAATATAACACCGATTTCAATGAAACTTCTTCCTATTAGCACCAAAGGGAGGACGGTGAGTAAGGTGGGCCTAAAATTGTTGCGCTATCGTGTACCGTTTTGGCTGTAGTTCAGGAACAAACAAACAAACAAACGAACAAACTAGAGTTTTAGTATATAGATAGCGTTACAAACCTTAATGCCTGCCAAAATGATGTTGCCGGGCATGGAATACTAATTATATACATGTAGTCTCCAGATCCATAATTACAGAATATAATTGTTCAACGAAAGCACCGAATGCTGAGGATACACAGTGGGTCAGACAGCGTCATTGGAGAAAGGAACAGTGTTAATTGCTAGATAGATGCAAAAGGCTGGAGTAACTCAACGGGTCAGACAGCATCTCTGGAGAAAAGGACGAGGTAATGTTTTGGGTCGAGGTATTCATTAGCTGGGCCATATCATGTTTCCAAATACACAGGACAAGATGTTAGAAATCCAAAGTGCCAAATGTCAACTTGCTCCCGGTGGTGATGGGAGGCTTATGCATTCACCTCTGCTCCTCCGGTGTTGAGAAAGGCTAGGCAGACATGTCATTAGGGTTATCAGGTGGGCACCTACTTTCATCGACGTTTCGCTGATTGGACCCAGTAGGCTCAGCAGTGCATTCTGGCGTTCCAGGACCTTATGGTACAACTTGATAAAACATTATAAAGTTCTAAAGGTGGTCTGACTGTCCCCCTGATTAAATGTTATCTCTGTATGCTTCGTTGTCACCTTCTCCTAGCTAACAATGATCTATTCCACATTTTCCCCCTTTGATGTCTCGTTTTCACACTTTACACTTCCTTATCTCTGTCTCCCTCTCCCCTGACAGTTTGAAGAAGGGTCTCGACCCGAAACGTCACCTATTCCTTCCATTCAGTGATGCTGCCTGACCCGCTGGGTTACTCCAGCATTTTGTGTCTATCTTCAGAGGAAGGACAATACATGATTACAATCGAGCCATTTACAGTATGCAAGCACAGGATAAGGGAATAACGTTTAGTGCAAGGTAAAGCCAACAAAGTCCAATCAAAGATAGCCCGAGGGTCATGAATGAGGTAGAGAATGGTCCAGTACTGCTCTCTAGTTGTGGTAGGATGATTCAGTTGCCTGATAACAGACAATAGTCATACAGTCATACAATGTGGAAACAGGCCCTTCGGCCCAACATGCCCAGGCCGAACAATGTTGGGTGCTAAAATTGTAAATATGATGTATTTTCAAATGTCTTTTGGTGCCGGCTCCTCCTCCCCAACTAAATCCCCACCTAATGGCCACTTCCCAAAGACCTGTTTTTTTTCTGGTTTCCAGGCACATGTTATAGAGTCATAGAATGATACAGCATGGAAATAGGCCCTTCGGCCCAACTTGCCCACTCTGACCAACATGTTCCATCTACACTTGTCCCAGATGCCTGCGTTTGGCCCATATCCCTCTAAACCTCTCCTATCCATGTACCTGTCGCAAATGTTGTGATGGTACCTGGCTCAACTACCTCCTCTGGCAGCTCGTTCCACCCTTTGTGTAAAAATATTACCTCTGAGTTTCCTATTAAATCTTTCCCTCCTACCCCCCCCCTCACCTTAAACCTATGTCCTCTGGTTTTCGATTCACCTACTCTGGGCAAAAGAATGTGCATTTACCCGATCAATTCCTCTCCTGATTATCGACACCTCTATAAGATCACCCCTCATCCTCCTGCGCTCCAAGGAA
Source organism: Rhinoraja longicauda (assembly GCF_053455715.1). NCBI lineage: Eukaryota > Metazoa > Chordata > Chondrichthyes > Rajiformes > Arhynchobatidae > Rhinoraja > Rhinoraja longicauda. The sequence goes on from NC_135958.1 coordinate 74,356,868, forward strand.
TAGAGTCCTAGCCTGCTCAACATCTCCCTAGAGCTCAGGCCCTTGAGTCTTGGCAGCATCCTCGTAAATCTTCTCTGCACCCTTTCCAGCTTGACATGGTGGCGCAGCGGTAGAGTTGATGCCTTACAGCGAATGCAGCGCTGGAGACCCGGGTTCGATCCCGACTGCGGGTGCTGTCTGTGTGGAGTTTGTACGTTCTCCCCATGACCTGCATGGGTTTTCTCTGAGATCTTTGCTTTCCTCCCACACTCCAAAGACGTGCAGGTTTGTAGGTTAATTGACTTGGTAAATGTAAATTGTCCCTGGTGTGTGTAGGATAGTGTTAGTGTGCGGGGATCGCTGGTCGGCGCGGACCCGGTGGGCCGAAGGGCCTGTTTCCGCGCTGTATCTCTAAACTAAACTAAACATCTTTCCTATAATCTGGTGAACCAAAACTGAACACGTTGCCTCACCAATTCATTGATTTTTCTTTGTTGTTCGGGATCACTAGAAAGATATTTATTGTACGTCCCCCTCATTGTCCTTGAGAAGATGGAGGTGACCTGCCATCTGGAAATGCTCGGTGAAGGGACTCCCACAGCGTTATGTAAAGTACAGCAAAGAAACAGGCCATTCGGCCCACAATGTGTGTGCTGAACATACTGCTAAAATAAACTAATCTCATCTGCCTGCACATCATCCACATCCCTCCATTCCCAACCAATCCAAAACCCTCTTAAATGTCACTAAAGTATCTGCTACCACCAGCAGTGTGTTCCAGGTACTCAAACCCTCTGTGTAAAATGAAACATCCCGCACATCTCCTTAAACTTTGCCCCTCACGCCTTAATGCCATACCTTCTAGTCTTTGATATTCCACCCTGGAAAATAAGTTCTGACTGTTTACCCTATCTATGCTGCTCATAATTTTAAGGAACTTCTATCAGGTCTTCCCTGAACCTGCGACATTCCAGAGAAAATAGTTATTGGGGTACCAGGATTTGGACGACACAGGATTGGAGTTTTCTGTCCTTCTTGGTGGAAGAGGGAGGCACAGTGACCCAGCGATAGAGTCGCTGCCTTACAGCGCTGGAGACCCAGGTTCGATCCTGACTACGAGTACTGTCTGTGCGGAGTTTGCACGGTTCTAACTGTGACCACATGGGTTTTCTCCGGGTGCTCTGATTTCCTCCCCACTTTCCAAAGACGTGCAGGTTTGTAGGTTAACTGGCCTCTGTAAATTGTCAAAAGCAGGACTAGAATTAGTGTACGGGGTGATCGATGGTCAGCATGGACTCAGTGGGCTGAAGGGCCTATTTCTACACTGTACCTCTAAACAAAACGAAACTAAACCTCTAACCTAAAAAACCCACTCCTGGCATCCAACCTAGAACTAGAATCAATGGTCAGCATGCACTCAGTGGGCCGAAGGGCCTATTTCTACACTGTACCCCTAAACTAATTGAAAAAAACTGCACTAAACACCCTGTTTCCATGCTGTATCTCTAAACTAAACTTATCTAAACTAAACTAAATTTCGACATCCACACCCTGGGAATAAAGGTTCTGATTGTTATTCCTATTTAATCCCCTCAAAATGTTACAGGTCTCCCCTGAACCACTGACATTCCAGAGAAATCATTCCTTGTACAAACATTATAAAACATTATAAAACATCCTTTTATAAAACATTAGTTGGGACACTGCTAGTTTAGTTTAGTTTAGTTTAGTTTAATTTAGTTCTGTTTAGTTCAGTTTACTTTAGTTCTGTTTAGTTGAGTTTAGTTTACTTTAGTTCTGTTTAATAATAATAATAATAATAATAATAATAATAATAATAATAATAATAATAATAATAATAATAATAATAATAATGCATTACATTTGTATAGCGCTTTTCTAAAAACTCAAAGACGCTTTACATATTAGATAAAACATAAAAATAAATAAATAAACGAACAAATAAACGGCCGCTGGACTTAACATCGCCGGCGCGGCTCGGCCGCGGGACGTTTCAGTGCCCGGTGCGGCTCGGCCGCTGGACTTAACATCGCCGGCGCGGCTCGGCCGCGGGACGTTTCAGTGCCCGGTGCGGCTCGGCCGCTGGACTTAACATCGCCGGCGCGGCTCGGCCGCGGGACGTTTCAGTGCCCGGTGTGGCTCGGCCGCGGGGCCTTCCATCCCCTTGCGGGGGCTGTGCGTGTCGGTTGCCTCGGTAGGGGTCGAGCTGCCTGTCCGTGGGCGCGGGGGGGGAAGAGAGGGGAAGTTTTGTTGCCTTCCATCACAGTGAGGGGGTGTTTGGAGTCACTGTGATGGATGTTGGTGTTGGGGGTCGTGTGTCCTGTGTTCTTTTCTTTTTTGCTGTGTCTTGTGACTGCTGAAATTCCGTTCGGTATTTATACCGAATGACAATAAAGTTCTGTTATACTGTTATACTGTTATACTGTTATAATAAGGTGGAGCGACGGTCAATGATTGAAGGCGGTGTTGAACAAGTGAGACTTCAGTGATGTTTTGAATGTGGTGAGTGAGGAGGAGTCTCTGACGGTTTGGGGTAGTGAGTTCCAGAGGGTGGTTTAGTTTTGTTTAGTTCTGTTTAGTTCAGATTAGTTTATTTTATTTTAACGAGGTACAGTGAAAAGCTTTAGTCCGTGTGCTATCCAGTCAAAAAAAAGACTATACATGACTGCAATTAATCCATCCACAGTGTAAGGATTAAGGGTAAAGGCAAGGGGTACGACATTTAATGCAAGATAAATTCCGATAAAGTTCAATTAAAGAGAATTCAATGGCCTCCAATGAGGTGGGTGGGAGGTCAGGACTGCACTCTGGATGATGAGAGGACCATTCAGTTGCCTGATCACAGCTGAGAAGAAACTGTCCCTGAATCTGGAGGTGTGCGTTTTCACACTTCTATACCTCTTGCCTGATGTGTGAGGTGAGAAGAGGGAGTGACCGGGGCGAGACTAGTTGCGGCAGTGTGAGGTGTAGTTGGAGTCAATGGAAGGGAGGTTGGTTTGAGTGATGGTCTGGGCTTCGACAACAACTTGCTGCAATTGTTTGTGGTCTTGGATAGAGCTGCTCCCAGACCATGTTGTGATGCATCCTGATAAAAGTGTTCTCAGTACTCCTCACCACGGTATCGTCCACTAACGAGGAACATTTAGATGAATACTTGAATCACCAATGCAGAGAAGGCCATGGATCAAATGCTGGTCATGGAATCTTGGTGGGGAAAAAATGCTGGTAATGGAATACTTAGTGGAGAAACTGCAAATGCTGGAATCTTAAGCAAAAAACAAAGTGCTGAAAGATGGCCGACACGGTGGCGCAGCGGTAGAGTTGCTACCTTACACTGTTTACAGTGCCAAAGACCCGGGTTCGATCCCGACTATGGGTGCTGTCTGTACGGAGTTTGTACGTTTTCCCGCGACCTGCGTGGGTTTTCTCCGAGATCGTAGGTTTCCTCCCATACTCCAAAAACTTACAGGTTTGTAGGTTAATTGGCTTGGCATAAACGTAAAACTATCCCTAGTGTGTGTAGGGTAGTGTTAATGTGCAGGGGTTGCTGGTCGGCGCGGACTCGGTGGGCCGAAGGGCCTTTTTTCACGCTGTATCTCAAAACTAAGCTGAACTAAAACTAAACTCAATGAGTCAGGCAGCATCTGTGGAGGGAATAGACAGGTGGCATCTCAGGTCTGGTCCCTTCTTCAGACTCAATCTGTCTGAAGAAAAGTTAAATCCAAAACTTTGTCAGCCAATTCCCTCCACAGATGCTGCCTGACCAGCTGAGTTCCCCCAGCACTTTGTGTTTTTAGAATAGACACCTAGTAATTGGTCTGGACATGTGGGTCGAACAGGTCTGTTTCTGTGCTTTAACACAAAAGCACAGTGGGACAGGTAGCATCTCATTGGAGACAAGGAATGGGTGATGTTTCGGGTCGACACCCTTCTTCAGACTGAAGGGTCTGAAGGTTTCTTCAAACCTGCGGCAGGTTTGTTCAGACTTTAGAGATGCAGCACGTAAACAGGCCCTTCAGCCCACCGGGTCCATGCTGACCAACAATCACCCCGTACACCAGCACTATCCCACACACTCGGGTCAATTTACAATTTTACCGAAGCCAATTAACCTACAAACCCGCACGTCTTTGGAGTGTGGGAGGAAACCAGAGCACCCGGAGAAAACCCACGCGGTCAAAGGGAGAACGTGCAAACTCCGTACAGACAACGCCCGCAGGCATGATCGAACCTGGGCCTCTGATGCTGTAAGGCAGCAACTCTACCGCTGCGCCACCGTGCCCGCCCCGGCCATTCGGTAAAACTATTTGCATTCAGTGCAAAAGTAACGCGTGATTCTCGTTCCTCTCGCCTTAATTTCCATCGCTCAGATTGACCTCTATGTCCCCGTCCTCCAACACAGCTCCAACTAAAATTTTCCATGACCTCAAGGGCAGGCACCTCCCCATCTGACTGGGCACATTTCCCTTTCACGCCACCTCCAAACTGTTTCTTCAGAAGAAAGCAAACCCACTAAAAGTAAAAGATTAATTTACACAGATCTAGAAAAAAAAGTGCTCAAAGTCGGCACAGTGGCCCACCAAGATCACGCCGACGATTGATCACATTCTGCAGCACAATGGCGCAGCGGTAGAGCTGTTGCCTAACAGCGCCAGAGACCCAGGATCGATCCCGACTACGGGTGCAGTCCGTACGAAGTTTCTACGTTCTCCCCGTGACCCGCGTGGGTTTTCTCCGGGTGCTGCGGTTTGCTCCCACAATCCAAAGACGTACGGGTTTGTAGGTTGATTGGCCTTGGTAAAGCTTGTAAATTGTCCCTCGTGTGTAGGATAGTGCTAGTGTACGGGGTGATCGCTGGTCGGCGCGGACTCGGTGGGACGAAGGGCCTGTTTCCGCGCTGTATCTCTGAACTAAAACAACACTCAAACTAAACTAGTCCTTCATTGACCTTGTGTGATTATGCAGGTTCGCAGTGCAAATTTGACCTTCTGATCACTTGAAGTTAGTTTATAACTGGCCATTGGGTAATAAATGTAAAACGATGTTGATTTACTAGGGGTAACTTTCACAATTTATTCTATGAGGGCAATTCATAAAGCTGCCAATGAACTGAGTATTTCATAACATTTAATTCTAATTTATTTAGCCAAGTGTGACGAACAATTGGTTTCCGTATAACAACTTAGTGGGTGGCACGGTGGCATAGTGGTAGAGCTGCTGCTTCACAGCGGCAGAGACTCAGGTTTGATCCTGACTGTCCGCGCTGTCTGTGTGGAGTTTGTACGTTCTCCCCGTGACCTCTTGGCTTTCCCTTTTCCTCCCACATCCCAAAGACGTGAAGGTTTCTAGGTTAATTGGCCTCTATAAATTGACCCTATTGTGCAGGATGTGAAAGTGGGATATCATGGAAATAGCGTGCGGGTTTAGTTTAGTTTAGTTGATACCGCTCAGGGATAGGCCCTTTGGCCCACCGAGTCCACACTGACCAGCAATCCCCGTACAATAGCACTATCCAACGCACTAGGGACAATTTTTACCGCAGCCAATCAACCTACAAATCTGCACGTCTTTGGAGTGCGGGAGGAAACCGGAGCACCCGGGGAAAACCACGCAGGTCACGGGGAGAGCGTACAAACTCCATACAGACAGCACCCGTAGTCAGGATCGAACCCGGGTCTCTGGCGCTGCAAGGCAGCTACTCGACCGCTGCGCCACCGTGCCGCAGAATGTGATCAATGGTCGGCGTGAACTCGGTGGGCTGAAGGGCCTGATTCCACGCTGTATCTCTAAACTAAAAGAGAGAGACACAACATGCTGGCGTAACTCAGCGGGACAGGCAGCGCCTCGGGAGAGAAGGAATGGGCGACGTTTCGGGTCGAAGCCCTGCTTCAGACTAAAAACTGAAAACTAAAGTAAAAACTAACTTCACCGAGTGCAAGCGACTGGATTTAGCAGGCATTTGTGCAAAATGAATGCTTCAGCAGTGGAGTCCAAATATATGAGCACAATATTCCCAGATTGGACTTGCTGCTCAGTGTTTTGCATGGCAATGCAGAGCATATTTGTGGCACATTCAAACGTCAAGCCGATGTACGAAAAACAATATGAAGAGAGAACGAGAGGCAAAATCAGTGCTGTACTTAAAAGACTTCAATCGGGAGTGAAGGAATGCATTTACACAAACCTGGCAAAATCTATTCACAAAATGCTGGAGTAACTCAGCAGGTCAGGCAGCATCTCAGGAGAGAAGGAATGGGCGACGTTTCGGGTCGAGACCCTTCCTCAGACTGGTAAGTTTGCCATGAAAGTTGCAAGCTACAAATGGGAAAATGAAATTGGAGAAACGAGGTTTCATTTCACTTGTAACTCTACGGGACATTTACAGGTAATTCTTTCAATTTAAATGGCTGCTTTTCAGACCGCAGAAACAAAAAACCTTTCCATGTAAAGATGAATTGTGGTGGAGGTAATACAGTAAAAGGAGACGAATGAATTCTCGTTGTTTTCCCCTTCAATAACATTTCGGGATAATTCAGCGGTGGATTTTGAATGTTATTTTGATCAAAATGATATTCTTTAGCTTAGTTTGGAGAAACAGCGTGGGATCAGGCCCTTCGGCCCACCGAGTCCGTGCCGCCCAGCGATCCCCGCGCACTAACACCATCCTCCGTACAATTCTTCTTACATTCACACCAAGGCAATTAACCTACAAACCTGCACGCCTTTGGAGTGCAGGAGAAATCCGAAGATCTCGGAGAAAACCCACGCAGGTCACGGGGAGAACGTACAAATTCTGTGCAGACAGCGCCCGTAGTCGGGATCGAACCCGGGTCTCAGCCGCAGTGCGTCGATGTTGTGGAGGCCAAGTTGTTTACCCCTTCAACAACATTTGGGGATAATTCAACAGTGGGTTTTGAATGATTTTTTTTAATCAAATGATATTTTCTCGATAAAATGTTTATGAAATGCATAAATCATGACAGAGACCGACCATTAAAGGAGGATAGAATTACAGGCGGGCGGCACGGTGGCGCAGCGGTAGAGTTGCTGCCTTACAGTGCTTCCAGCCCCAGAGACCTGGGTTCCATCCTGACTTTCTACCTTCTCCCCCATGATCTGTGTGGGTTTTCTCCCAGATCTTTGGTTTCCTCCCACACTCCAAGGACGTACAGATTTGTAGGTCAATTGGCTTGGTATAAATGTACAATTGTCCCTAATGTGTGTAGGACAGTGTTAATGTGCGGCGCGGACTCAGTGGGTCAAAGGGCCTGTTTCTGTGCTGTAACTAAACTAAACTAAACTAATGATTTATGAACTTGGAAATAGTAAAAGGCGATTAACCCACTCCAACCTTCACTAACAGCATAGCTGAATATACCTCAGCTCCGTGTTACTATTTCTTTAATCTTCAAAGGTAGACACAAAATGCTGGAGTAACTCAGCGGGCCAGGCAGCATCACTATCCTCTTTAATCTTTTAAAATTTAAAGCACCTTTAATCTTCAATGTCTTTATGTAACAAAGCTCAGATTCGTCACAGTCTGGAGAGTTCAACTTGTCTTGTCAAGGCCAGGATAGAGTGGATGTGGAGAGGTTGTTTATACTGGTGAGAGAGTCTAGGACCATAGTCCATAGCCTCAGAATAAAAGGACACACTTTTAAAAAGGTAATGAGGAGGAATTTATTTCGTCAGAGGGTGGTGAATCTGTGGAATTCATTGCCACAGAAGGCTGTGGAGGCCAAATCAATGGATATTTCTAAGGCGGTTGACAGATTCTTGATTAGTACGGGTGTCAGGGGTTATGGGGAGAAGGCAGGAGAACGGGGTTGAGAAGGAAAGATAGATCAGCCATGATTGAATGGCGGAGTAGACGATGGGCTGAATGGCCTAATTCTGCTTAGGCCTGGACTTAGGAACTTATGAACCTGTCCTCAAATACACAGTATTTCAGGGGAGAGGTTTTCAAATTTCTATGGTGCTTTATGCGAGAAAAGTGTTATCTGACCTTTACACCTATTGACTAAGATTTAAGTCTTAAAATATGTTTCATCGTGCCAGATCCTCCCACATACCACTATTCCCAAATGCTTAATCCATTCCAAAGAACACAAGTTTATGGTACACCTAAGGTTGGCCAGCTTCCAAAGACGTACAGGTTTGTAGGTTATTTGGCTTCGGTAAAGATTGTAAATGGTCCTTAGTGCCTGTAGGATAGTGTTAGTGTACAGGGATCGCTGGTCGGTATGGACTCGGTGGGCCGAAGGGCCTGTTCCACGCTGTATTTCTGAACTAATAAATTAGAGGCAACCAGTGTATTTCTGCATGGCCTCAAACAGTTAAAGACAAGTTTGGCAAAGCAGTAGAGTTGCTGCCTTACAGTGCCAGAGACCGGGGTTTGATCCTGACTATGGGTGCTTGTCTGTACCAAGTTTGTACCTTCTCCCTGTGACCTGCATGGGTTTCCTCCGGGATCTCCGGTTTCCTCCCACATTCCAAAGACGTAGAGGTTTGTAGGCCAATTGACTTGGCATAATTGTAAATCTCCCCTAGTGTGTGTGTAGGATGGTGTTAATGTGCGGGGATCGCTGGTCAGTGCGGACTCGGTGGGCCGAAGGGCATGTTTCCGCGCGGTATCTCTAAACTAAGCTAAACTAAACAAGCTATCTACAGCAAAGCTCCAAAGCCAAGATCCTAACCTGCAACAACTCCTCTCATCCGTCCCATTTGTGCTTCTAGCTGATTGCTCTGCAAGACCATAATCCATGCTGCATGGACTCACCCCTTCAATGTCTAAACCTACGTGCACCTCGGAGTCAGATCATCCTGAACTTTGTTTATTTGCATTGGCAACCATGCCATCAGTTGTCAAGGATCTAATCTCTGGCATTTACTTCCCAAATCACACCACCTCTCTCCCTTTTTTAAAATAAGATCACCCATAAGAACCAAGTTCGTTGATCAATTTCCCTCACAATTTCATAAGTTTTAGGAGCAGAACTAGGCCATTCGGCCCACCAAGTCTACTCCTCCATTCAATCATGGCTGATCCATCTCGCCCTCCTAACCCCATTCTCCTGCCTCCTCCCCATAACCCCTGACACCCTTACGCAGATTTTTGTTGTATTATTTGCCACCTAGCTCATCAAAAATAGCCTCCTTGTCCACCTGGTTCCTAATAAAATAGACCTATGTGCAGTTTCAAATCTATCATGTGTAGGAAGGAACAGCAAATGCCAGATAACACCGAAGACAGACGCAAAATGCTGGAGTAACTCAGCAGGACAATCAGCATCTCTGGAGAGAAGGAATGGGTGATGTTTCAGTCTGAAGAAGACCCTTCTTCAGACTGAGGGTCAGGGGAGAGGGGGACACAGAGATATGGATGTGAAAACGAGACGTCTATCACTCACTGTTTTCTTATTTCTAGATTTTTAAATGATTCCAGAATTTGATGAATGGATCATTTATTGTTGCTTAGCTCCTGGCCTGAGATTATCTATTGCCAAAATATTTTTTTCAAGATTTAATCTGTACACTGTGGACGGCTCGATTGTAATCATGTATAGTCCTTCCTCTGAATGGATAGCATGCAACACAAATCTTTTCACTGCACCTCCCTGCATATGACACTAAACTAAATTAAACTAACCAAACTTGTACGATTCAATTTAGTTCTAAATATGCAATGATAACCTTAAAGCTAATCAATGGACAAGCAGAAGTAACCCACAATGTAGACACACAATGCTGGAGTAACTCAGCGGGTCAGGTAGCATCTCAGGAGAGAAGGAATGGGTGACGTTTCGGGTCTCGAAAGAACACAAGTTTATGGTACACCTAAGGTTGGCCAGCTTCCAAAGACGTACAGGTTTGTAGGTTATTTGGCTTCGGTAAAGATTGTAAATGGTCCTTAGTGCCTGTAGGATAGTGTTAGTGTACGGGGATCGCTGGTCGGTATGGACCAAAGGGTCTCGAGCCGAAACGTCACCCATCCCTTCTCTCCTGAGATGCTGCCTGACCCGCTGAGTTACTCCAGCATTGTGTGTCTACCTTTGATTTAAACCAGCATCTGCAGTTTATTTGTCCCCCTAGAAAAACCCACAAGATGTTTACATTTGTTCTATTTAGAAACCTCTTTTTAGTACCCGAGACCCCTTTTCCCAGGTTATTTTTGGTTTATAAATTTGAATACAGTAACCACCATGTAATACGCACGACTTTTCAATCCATCGGGACGACCCACATCTCAGCACCTCTACATTCTACAGGGAAACAATTTCTCCATGAATTACTTACTTCCGCTTGCTTGATTTGAGTTATGAATCAAACGTTTTGGTGAAAGTGTTGGGGAATTTGGACTTCACACAACCTATAATTACAGGGGATAACACAAAGACCCTCCTTCAAGCGCAGTGAAATGGATCTGTTGATCCTAATGGAAAATCGTATGTCCTGGATAACCCCCTCAATTATCCCTTTCTCTGCAGAAGACAGTCTCTATCACCACATCGCAGGTGGCTTGTATAAAACTGGCGCAGGGACCGCATTTAATGATACGTTTCAGGTGCAAGGTCACATCGCCAGTGCTATTCACGTGAAGTCCGATTCCGAACGTCCCCCCCAAACTTTTAACGAAGCTTAACCAAAGAAAGGGTAAAAGTCCAAGCCGTTCCTACCTTTCACTCAACTATCCCCGTCTCACCTCCGGATTTACCGTGAGGAGTTGGGGAAATGGCGCTGCCTGATCGGCGCCTACGTTGGTGTACCGGGAGTGTCGCTGGCAGCCTCTCAGTGGTCTGTAAGCATCAGAGCTCCTTGTTTGCTCATTGCTAGCAAAGAGTGTGGAACAGCGCTTCGGTTAAACATTGACACCTCCCAGAGGAGGCTGTCTTTCAAATCCTGGCTTGAGGGTTTGGGTTGATAAATTATCGGCCGGCTGTGTCGTAAGAATGGATAAGGTAAGGCTGTTTAATCCTTGGGGAGGAGGGGTGAAAGGGGGGTAGGTCGGGGAGTGGGGGGGGGGGGGGGAGGGGGGAGGCTGTGTGATGATGCTGAGAGAGGGGGGGGTGGAAACATGAGAGAGTCCGGGTAACAATCGATCGCGTTTCAAACAAGGTCTGCAAGTTATTCCCCTGTAACACCTGATCCGGATAGAAATTCAGGTACTTGCAATGTTGATCCCTTTTGTAGCCACTCTGCTTATATCGCACCATAGAAGTTGCATAAATATTTGCAGATAATAATCTGACGCAGTCAACTGAAGATAAGCATCGAGCCAGGACACTTGTTTTTGAGAACAAAGATGTATTTAAATCTTTACCTACCTACCTCTGGACTTGGCACAGGGAATGGCAATCCAATTCAAGTTAAGATGAGTGGGGCGATTAAGGGTATTATCAGAGTGGACTTGCAACTTGAATCCCATCAAAAAGCCATTGTGTGTGTTCTGTTTGGAACTGTACAAGGCTGGTGAAATTATCGCCCCAAACAGATTGCACAGTTTCTGCAGTTAAAACCCTGGGAAAATCTGCTCTGTTTTATGTTTTATTTAATCAAAGGAAAGTAATCTTGTTACACAGGACAGAACAGCCACCAAGATGCCTGAGAAACAGTGGGTGCCCTTGTCAGTAACGATACTGAGGGGGGGGGGGGAGGGGGGGAGGGAGAGAGGGGGGAGAGGGGAGGGGGGAGGAGAGGTTGCTGCACCAATGCAGGAGAGGTTTTGGCCCAATGGGTCCACTTGGTCTAGTGATTTATAAAAGATAGACACAAAATGCTGGAGTAACTCAACGGGTCAGGCAGCATCATAGGGCAGAAGATAAGGGGTCCATGCGCCAGTCCAAAGACGTGAGTACAAAAGTCCAACTGTCTCTCTAGTGCTAAATCAAGGGAGATCAATACTGTGAAAGGTATCGCCTTTTCAATAAGTTATTGATGCAAACGGTAGACACAAAATGCTGGAGTAACTCAGCGGGACAGGCAGCATCTCTAGAGAGAAGGAATGGGTGATGTTTCGGGTCGAGACTCTTCTTCAGACTGATGTCAGGGGAATGGGAGGAACAAAGATAGAACGTAGTTGGAGACAGTAAGACTGGTGGGAGAACTGGTAAGGGGGAGGGGATAGAGAGGGAAAGCAAGGGCTATTTGAAGTTAGACAAGTCAATGTTCATACAGCTGGGGTGTAAACTACCCAAGCGAAATATGAGGCGCTCTTCCTCCAATTGGATGGAGTTGAGGGGGGAGGTAAAGGGACAGGTGTTGCATCTCCTGCGGTTTCAGGGGAAAGTACCTGGTGAGGGTTGGTTTGGGTGGGAAGGGACGAGTTGACCAGGGAGTTTCGGAGATCCAAACGGCCCGTCTGCCCTTTCGGATTAGTATAGAAGATTGCAAAAAGTGGTGATCACTGCCCGGTCCATCACGGGTACTGACCTCCCCACCATCGATGGGATTTACAAAAAGGCAGCCAGCATCATCAGTCTGAAGAAGGGTCTCGACCCGAAACGTCACCCATTCCTTCTCTCCTGAGATGCTGCCTGACCTGCTGAGTTACTCCAGTATTTTGTGAATAAATACCTTCGATTTGTACCAGCATCTGCAGTTATTTTCTTATACTACAGTGTAAAGCTTTATTTATGGGCTATCCAGAGAAATCATGCTATGAGTACAATCACGCCATGCATAAGAACAACACATACCTGTAGTCCAAAGAAAAAAATGTCAGTGCAGGTTATAGGATTACAGCAATACAATTGCAGAGAGAAGTTTCTTGGTTGTAGCCTCAATGTGCTTGGTCCAGGACAAATTGTTGGTAACATTTATGCTTAGGAACTTGAATCTCTTGCCCATCTTCGCTCAACACCAATGATGTTGTCCAGGGTGTGTACACGACTTTGCTCATGACGTCAGTAACTGGCTCCTTCATCTTTGTTGACATTGAGGGAGAGGGAGAGGTTGTTGCCTTGACAACATGTTACTAAGCCCTCTATCTCCTTTCTGTACTCCATCTCGTCAGTGTTTGAAATCCGATCCATAATGGTGGGTGTCATCTGTAAATGGAGTTGCAGTAGAATTTGGCACACACAGTCGTTTTGTTATTTAGGCTTGAGACTTCGGAGGTACAGCGAGGAAACAGGCCCTTCGGCCCACCGATTCCACACCGACCCGTGATCACCCCATGCACTAGTGCTATCCGACACACACTAGGGACAATTTTCAATTTTTACTGAACCTGCACGTCTTTAGAGTGCGGGAGGAAACTGGAGCACCCGGAGAAAACTCGTGTGCTCTCAGGGAGAACGTACAAACTCCGTACAGATCGAACCCGGGCCTCTGGCGCTGCAAGGCAGCAACTCTACCGCTGTGCCACCGTGCCACCATTTGTGTTATTATTATTTTGTTCCAATACTTTTGTATTATTTATTTTAAGCCTTCAAAATCAATTTAGATGTGGCCCTTGTGGCTAAAGGGATCAGGGGGTATGGAGAGAAGGCAGGTATGGGATACTGAGTTGGATGATCAGCCATGATCATATTGAATGGCGGTGCAGGCTCGAAGGGCCGATTGGCCTACTCCTGCACCTAGTTTCTATGTTTCTATGTTAATTATTTTTAATATGGTTATTAGAAACTTGCCAAGTAAAGCTATTGAGAGACAAGGCAAGGCAATTATATGGGGTTTGGTCACAAATTAGTCCTGATCTAATTTAATAGTGGAACACACAGAATGGGCTGTGGTCTAAGACAGCTCCATCTTTCTCTTTAGTTTAGTTTAGAGACACAGCGCGGAAACAGGCTCTTGATCCCACCGAGTCCGCGTTGGCCAGCGATCCCCGCACACTTGCACTATCCTATACACACGAGGGACAATTTACAATTTTACCGAAAACTGTACGTCTTAGGAGTGTGGGAGAAAACCGGAGCACCCGGAGAAAGCCCACAGGGCCGCAGGCAGAACGTACAAACTCTGTACAGACAGCACCCGTAGTCAGGATGGAACCCGGGTCTCTGGCGACGTGAGGCAGCAACTCTACCGCTGCGCCACCGTGCCACCATTTGTGTTACTATTATTTTTTTCAATACTTTTCTATTATTTGCTTTGAACCAAAACAAAATCAATTATTTTAAATATGGCTATTAGATACTTGCTAAATAAAGCTATTAAGAGACTTGAGACAATTAGATGGGCTGCGGTCACAAATCAGTCCTGATCTCATTCAACGATGAAACGTCAGAATGGGCTGTGGCCTAAGACTGCTCCATCTTTCTGGGTGAAAGAAACTGCCCTCAGTCAGGCGAACGGCAACAAACAGAGACAGCAGAAGCAGAAGCAGCTTCATAACTTCTGCCGCCTCAAACGCAAGAAGAAAGAAAAAACTAAAACAGAATTAAAAGCTTTTATTTCCAAAAGTACAGTGATGTTGGCTTAATCCTAACGACATTAAGAGGATCTGATTACCATTTTAACAAAGGCTTGTGTGAAGAGGTTGCTGTCGTGATCCACCTGCCTGGACTTGATCGCTTGGAGGTTGTGTTCCTTTCATGTGTGGGCCTTTAGTGTTTGAAAGGACCGAGAATTATTGTGAGCAATTTTGGGCACCATATCTGAGGAGGGATGTGTTGGCACTGGAGAGGGTCCAGAGGAGGTTTACAAGAATGATCCCAGGAATGAGTGGGTTAACCTACGATAAGCGACACTGGGCCTGTACCAGACGACACTGGGCCTGTACCAGGTGACAGTGGGCTTGTACCAGGTAACACTGGGCCTGTACCAGGTGACACTGGGCTTGTACCAGGTAACACTGGGCCTGTACCAGGTGACACTGGGCTTGTACCAGGTGACACTGGGCCTGTACCAGGTGACACTGGGCCTGTACCAGGTAACACTGGGCCTGTACCAGGTGACACTGGGCCTGTACCAGGTAACACTGGGCCTGTACCAGGTGACACTGGGCCTGTACCAAGTGACACTGGGCCTGTACTTGTTGGAATTTAGAAGGATGGGGGGGGTGCAATTTCACAAACCCCGTCTTCTATTTTTTGAAATGCGGACTCCTCTCGCGCGCTGATGTGGGCGTGGAATCTGTTCACAGAAACAGTAAGGACAGTCCAAAGGTTAAGGCATCTGATTTTATTTCTACCTTTGGAGCTAGAAGTCAGCTGTGAGTCACAAGATCCGTATCAGAATGAATATCTTAACAGAATTCCCACCCATAGTTCTCGACCCGAAACGTCACCCGTTCCTTCTCTCCAGAGATGCTGCCTGTCCACCTGAGTTAATCCAGCATTTAGTGTCTAACTTTGGTGTAAATCAGCATCTTCAGTCCCTTCCTACACAAGCTCAGTTTAGTTTAGTTTAGTTTAGAGGTACAGCGCGGAAACAGGCCCCTCGGCCCCCCGAGTCCGTGCCGACCAGCGACTCGGGACAATTTACAATCTTTACTGAAGCCAATTAACCTACAAAGCCTTCGGACGTCTTGGGAGTGTGAGAGGAAACCGCGGCATCTGGGGAAAACCCAAGCAGTTACAGGGAGAACGTACAAACTCCGTACAGACAGCACCCGTAGTCAGAATCGAACCCGGGTCTCTGGCGCTGTGAGGCAGCAACTCTACCGCTGTGCCACTGTGTTGCCATTTGTGTTACTATTATTTTTTATTTTGACCCTCAAAAATAAATTATATTAAATATGGTTATTAGATACTTGCTAAATGAAGCTATTAAGTGTCTTTAGGCAATTATATGGGGTTTGGTCACAAATCAGTCTGGATCTCATCTGGTGGTGAAGCACACATAATCGGCTGTGACCAGTGCTTAATCCTGGGAGATGTTACACACTCCATACAGACAGAACCCGTAGTCAGGATCGAGCCCGGATCTCTGGCGCTGCAAGACAGCAACTCTACCGCTGCGCCACCGTGCCGTGTTAAAGTCAGAACACTACATGCTGGAAACGCTCAGAGGGGTCAGAAAGCATCATCTGCATAGAATAAGGTCATAAGTGATAGGAACAGAATTAGGCCATTCGGCCCATCAAGTCTTCTCCGCCATTCAATCAATAGACAATAGGTGCAGGAGTAGGCCATTTGGCCCTTCGAGCCAGCACCGCCTACATACAATCATGGCCGATCTATCTCTCCCTCGTAACACCCATTAGACAATAGACAATAGGTGCAAGAGTAGGCCATTCAGCCCTTCGAACCAGCACCGCCATTCAATGTGATCATGGCTGATCATTCTCAATCAGTACCCCTGACTCCGCTATCCTTAAGAGCTCTATCCAGCTCTCCCTTGAATGCATTCAGAGAATTGGCCTCCACTGCCTTCTGAGGCAGAGAATTCCACAGATTCACAACTCTCTGACTGAAAAAGTTTTTCCTCATCTCAGTTCTAAATGGCCTACCCTTTATTCTTAAACTGTGGCCCCTTGTTCTGGACTCCCCCAACATTGGGAACATGTTTCCTGCCTCTAACGTGTCCAACCCCTTAATAATCTTATACGTTTCGATAAGATCTCCTCTCATCCTTCTAAATTCCAGTGTATACAAGCCTAGTCGCTCCAGTCTTTCAACATTCTCCCGCCTTCTCCCCGCAACCCCTGACAGCCGTACCAATCAAGAATCTATCTATCTCTGCCTTTAAAAAGATCCGCTGACTTGGCCTCCACAGCCTCCTGTGGGCAAAGAATTCCACCGATTCACCACCCTCTGAATAACAGTGTTAATGTCTCAGGTTGACTTTTTGACTTTTTGACTGGTAGTTGACTTTTCGTCAGAACGAGGAAGAGTTCAAAAAAAAATCAAGCAGGTTTTAAATTGCAAAGGAAATAAAAAAACAAGGGAATATCCTTGTAAGGGTGGAGACCACGGGTGAGCGAATGACAACAGTTTGCTACCAGGTGCGTAAGGGTGACGATGGTTTGTTGCAGCTAATCCGCATGATGGAGATATAAATAGAAAAGAAACGAATTGAGAAAAGGCAAGAATAATTTCGCAGGAATTGTGACTTGCAAAATGTCCTCGGTCATCGGAAACGTGACCGAAGAAGTTGCTGGTAATACTCGGTAAACCCGGCAATTTCAGAGCCGCAATGGAAAGAAATATTGAATGAACGTTACAGATTAATGATCCTTCATCGGAACGGGGCAGTTTTGACGCAAACTGGGAAGGCTGGTTGTCTGTAAATTGTTGAATCCAATGTTAAGTCCCGAGGGCTGCAGCAAACTGAATGAGAAGATGAAATGCCGTTCCTCACGATGATGCGGTATGTTGTAAAAGGCTACAGAGACACAGGTTACAGTGGGGAGGGATGGAGAATGACATTGTTAGGTAACTGCAATCTCACGGTCATTCCCTGATTAGATACCTGTGGCTGGATAACTAACATGGCGCTGGAAAGTGGCAATTCTTTGGCCTAACAGAGCAGGATCGACTATCACCTGATACAATTACTCTACTCTTTGAAATCTCTACTCCACTCGTAGCTGTAGCACGGTTCACCTCTACCCCACTGCGGATATTGGACTTTGACTCTGGAACTACTGCACTCCGATGCTGACAGTAGACAATAGACAATAGACAATAGGTGCAGGAGGAGGCCATTCGGCCCTTCGAGCCAGCACCGCCATTCAATGTGATCATGGCTGATCATTCTCAATCAGTACCCCATTCCTGCTTTCTCCCCATACCCGCTGACTCCGCTATCCTTAAGAGCTCTATCTAGCTCTCTCTTGAATGTATTCAGAGAATTGGCCTCCACTGCCCTCTGAGGCAGAGAATTCCACAGATTCACAACTCTCTGACTAAAAAGGTTTTTCCTCATCTCTGTTCTAAATGGCCTACCCCTTATTCTTAAACTGTGGCCCCTGGTTCTGGACTCCCCCAACATTGGGAACATGTTTCCTGCCTCTAACATGTCCAACCTCTTAATAATCTTGTACGTTTCGATAAGATCCCCTCTCATCCTTCTAAATTCCAGTGTATACAAACCTAGTCGCTCCAGTCTTTCAACATACGACAGTCCCGCCATTCCGGGAATTAACCTAGTAAACCTACACTGCACGCCCTCAATAGCAAGAATATCCTTCCTCAAATTTGGAGACCAAAACTGCACACAGTACTGTATTCTTCTCTCTGCGGATCGACACAACGTGCTGGAGTAACTTAGCGGGTCAGGCGACATCTGTGGAGAAAAGGAGTAAGTAACGCTTTGGGTTGGAACCCTTCTTCCTTTGTCTCCAGAGATGCTGCCTGACCCGCTGAGTTACTCCAGCACTTTGTGCCTTTCGTGGGTTTCTCCATTCACCACGTGGAAATTGGTTGTATTTCCCATTGGCGAGTGTCAGGAAGCCTGCGATCTCGATGCAAGGTTTTGCGAGCAAGGAAGTCCAGTGATTTTCCCAACTCCCAAGTTTCTGTGGTACCCTGGCAGTCCTTGATGGAATGATGCCAGTGTGTCTGCACCAGCTTTCAAAGACAGTGCCGGGAACGTGTGCAAACATCCATGTTTTTGGACACTTGTTGGCACCCAGCCCACACAGCTTCACTTACTGCCAAGTTGTTCCTGGAGGCTGAGGTTTCGCATGTCCTGAATAACTGAAAGATTGTGCTTAGATCCCTGCACTTACAACAACTGCTTGAAAATGGCCGCCAAACTGCGACTCTTTATACTGAAGAAAGGTCTCGACCCGAAACGTCACCTATTGAGTCTGAAGAAGGGTCTCGACACCGCAACGTCACCTAATCCTTCTCTCCAGTGATGCTGCCTGACCCGCCCGCTGAGTTACTCCAGCCTTTTGTGTCTATCTTCGGTGTAAACCAGCATCTGCAGTTCCTTTGCTACACACTCTGCATCCTGTCTCAGTGTATCACTGCCATACGCTTATCTAAGATATATCTAAGTGATTACGTATAGCGATACTCGTACTGAACTGTATGCAAAAATGAATCTCACTGTACCTCGGTGACGTGACAAATAAAGGACCGTACCAACCCATTTACGGAGGAAGACACTTGGAGTTGGATCACTGCGCACTTTGCCCAACATTGCAAGGAACTGATAGCCCGCGATTTCGGGGTCCATAAGGGATCATCTTTTCGAGTTGTCAGGCGAGGTTGGGCCTCAGCTAAAGTCTTAAATGAACTCAGATCTGAGGTCTCACATTTCCACGTAATAAGGAAAAAAACAATGGAAACACTTGACAATGTAATATTTCACTTTGGTGAAAATTGTCTGATTTAATTAAAGAAGCTATATTAATGAAGAATCAATGCCAAAGATCAAACATGGAGGTTGTGCACACCTCCAGACAAGTTAAACCCAGGTCAGTGGGAATGTCACAAGCTGAACTGACTTCTGCTGGGCCTGATCTGAAACGACCTGTAAAGACACAGAGACCCTTTTTTTGGAACAGCAGTGCCTTTATGCAATAACCTTGTCAGAGATCACTCAAATTATTCATATCCAGCTGCTGATGGAGGAGCAGCTGAGTAAAAGATTAACAGTGAACAACACGCACGTCGAACATAGAGGCCTTGTTGTTTCCGGCAACCATCTTTGAAAGATCAAAGTCTAAAAGTCTTTGAAATTAAGGAAGAATGATTGCAAACTTATTTTTTGCAGCAACAGTTGGCCTTGAGAACCCTATTGTCTGTCCAGACTGTGATTTTTGAGAGTATTAGCCTAATTGCAGTTAGAATTAATACATTCCCACAAGATTTGTACTCATGTTGTGCACATCAAATCTGATATTTTCAATGTTAAAACCAACATCAAAATTTGCCTGAGAATTATGCTGTGCAATTGATAATGTTTGATATAATATCATTGGTAAATCATTATTCTTATGACGCTATAATCATCAGATAGAATGGGTGGCACAGCGGTAGAGTTGCTGCCTCGCAGCGCCAGAGAGCCAGGTTCAATCCTGACCATGGGTGGTGTCTGTACGGAGTTTGTACGTTCTCCCCATGAGTGCATGGGTTTTTTTCCGGGTGCTCCGGTTTCCTCCCACACTCCAAAGACATATCATATCATATCATATATATACAGCCGGAAACAGGCCTTCTCGGCCCACCAAGTCCGTGCCGCCCAGTGATCCCCGTACATTAACACTATCCTACACCCACTAGGGACAATTTTTACATTTACCCAGCCAATTAACCTACATACCTGTACGTCTTTGGAGTGTGGGAGGAAACCGAAGATCTCGGAGAAAACCCACGCAGGTCACGGGGAGAACGTACAAACTCCTTACAATGCAGCACCCGTAGTCAGGATCGAACCTGAGTCTCCGGCGCTGCATTCGCTGTAAAGCAGCAACTCTACCGCTGCGCTACCGTGCCGCCCAAAGACGTGCAGGTTTTGTAGGTTAATTGGCTTCTGTAAATAGTAAATTGTCCTTCGTGTGTAGGATGGTGCTAGTGTACGGGTGGGTGCCTCTTACTCCGCTGGTCGGTGTGGACTCGTTGGGCCGTATTGCCTGTTTCCATGCTGAATGTCTAAAGTAAAGATTGATTTTCCACTATTGTGGTTTGGCAAGTTATATATATTTTATCAGATGCCACAAAGTACTGTGCTGCATCCAACATGGTGCAAAATATACGTCAAGTAGATTGTCATTATTGAGACTCGATCAGGATGAACTAATTCTTGTTGCCAGCAAGTTTAATAGCTCCGTCTGAAGAAGAGTCCCGGTCCAAAATGTCACCTATTCATGTTCTCCAGGGATGCTGCCTGACCCGCTGGGTTACTCCAGCACTTTGCATCCTTCTTTGTAAACCAGCATCTGCAATTCCTTGTTTCCCAATGGTCTGCCTGGAAGAGCTCTTTTCCTAAGACAGGCACAAAGTGCTGGAGTAACTCAGCGGGTCAGGCAGCATCTCTGGGGGAAAAGGACCGGTGACGTTGGGGTTAGGAGGGAGAGATAGATCAGCCATGATTGAATGGCGGCGCAGACTTGATGGGCCGAATGGCCTCATTCTGCTCCTATCACTTATGAACTTATGAACACTCTGAACCTATATCCTCTAAGTTTAGATTCCTCTACCCTGGGAAAAAGACTGTGGCTCTCTACCTAGTCAGGGAGTCATAGAGTCATACAGCATGGAAACAGGCCGATCAGCCCAACTTGCCCACACCGCCCAACATGTCCCATCTACACTAGTCCCACCTGCCTGCGTTTGGCCAATATCCCTCCAAACCTGTCCTATCCACGTACCTATCTAATTATTTCTTAAACGTTGCAATAGTCCTTGCCTCGACTATCTCCTCCAGCAGCTCGTTCCATACACCCTCCACCCTTTGTGTGAAAAAGTTACCCCTCAGATTCCTGTTAAATCTCTCCCCCTTCACCTTAAACCTATGTCCTCTGGTCCTTGATTCCCCTACCCTGGGCAAGAGACTGCCCAATCTATCCTATGTGCGTTTACCCAATCTATTCCTCTCATAATTTAGTAACACTTCTATAACATCACCCGTGATACTTCTACGCCCCCAAGGAATAGAGTCCTAGCCTGCTCCACATCTCCCTACAGCTCACACCCTCGAGTCCTGGCAATCCATACCTGTTTTTACTTTAAAAAACCCTTCTTCAGTCTGATTGGAGTTTCTTATAGAAACATATAAAATTCTTAAGGAATCGGACAGGCGAGATGCAGGAAAAATGATCCCGATGTTGGGGTAGTTCAGAACCAGGGGTCATTTAGGACTGAGATGAGGAGAAACTTTTTCACCCAGAGAGTTGTGAGTCTGTGGAATTCTCTGTCACAGAAGGCAGTGGAGGCCAATTCACTGGGTGTTTTCAAGAGAGAGTTAGATTTAGCTCTGAGGGCTAAAGGAATTAAGGGATACGGGGGAAAAAAAACAGGAACGGGGTACTGATTCTAGATGATCAGCCATGATCACATTGAATGGCGGTGCTGGCCTGAAGGGCCGAATGGCCTGCTCCTGCACCTATTTTCCATGTTTCCATGTTTCTACGGATGGGGGCAAGCTGTAAGAGAGATGTCAGTGATTGTAAAAAACGTCTTTAAGGTCATGAAATGTCCACACCATGGTACAAACTTCTCCTCTTGCATTATGTATTACCTGTCCGGCTTCCAGTTGCTTCTTGGCTTTTTTCAATGTCCTGCTCTTGTATTTTTCCGAAACTCAGATATTTATTGGGTCGGCTCGACTCATTCCGGTGCCCAAATTCCTACTGTGTTCTTGTGACTGGCTGCATTCTGTGCCGAGAGCATTAATTGCTTGGAGAATTGCACGAGTCTGCATTTAAAATGCCATTTGTCGACTCAAGCCATTAAAAGGCCATTTGTTGACTCAAACGTTTAATCGCCACAAGAGCAAAGTTCTGCAGACGCCAGAAATCGGAAAGAAAATCTAGCCCACTCCTGGAATTGCTGATTATATGAATTTTAGTTTCGTTTTTAAAACGCAGCGCAAAAAAAAAACAGGCCCTTCGGCCCACCGAGCCCGTGCTGACCGGCGATCGCCGACGGCTAGCACTGTCCGACACACTAAGGACAATTTTTACAATTTTTACCAAAGCCAACTCACCTACAAACCTGCGCGTCTTTGGAGTGCGGGAGGAAACCGGAGCACCCGGAGAAAACCCACGCAGTCATGGGGAGAACGTGCAAACTCCACACAGACAGCACCCCGAGTCAGGATCTGGTGCTGTAAGTCGGCAACTCTACCGCTGCGCCACAGTGCTGCCCCTAAACTGTTGAATTTGTTTATAAACAGAGAAGACTATTGATGAAAATCAAAAATTGCAGATGCTGCAAATCTAAACGGGTTCAATGATTCACTGACCCTGTCATCTTAGGGCGAAGAATTCCACAGTTTCACCTGTCTCTGGGTGAAGAAACTTCCCCTCATCTCAGTCCAAACAACCGACCAAATATCCTTAAGCTGTGGCTTCCAGTTCATGCTTCCACACATCAGAAATATCTTCCCACGTTTAGTCTGCAAAGAGACATTGGGACATGTACAGCATGGAAGCAGGCCCTTTGGCCCAACTTGTCCATGGCGACTGAGTTGTCCCATCTAAACCTATCCCATTTGCCTGCGTTTGGCCCATATCCCTCTAAACCTTTCTTATCCATGTACCTTCCAAATGAATTTTGAATGCTGTGATTGTACCTGCCCCAATGACCTCCTCCGGCAGCTCATTCCATATACCCACCATCCTCTGGGTCCCGTGATTTCCTATTAAATCTGCCCCTCTCACCTTAAACCTACGCCCCCTGGTTCTTGATTCACCTACCCTGGGTAAAAGACTCCGTCCATCCATCCTATCTATGAGGGGCGGCACGGTGGCGCAGCGGTAGAGTTGCTGCCTTACAGCGCCAGAGACCCGGGTTCGACCCTGACCACGGGCGCTGTCTGTACGGAGTTTGTACGTTATCCCCGTGACCTGCTTGGCTTTTCTCTGAGATCTTCGGTTTCCTCCTACACTCTGAAGACGTACAGGCTTGTCAGTTAATTGGCTTGCGATAAATGCAAAATTGTCTCTCGTGTGTGCAGTAGAGTTGTGTCAGTTTGCGGGGATCGGTGGTCGGCGTGGACTCGGTGGGTCGAAGGGCCTGTTTCCGCGCTGTGTCTCTAAACTAAACTATTCCATTCTGTAAGATCACCTCCCAGTCTCCTGTATTCCGAGGAATAAAGTCCTAGCCTGCTCAACCTTTCCCTACGGCCGAGGCCCCTTGATTGCCAGCAACATCCTCATCAATTACCTTTACATTCTTTCCAGCTGAGTGACAATGTCTAGTCCGAGCAGAATGTTTTAAGTTTCTGCGAGGTTGAATCTCATTCTCAAAAGCAGTCCACTCATTCCCATCTCTCCTTCACACATCTGTCTAGCATTCCAGGAATTGATTTGATCAACAGGAATAAATCTGGTGAACATACGGGAAGCACTCGATGAATAAACAACATGTCAGAATATGGACATCACGGTGTGGCGCAGCGGTAGATTGCTGCCTCACAGCGCCAGAGACCCGGGTTCAATCCTGACCACGGGCGCTGTCTGTACGGAGTTTGTACGTTTTCCTCGTGACCTGTGTGGGTTTTCTCCGAGATCTTCAGGTTTCTCCCATGCTCCAAAGACGTACAGGTTTGTAGGTTAATTGGCTCGGTATAAATGTATATTGTCCTGAGTGTGCGGAGGATAGTGTTAGTGTGCGGGATTCGCTGCTCGACACGGACTCGGTGGGCCGAAGGGCCTGTTTCCACGCTGTATCTCCAAACTAAACTGGACGCAGTGTGTAACATTTAAGCATTTTCTACTTTGTGTTGAGGAAGTATTGTCCTTTTTAAAGAATATAACTTTAAAGCATGCAATAAGTACAAGGAATGATTTCTCTGGAATGTCAGTGGTTCAGGGGAGACCTGTAACATTTTGAGGGGATTAAATAGGAATAACAATCAGAACCTTTATTCCCAGGGTGTGGATGTCGAAATTTAGTTTAGTTTAGATAAGTTTAGTTTGGAGATACAGCATGGAAACAGGGTGTTTAGTGCAGTTTTTTTAAATTAGTTTATGCTGACCATTGATTCTAGTTCTAGGTTGGATGCCAGGAGTGGGTTTTTTAGGTTAGAGGGTTAGTTTCGTTTTGTTTAGAGGTGCAGTGTAGAAATAGGCCCTTCAGCCCACCGAGTCCATGCTGACCATCGATCACCCCGTACACTAATTCTAGTCCTGCTTTTGTCAATTTACAGAGGCCAGTTAACCTACAAACCTGCACGTCTTTGGAAAGTGGGGAGGAAATCAGAGCACCCGGAGAAAACCCATGTGGTCACAGTTAGAACTGTGCAAACTCCGCACAGACAGCACTCGTAGTCAGGATCGAACCCGGGTCTCCAGCGCTGTAAGGAAGCGACTCTATTGCTGGGTCACTGTGCCTCCCTCTTCCACCAAGAAGGACAGAAAACTCCAATCCTGTGTCGTCCAAATCCTGGTACCCCAATAACTATTTTCTCTGGAATGTCGCAGGTTCAGGGAAGACCTGATAGAAGTTCCTTAAAATTATGAGCAGCATAGATAGGGTAAACAGTCAGAACTTATTTTCCAGGGTGGAATATCAAAGACTAGAAGGTATGGCATTAAGGCGTGAGGGGCAAAGTTTAAGGAGATGTGCGGGGTGTTTCATTTTACACAGAGGGTTTGAGTACCTGGAACACACTGCTGGTGGTAGCAGATACTTTAGTGACATTTAAGAGGGTTTTGGATTGGTTGGGAATGGAGGGACATGGATGATGTGCAGGCAGATGAGATTAGTTTATTTTAACAGTACGTTCAGCACACACATTGTGGGCCGAATGGCCTGTTTCTTTGCTGTACTTTACATAACGCTGTGGGAGTCCCTTCACCGAGCATTTCCAGATGGCAGGTCACCTCCATCTTCTCAAGGACAATGAGGGGAGGTACAATAAATATCTTTCTAGTGATCCCAAACAACAAAGAAAAATCAATGAATTGGTGAGGCAACGTGTTCAGTTTTGGTTCACCAGGTTATAGGAAAGATGTTTAGTTTAGTTTAGAGATACAGCGCGGAAACAGGCCCTTCGGCCCACTGGGTCCGCGTCGACCAGCGATCCCCGCACATTAACACTATCCTACACTCACTAGGGACAATTTACATTTACCAAGTCAATTAACCTACAAACCTGCACGTCTTTGGAGTGTGGGAGGAAAGCAAAGATCTCAGAGAAAACCCACGCAGGTCATGGGGAGAACGTACAAACTCCACACAGACAGCACCCGCAGTCGGGATCGAACCCGGGTCTCCAGCGCTGCATTCGCTGTAAGGCATCAACTCTACCGCTGCGCCACCATGTCAAGCTGGAAAGGGTGCAGAGAAGATTTACGAGGATGCTGCCAGGTCTCAAGGGCCTGAGCTCTAGGGAGATGTTGAGCAGGCTAGGACTCTATTCCTTGCAGCGCAGGAGGATGAGGGGTGGTCTTATAGAGGTGTCGATAATCAGGAGAGGAATTGATCGGGTAAATGCAGTCTTTTGCCCAGAGTAGGCGAATCGAGAACCAGAGGACATAGGTTTAAGGTGAGGGGGGGGGAGGAGGGAAAGATTTAATAGGAAACTCAGAGGTAATATTTTTACACAAAGGGTGGAACGAGCTGCCAGAGGAGGTAGTTGAGCCAGGTACCATCACAACATTTAAGAAAAATGTAGACAGGTACATGGATAGGAGAGGTTTAGAGGGATATGGGCCAAACACAGGCATCTGGGACAAGTGTAGATGGAACATGTTGGTCAGAGTGGGCAAGTTGGGCCGAAGTGCCTGTTTCCATGCTGTATCATTCTATGACTCTATAACATGTGCCTGGAAACCAGAAAAAAACAGGTCTTTGAGAAGTGGCCATTAGGTGGGGATTTAGTTGGGGAGGAGGAGCCGGCACCAAAAGACATTTGAAAATACATCATATTTGCAATTTTAGCACCCAACATTGTTCGGCCTGGGCATGTTGGGCCGAAGGGCCTGTTTCCACATTGTATGACTGTATGACTATTGTCTGCTATCAGGCAACTGAATCATCCTACCACAACTAGAGAGCAGTACTGGACCACTCTCTACCTTATCCTGTGCTTGCAACACTGTAAATGGCTCGATTGTAATCATATATTGTCCTTCCTCTGAAGATAGACACAAAATGCTGGAGTAACTCAGCGGGACTGGCAGCATCTCTGGATAGAAGGAAAGGGTGACGTTTCGGGTCGAGACCCTACTTCGGGCTGAGAGTCGGGGGAGAGGGAGGCACAGAGACAAGGAAGGGTAAGATGTGAAAACGAGACATCAAAAGAGATGCAGTTCAAAGAAAATGTACAATAGGGTGGCACGGTGGCGCAGCGGTAGAGTTGTTGCCTTACAGCGCTGGCAGCACCAGAGACGTGGGTTCAATCCCGACTACAGGTGCTTGTCTGTACGGAGTTTGTACGTTCTCCCCGTGACCGCGTGGGTTTACTCCAAGATCTTCGGTTTCCTCCCACACTCCAAAGACGTACAGGTCTGTAGGTTAATTGGCTTGAATTTGTATACTTGGTCTAAGTGTAAATTGTCTCTGGTATATGCAGGACAGTGTTAATGTAAGGGGATCGCTGGTCAGTGCGGATGGTGGGCTGCCGGGCCTGTTTCCGCGCTGTATCTCCAAACCAAAAAAAAACTAGATAGATCATTGTTAGCGAGGAGAACTAGACAATAAAGTAAACAGAGATAAGATGTAATCGGGGACAGTCAGACTGGTCGGAGACCTGGGAAGGGGGAGGGATGGAGAGAGAGGGAAAGCATGGGTTACTTGAAACTTTCCTCCGACTGGTTCGCACGCAACAAAAGCTCTTCACTGTACCTCGGTGCACGTGACAATAAATAAACCGAACCGAAGCTGGCTGTGAATTTTTATTTTAATTCAATGCGGTGCCTGGTGAGAAGAAATTGTTCCTAACACTGTATTAGTTGGAGGAGAAAGAGACCACAACAGGAAAGGTAAAAATGTGCTCGAACGTACAGCAATAGGAGTCCTGACGACTTCAGAGCGTTTATACTGTGAGTAATGAAGCATTCAGTTCAAGAAGGTCTGAGCCACAGTCTCTGCTGTTTAGTTGAGCATGCAGATGGTGACAGAGGCATTTTGAATTGGCCTCAAAATATTTGGGTTAGGAAAGAACAAATTGGCAAGGATTCTCGCTCTGATCGCCATCCAGCGGTGTGCGTGTGGCCAGAAAGAGGGAAAATATACAGAACTCACTTCCCTTAAAAAAACAGCTACAAGTCGCAGGCTGTGAAAGTAATCCATGCGAGATGGCCCTTACAGGTTCCAGATGTCGTCCGATGACACATTCTTGGAGCGGAGGCGAAGCTGTTACTCCAAGGCAAGATGTTCATTAAGCCCTGCCCGTGCAGCCTTTTACTTTTAAAAAATAAAAATAGCTACGGTGGGTGGGGATAAAGCAGAAAGAATAGACGCTAATAGACAACTTAATATTGCACCTCGCAGAATGAAGGCCTGGAGGAAACGAGAGATAATCTTGTTGAGAGACATTGAGCAAGGGAACATCTTTCAGATCAGGGATAGGTTGTTATTATTATTGTTTGTTTACATATAAATATATACATATGTCTATATCTATTTATATATATGTGTGTGTGTGTGTGTGTGTGTGTGTGTGTGTGTGTGTGTGTGTGTGTGTGTGTGTGTGTGTGTGTGTGTGTGTGTGTGTAGATCTATATATATACAATTTAGACTATATATA
The DNA here is from genome assembly GCF_053455715.1 of Rhinoraja longicauda. Classification (NCBI taxonomy): domain Eukaryota; kingdom Metazoa; phylum Chordata; class Chondrichthyes; order Rajiformes; family Arhynchobatidae; genus Rhinoraja; species Rhinoraja longicauda. Next base: position 74,385,128 of record NC_135958.1, read on the forward strand.
TATATATGCGTGTGTCTATATCTATTTATATATGTGTATATATCTCTACACAAAAACCTGCAGTAACTCAACGGGGCAAGCAGCATCTTTGGAGAGAAGGAATGGGTGAAGTTTCGGGTCAAGACCCTTCTTCAGACATATATCTGTACAGTATATATTTGTATATGTGTGTGTGTCTATAGTTATATATATATATATATATTTTAGACACTCCATATACCTGTATATACTTTAGATAATATATACACACACACACACGTATATATAATATACATACATACAACACACACACACACACGCACACACATATTTATGTGTGTGTGTGTGTGTGTGTGTGTGTGTACATATAGGTGTATAAGAGAAGAAAGAGACTTTTATAGTATCTCAGCGGGTCAGTGTATAAGAGAAGGAATGGGTGATGTTTCGGGTCGAGCCCCTTCTTCAGACCAAGGGTCTATATATATACTTTAGATTTTGGACTGTAGCAGCACAACGGATGTATAAACATAGTCCTCTGTAAATATATATATATATTTATATATATATATACATACGTACAAAGACAGACACTAAAAGTTGGAGTAACTCAGCAGGTCAGGCAGCATCTCTGGAGAAAAGGAATAGGTCACGTTTTGGGTCAAGAACCTTCTTCAGACTGGTAAATCTAGACCCAAAATGTCACCTATTCCTTTTCTCCAGAGATGCTGCCCGACCCACTGAGTTATGCCAGTTTTTTGTGTCTGTCTTCAGTTTGAACCAGCATCTGCAGTTCCTCTCTATATGTGTGTGTGTGTGTGTGTGTGTGCATATATATATATATATATATATATATATATATATATATATAATGTGTGTGTGTGCGTGTGTGTGTGTGTGTGTGTTATATATATATTATATATATATAAAATACACACACACACACATATATATATGCAAACAGCATAATAAACAACAAAAATGTTATACACACACACACTCATACATATATATATATATATATATATATATTTATACATGCATGTTCTCAATGCATGTATATGTTTCAACAAAATGTTATATACGCACACACACTCATACATATATATATATATATATATATATATATATATATATATATATATATATATATATATATAATATATATATATAATATATATATATATATATATATAATATATTTATACATGTATGAGTGTGTGTCTATATAACATTTTTGTTGTTTATTATGCTGTTTGCATATATATATATATGCGTGTATGTGTATTATATATACATGTATCAGCGTGTGTGTGTGTGTGTGTATATATAACATTTTTGTTGTTTATTATGCTGTTTGCAGAGTGCTATGTTTTTGTTTGTGCTGTAAATCACAATTTGTAAATCCTATACCCTAGAAATTCTGGAGTAACTCAGCGGGACAGGCAGCATCTCTGGAGAGAAGGAGAGAAGGAATTTCCCTCTCTCCAGAGATGCTGCCCGCCCCGCTGAGTTACTCCAGCATTTTGTGCCATTCAAGAGGCACCGGCCATCCAGCTAATGACACCGAGATTCACATACCGCACCTCCGCTACCTCGCCAGTTGAACTTGGAGCTTTTGCCTGGAGCTCTTAAGGATAGCGGAGTCAGGGGGTATGGGGAGAAGACAGGAACGGGGTACTGATTGAGAATGATCAGCCATGATCACATTGAATGGCGGTGCTGGTTCGAAGGGCTGAATGGCCTCCTCCTGCACCTATTGTCTATTGTCTATTGTCAAAGCATTTTCGTGAAGCATCACTGGCCATTGAGGTGGATATACATTTTGGGGAAATCAAGAGAAAAAGCTGCAAATGCTAACAAAACAAAATAAAAACAGAAAATCCTGGAAGCACCCAATAGGTCAGACCACATCTGTGGGAAGACAAACACGGATAATATTTCTGGCCAAAGCTTTGTGTGTATTTAAAGGCACATTCTTCTCAAATAAGGAGCTTCTTCTGGATAAAATCCTACAATGAGATGGACGTTCTTTGGGGGAGATGTTATCTGAGGCGGATTAAGTACAATAACCTAATGTATCTGACAGCAACATGCTACATTCCCCCTCTCTCCACCCTACTGTGCTACGAACTGATCCCCATACCAATAATGCACGTGACATTTTGAGATCACGCCACACTTCCTTAACTTGGGTGTCTAACAGGCCTTTTAAAATCCAATCCACCTTGCCATAAAGATAATTGCATCTGCCCTCCACCCTCTCCAATCTTGATTTCATAATATCCCTCCCCCCCCCCCCCCCACCCACCCCCCATTAGCTCCTATCCTTTGACTTTGACTAAACGTTGTCATTTTTTTCGGTGCCCTTTATGGGTGACTATTTGCATACCTTGGGCATGCAAGCAAAGAATTTCACTGTGTCTTGTCACATGTGACAATAAAGCGTTCATTGATCCATTCATTCATTCATCCATTCATTCATCCATTCATTCATTCATCCTGACCAGACCAAATAAGCTTTCGGCATTTTCCCCTCTGATATCTGTGACGGCCATTTGACACAATTCTTAACGTAAAACACAGAACAACAGCCCAGCACGATGTGTATCTGCCTCCCCATTACTCTCCGTGTAAAAAACCTACCCCACACATCTCCATTAACCCTCTCTACCTCTCTTCCTCTACCCCCTTTCTCCCTCCCTCTCCCTGCCTCCCCCCCCCCCCCCTCGCTCTCCTCTATCGCTCCCTCTCTCTCGCCTCCCTCTTTCACCCTCTCCATCTCCCTCCCTTTCCGTCTCCTCTCTCTCTGCACCCACTCTCTCTCACATTCTCCCCCTCCTCCCTCTAACTTTCCCTCCCTTTCTCTCTCTGCACCCACTCTCTGTCACATTCCCCCCCCCCCCCCCCCCCTCCCCTCCTCCCTCTCACTTTCCCGCTCCGCTCTCTCTGCACCCACTCTCTGTCACATTCCCCCCCCCCCCCCCTCCCCTCCTCCCTCTCACTTTCCCGCTCCGCTCTCTCTGCACCCACTCTCTGTCACATTCCCCCCCCCCCCCCCTCCCCTCCTCCCTCTCACTTTCCGGCTCCTCTCTCTCTGCACCCACTCTCTGTCACATTCCCCCCCCCCCTCCCCTCCTCCCTCTCACTTTCCGGCTCCTCTCTCTCTGCACCCACTCTCTGTCACATTCCCCCCCCCCCCCCTCCCCTCCTCCCTCTCACTTTCCGGCTCCTCTCTCTCTGCACCCACTCTCTGTCACATTCCCCCCCCCCCCCCCCTCCCCTCCTCCCTCTCACTTTCCGGCTCCTCTCTCTCTGCACCCACTCTCTGTCACATTCCCCCCCCTCCCCTCCTCCCTCTCACTTTCCGGCTCCTCTCTCTCTGCACCCACTCTCTGTCACATTCCCCCCCCCCCCCTCCCCCCTCTCACTTTCCCCCCCTCTCTCTCTCCCGCTCCCTCTCCCTCTCTTTCTTTCCCACACGCAGAGATATTGCCCCCTCAGGGCTTGCTGTGGTTTGATAATTCTGGTCAATTTCAGGGTGCGTGGGCTACAAATTGTTTCTCCTATAAAACCACCTGAGCAACTGCCCAGTGCTGTTAGTGTAAGTCCCTTTAAGCCTTTCCACCTGCAGGAATTGCTAAAGGCTGCAGATTAAATTTTCTTTTGAAAGCTTCACGCTGATGTTCCGCAGATTTCTCAGTCTGTAGCAGATGACTTGGTCAATTTATGGTCATCTTTACCCAAATCTGTGGTTATCCCAGTATCATCCTTTTCGAACAGCAACGGAACAGGCTGACAACCAACCTCCCTTCCATTGACTCCGTCTACACCTCACGCTGCCTTGGCAAGGCCAGCAGCACAATCAAGGACCAGTCTCACCCCGGTCACTCCCTCTTCTCCCCTCTTCCATCAGGCAAGAGGTACAGAAGTGTGAAAACGCACACCTCCAGATTCAGGGACAGTTTCTTCCCAGCTGTTATCAGGCAACTGAACCTTCCAACCAACTAGAGAGCAGTTCTTTACTGGACTATCCTGCACTAAATGTTATTCCCTTTTATGCTGTATCTGTACACTGTGGATGGCTTGATTGTAATCATGTATAGGCTTTTCCCTGTCTGGTTACCAAACAACAAAAAGCTTTTCACTGTACCTCGGTACATGTGATAATAAACGAAACTAAACTAAACTCTCTTTAATTGGACATTACTGGACTTTATCTTGCACTAAACATAATTCCCTTTATCCTGTATCTATATATTGAGGATGGCTTGATTGTAATCATGTATTGTCTTTTCATTGACTGATTAGCACACAACAAAAATGCTTTTCACTGTACCTCAGTACACGTGACAATAATAAATTAAACTAAACTAACCCAGGAGGATGCTCGAGTCACATTAAATGCAAGAATGGAATAAGCATTGTTGGCAGGGTGAATGATATTTTATTACATGTACCTAGGTGCAGTAAAATTCCTTTATTTTCCGTACACTGTGGATGGCTCGATGATAATCGTGCATTGTCTGTCACCATTAGCAGTTCTCTGAGGAAAGACATTCTTGCCATAGAGGGAGTACAGAGAAGGTTCACCAGATTGATTCCTGGGATGGCAGGACTTTCATATGAAGAAAGACTGGATAGACTCGGCTTGTACTCGCTGGAATTTAGAAGATTGAGGGGGGATCATAGAAACTTACAAAATTCTTAAGGGGTTGGACAGGCTAGATGCAGGAAGATTGTGTTCCCGATGTTGGGGAAGTCCAGAACAAGCGGTCACAGTTTAAGGATAAGGGGGAAGTCTTTTAGGACCGAGATGAGAACGTTTTTTTTCACACAGAGAGTGGTGAATCTGTGGAATTCTCTGCCACAGAAGGTAGTTGAGGCCAGTTCATTGGCTATATTTAAGAGGGAGTTAGATGTGGCCCTTGTGGCTAAAGGGATCAGGGGGTATGGAGAGAAGGCAGGTACAGGATACTGAGTTGGATGATCAGCCATGATCATATTGAATGGCGGTGCAGGCTCGAAGGGCCGAATGGCCTACTCCTGCACCTACTTTCTATGTTTCTATGTTTCTATGTTTCCATTGTCCAACTCACCATGGTCGCTAGGAGATAAATATTCGGGCTATATTATTCTCTTACTTGAATCTAATTAAAAAACGATTGATTTAATTTACTATGGCTCAACCTTGTGATCAAAGGCAGCTGAGCAGGTTCTGAGAACAGTCATGAATTGACCACATTAGTGGCAGGAGTCCCAGGTAGTGCAGGATTACAGGTGTAAATTTTTACAGATTTGTTTTTAATTACAATCCATTAGTTATCTAGTTATCTAGTCACGATCCTAGACACTGCTGCATTAAGAATCTAGACCTGCCTCGTTAATTGAAATTAAATTCCAAGTGTGGGATTTGAACTTGCACCACTGGATCAATAATCCAGTCCTTCTGGAAACAGCTAACTGTTAAATTTACTGCTTATTAATAATTGGACAATTATTGAGTATTAATACTAAAGCTGGGCTGATGAAGAGCTGAAGATTTGAAACTGGTCAATGTATTTTGAACCAATTCAATTTCCATCAGTTTTCATCCACAGTTTAAAGTCAACAATCTTCTGCCGTTTAGTTTAGTTTGGAGATAACAGCATGGAAACAGGCCCTTCGGCCCACCGAGTCCGCACCAACCAGCGATCCCCGTACAGAAGCACTATCCTACACACAAGGGACAATTTACATTTTTTTTCCCAAAGCCAAATAACCTACAAACCTGCACGTCTTTGGAGTGTGGGAGGAAACCGGAGCACCCGGAGAAAACCCACGCAGTCACGGGGAGAACGTACAAACTCCGTACAGACAGCACCCGTGGTCAGGATCGAACCCGTGTCTCTGCCGCTGTAAGGCAGCAACTCTACCGCTGCGCCACCATGCTGCTCCATGTTTGTATTACATTGTACTGTATGTATCACAATTCATCTACAGTTTAAAGTTAACAGTAGCAGATGATAGAATCATTCTGTATAAGAAAATAACTGCAGATGCTGGTACAAATCAATTTATTCACAAAATGCTGGAGTAACGCAGCAGGTCAGGCAGGTCAGACTGAAGAAGGGTCTCGACCCAAAACGTCACCCATTCCTTCTCTCCCGAGATGCTGCCTGACCTGCTGAGTTACTCCAGCATTTTGTGAATAAATCGATAGAATCATTCTTTTGGGTAATTAAACCAAATTTGGACCCAAGTGGCTCAACTTCTCCAACTTCAAGTAACCATTGCTTTCCCTCTCTCTCCATCCCTCCCCTTTCCCAGTTCTCCGACCAGTCTGACTGAAGCCCTGATTACATTTCAGACCGGTCTGAAGAAGGGTCTCGACTCGAAACGCCACCCATTCCTTCTCTCCAGAGATGCTGCCTGACCGGCTGAGTTACTCCAGCAATTTGTGTCTATCCTACATTTTATCTCTGTTTGCTTTGCTGTCACTGTCTCCTAGCTAACAATGATCTATTCTACATTTTCCCTGATCGTCTTCTCTTTTGATCTCATACACTTCCATATTTCTGTGACCCCCCTCCCCCCCTCCCACCTCCTCTCCCCTGACTCTCAGTCTGAAGCAGTCATGACCCGAAACGGCACCCATCCCTTCTATCCAGAGATGCTGCCTGACTTGCTGAGTTACTCCAGCATTTTGTGCCTATCTTTGGCTCAACTTCAGTCTGGCCGATCTTTTCGAACTGTACATTGAAGTGGACGTGTAACATGATTGCGTACAGTTTTGGTCTCCTATTCTGAGGAAAGACATTCTAGCCTTAGAGGGAGTACAGAGAAGGTTCACCAGATTGATCCCTGGGATGGCAGCACTTTCATATGAAGAAAGACTGGATAGACTAGGCTTATACTCGCTGGAATTTAGAAGACTGAGGGGGGATCTTATTGAAACTTATAAAATTCTTAAGGGGTTGGAGAGGCTCGATGCGGGAAGATTGTTCCCGATGTTGGGGAAGTCCAGAACCAGGGGTCACAGCTTAAGGATAAGGGGGAAGTCTTTTAGGACCGAGATGAGAAAACATTTCTTCACACAGAGAGTGGTGAGTCTGTGGAATTCTCTGTCACAGAAGGTAGTTGAGGCCAGTTCATTGGCTATATTTAAGAGGGAGTTAGATGTGGCCCTTGTGGCTAAAGGGATCAGGGGGTATGGAGAGAAGGCAGGAACGGGATACTGAGTTGGATGATCAGCCATGATCATATTGAATGGCGGTGCAGGCTCGAAGGGCCGAATGGCCTACTCCTGCACCTATTTTCTATGTTTCTATGTTTCTATGATGGCAAATGTGATGTACATAGAGGAGGAAGTGCTGGCTTTTATCAAGGAACTTGGTTTTGAAACAGGATTAGCCCAGGAAATTGTTTTCTGCCACAAGTGGCTTAATGGGAAATAGGATCAAAATGCCTGTTACCTTCAGTGGACCATTGAGGTTATAACAATGGGGAATTTCCTCTTTAATTGATAATTGTCATTGTTATTTTGATAGCAGTAAAATGGATAGCTGGGGACTCTTGTGCCAGTAATGACAGGTTTGCAGTGTTTACCACAGTTATTTGTCACTAGCCATGGCAAGTTCATGATTTAAATCAACAGAAAGTGAGCTCATTCTTTTTAAAAATCAAAACAAAGAGTAAACCTTTAGAGTCAAAGAGCAAGGTTGCAGCACGGTGGCGCAGCGGTAGAGTTGCTGCCTCACAGCGCCAGAGACCCGGGTTCAATCCTGACTGCGGGGGCTGTCTGTACGGGGTTTGTAGATTCTCCCCGTGACCTGCGTGGGATTTCCCCAGGAGCTCCAGTTTCCTCCCACACTCCAAGGACGTACAGATTTGTAGGTTAATTGGCTTCGGTAGAATGGTAAATTGTTCCACACTGTATCTCTATACTAGAGATTGAAAACCACACCTTACTCTGTGAATGGAACCCTTTCAAACGCTTTGACAAGGTCACGTAACCAAGTGTCCAAGTTGATCGCAGCTTATCAAGGTTATGCTTTAATGTCATCTGAAGCATACAAAATCACTCATTCTTTGAATTGTCCCAGTTATTTGGGGGTTTTAGCATGCATCACTGACTGTTCAGATAATCTTCATATTTTGTGACATTTGGCGAGATTAAAAGATTGGAAAAGTTATAAATTAGTTTTTTATCCACTTGTTCTTTTATCCTTTTTTTGTGGCTCCATTTCAAATTTTGGTTTGATCGCAAGCTCATGAGGCAACGTGGGGCCATCTTTAGTTGAGTTTAGTTTAGTTTAGAGATAAGGCGTGGAAATAGTCCCACCGACCAGCGACCCCCACACATTAACACTTTCCTACATACACTACGGACAATTTACACCTATACCAAGCCAATTGACCTACTAGCCTGTACGTCTTTGGAGTGTGGGAGAAAACCGAAGATCTCGGAGAAAACCCACGTGGTCATGGGGAGAACGTGCAAACTCCGTACAGACAGCACCCGCAGTCGTGATCGAACCCGGGTCTCTGGCACTGTAAGGCAGCCACTCCACCCTAAATCTTTTGATTCAAGAGATATTACCATGTGAAATTTGTCGATGGCCATCGTAACAAACTTGTTGATGACATTTGATCATCGCAATGTTTAAGAAACATAGAGACAGGTACGATGACATTTGATTATCAGGTTTAGAGGGCCAAATGCACGCGAGTGGGACAAGTGTTGATGGGACATGTTGGTCGGTGTGGGCAAGTCGGGCCGAAGGATAATAGGCCTTTAAGGCCAAGGTAAGACTGCACTCTTAAGAACTATGAAACTTTATGGGTGCCAAAATCGTTGGCGGCTTTTTGCGTACTGTCTCGGTGAAGTCTACTATCACACTACTTTTGTACTTATGTATGATTGTGCTTGTCTATAGTATGATCGGACTGGATTGTATGCACAGCAAAGAAATTCACTGTGCCTCGGTACATAGGTACATGTGACAATGAAGTATCATCATCATCCTTATCATCTTTAACCTCCTCAATTCCTCCCTTAGTGTGACTTCAGTTTCAACTTAGTTTATTGTCACATGTACCGAGGTACAGTGAAAAAGCTTTTGTTGCGTGCTAACCGGCTGCAGAAAGACAACACATAATTACGGTCGATCTATTCACAGTGTATAGATACATGATAAGGGAACAACGTTTAGTGCAAGGCAAAGCCAGCAAAGTCCAATCAAGGATAGTCCGAGGGTCACCAATGAGCTAGATAGTAGTTCAGGACTGCTCTCTGGTTGTGGTAGGATGATCAGTTGCCCTAATAACAGCTGGGAAGAAACTGTCCCCAAATCTGGAGGTGTTTCACACTTCTATACCTTTTGCCCGATGGGAGAGGGGTGAAGAGGGAGTGGCCAGGGTGCGACTTGTCCTTGATTACGCTGCTGGCCTTGCCGAGGCAGCGTGAGGTGTAGATGGAGTCAATAGAAGTATAATTGGAGTCAATGTAAGCTGCTTTCAAAACCCAGCCATGGTTGTTGTGAAAGAAATCCAACTGGAGCTTTATGGGATAGTCTGGAAAAGAACAGCATAACATCCCTGACAGATCCCGGAGATTTCCGTATGTAATGTGATCAGCTTGCTGTATTCCCCAAATCGGGATAAAAATTCGGAAAATGGCACCATCACAAATCATGTGGCCAAATACTATTATTAACTCATAACCACAGAGAGAGAGAAAGAAGTGCCTCCTGAACTAAACCAATACTCCTGGGAAAATCAGGTTTTGCTTTCAAATGTAAATAGATCAGGAAGGCATAAAAGCTTCAGGAAGAAATGCTGAAAACATATTCCTGGTTAATCTGCCAACATCCTGTCTCAGGTACCGTCTCTGCTCCTTCTTACAGGAGATCAAAAGTATTTATATCAAATTCAAATAAATGAATGGATTTATAAAAGCAGGTAGTTCATCCAGGAAGGTTATTGCAAGTGTGGCCAGCTGTCGGCAGTTTTAAAATGACATCTCCAGAGATCTGACATGAAATCTTTGGTCTACCCAGAGGAGGCACAGTCGTGCAGTTTAGTTTAGTTTAGCTTAGTTTAAAGATACAGCGCGGAAACAGGCCCTTCGGCCCATCGAGTCCGCGCCGACCAGCGATCCCCGCACATTAACACTGCCCTATACACACACACAAGGGATAATTTACACACACACCAAGCCAATTAACCTACATACCTGCACGTCTTTGGAGTGTGAGAGGAAACCGAAAATCTCGGAGGAAACCCACGCGGGTCACGGGGAGATCTTACTAACTCTGTACAGACGGCACCTGTAGTCGGGATCGAACCCGGGTCTCCGGCGCTGAAAGCGCTCTAAGGCGGCATCTCTACCGCTGCGCCACCGTGGTCGCCCAGTGAGGGCGGCACAGTGGCGCAACCTGTAGAGTTGCTACCTTACAGCGCCAGAGTCCAGGGTTTGATCCTGACCACGGGTGCTGTCTGTACAGAGTTTGTACGTTCTCCCCGTGACCTGCGTGGGTTTTCTCCAGGTGCTCCGGTTTCCTCCCAAACTCCGGAGACGTACAGGTTTGTAGGCTAACTAGCTTGGTAAAATTGTAAATTGGCCCTAGTGTGTGTAGGAAGGTGATAGTATATGAGGTGATCGCTGGTCGGTGTGGACTCAGTGGGGCCGAAGGGCCTGTTTCCGCGCTGTATCTCAAACCTAAACTAAACTAAATTTGGGCATTTTAGTGACCCATGACCGAGCTAAGAGAGTTTATGACTCACAGTCCCAGAGAGCTGGGTTCAGTACTGGCACCCGGCCGGCCCTGTTTGAATGGGGTTTGCACATTCTTATTGTGATTGCAGAGGCTTCCTACCTGATACTCTATTGACCTCCCACATCCCAAAGACGCATATTTTACTTTACTTTAGACTTTAGAGATACAGCATGGCAACAGGCCATTCGGCTCACCTACCAGGGATCACCCACGTACACTCCCACACCCCTAAAGCGTGCAGGTTTGGCGGTTAATTGGCTCGGCGTACTTGTAGAATTGTCCCTAGTGTGCATAGAACAGTGTTAATGTGCTGGGATCACTGGTCGGTGCGGACTCAGTGGGTTGAAGGCCCTGTTTCCGCGCTGTAAGCCTCAACTAAACCAAACATTCTCACTCTCCCACACACTACGCGCAATTTACAATTTTCACCAAAGCCAATCAACCTATAAAACCCCACATCTTATGGATTGTGGTAGGAAACTCAAGCACCCAGCGAAAACCCACGTGGTCACGGGGAGAACGTGCAAACTCCGCACAGACGGCACCAGTAGTCAGGATCGAACCCTGGTCTCAGCAACTCGACTGCCACTGTACTGCGTTGAAGAGAACCTTTGGAGAATAAAATGGGACTTGCGTTAGATTCGTATAACCATGGGGTTTATCGTTGAACCAAGGGGCCTGTTTCCCTATGGCGTTATCTGATCCTTCCTGGCGAATCTGAGACCACATTAAAAGGGAAATTCCTTGGATCCTGACCTTGACTGCTGTCTGTGTGGAGTTTGCACGTTCTCCCTGTCACTGTGCGGGATTCCTCCGGGTGCTCCGGATTCCTCCCACATCCCAAAGACGTGCAGGTTTGTAGGCGAATTGGCCCTCTGTAAAATGCCCCGAGCGTGTAATGCGTGGATGAGAAAGTGGGATAACATCGGACTGGAGCGAATGGGAGATCGATGATCGGTGTGGACTTCGTGGGTCGAAGTTGCCTGTTCTCATGCTGTCTCTCTAAACTAAACGTTAGTAGAGACATTGTTGGAGAACTCTCTCGGACTGCGCAGCGGTAGAGTCGCTGCCTGACGGCACCTGAGACCCACGCTCAACCCAGGCTTCCACTGGTAACAGCTTGGCAAAGATGCTATTTACCAAATGTGGAGGAAAATTTTGACAATTTATTCTGAGAGTACTAATTAAATAAATGAGGTTAAATAAATCTGGCTTATCGCTGTGTCTCTGACTTTCAGTCTGAGGAAGGGTCTCGACCCGAAACGTCACCCATTCCTTCTCTCCAGAGATGCTGCCTGACCCGCTGAGTTACTCCAGCATTTTGTGTCTATCTTCGGTGTAAATCAGCATCTGCAGTTCCTTCCTTATCAAGGCTCATACCCAGTGATAAAAGTATACCAAGATCACCAACCTTAGCTGCAAACCCACGTACGCCTTTAGACCTGTGATGGAAGAATGGAATGATCACAGAGAGGTGTTCCAGCCTCATCGAAGCAATGGTGAAAAAGTTCATAAGTTCATAAGTGATAGGAGCAGAATTAGGTCATAGAGCCATCAAGCCTGCTCCGCCATTCAATGAAGAATGGTGTCGACCCAAAACGTCACCTATTCCTTCTCTCCTGAGATGCTGCCTGTCCCGCTGAGTTACTCCAGCATTTTGTGTCTACCGGCCATTCACTCATGGCTGATCAATCTCTCCCTCCTAACCCCATTCTCTTGCCTCCTCCCCATAATCCCTGATACCCGCACTAACCAAAACTCCATCTATCTCTGCCTTTAAAATATCCATTGACTTGGCCATCTGCGGCAATGAATCCCACAGATTCACCACCCTCTGACTGAGAAAATTCCTCTGCATCTCCTTCCGAAAGGAATGTTCTTTAATTCTGAGGTGATGACCTCTGGTCCTAGATTCTCCCACTAAGCATGCAGGTACAGCAGGCAGTGAAGAAACCCAATGGAATGTTGGCCTTCATAACAAGGGGAGTTGAGTATAGGAGCAAAGAGGTCCTTCTGCAGTTGTACAGGGCCCTAGTGAGACCGCACCTGGAGTACTGTGTGCAGTTTTGGTCTCCAAATTTAAGGAAGAATATTCTTGCTATTGAGGACGTGCAGCATAGGTTTACTAGGTTAATTCCCGGAATGGCGGGACTGTCGTATGTTGAAAGACTGGAGCGGCTAGGCTTGTATACACTGGAATTTAGAAGGATGAGAGGGGATCTTATCGAAACATATAAGATTATTAAGGGGTTGGACACGTTAGAGGCAGGAAACATGTTCCCAATGTTGGGGGAGTCCAGAACTAGGGGCCACAGCTTAAGAATAAGGAGTAGGCCATTTAGAACGGAGATGAGGAAAAACTTTTTCAGTCAGAGAGTTGTAAATCTGTGGAATTCTCTGCCTCAGAAGGCAGTGGAGGCCAGTTCTCTGAATGCATTCGAGAGAGAGCTGGATAGAGCTCTTAAGGATAGCGGAGTCAGGGGGTATGGGGAGGCAGGAACGGGGTACTGATTGAGAATGATCAGCCATAATCACATTGAATGGCGGTGCTGGCTCGAAGGGCCAAATGGCCTCCTCCTGCACCTGTTGTCTATTGTCCATAAATGGAAACATCCTTTCCACATCCGCCCTGTCCAGGCCTTTCACTAATCGGTAAGTTTCAATGCCTGCACATCCTTAGATGGCTTCGGAAGTTTGGCATGTTCCCGACGTTACCAACTTCTACAGATACGCTGTAGAGAGCCTGCTGTATTGCCAAACCATGGTGTGATACCTCCCGATACAAGGCTTTCGATGGCGATAGAGGTTTGACTGCTCTATTTCATCACAGACAAAAAATACCCTAAGTGTTTGAACTAAAACTAGAAGATACTAGCACTGCACAGCATCTGGAGGAACATGTCATGTTAGCATTTCAGCTGTGATCCCTGCCGAAGAGCTCGTCCATTTTTGCTAATTGACGTCCTTTCATTCTTTTTCATTTTTGCCATCATCATTCCAACATGTTGCATATGAAAGGCCCATCTGCTACGTCTTGGCCTTCCGCTTAATTGGTCCCATCCCCTTGGAGTGCACAAGATTCCTTTACAATCACCACCTGGTTCCACAACAATTGCCGGTTGATGATAGCTAAATAGGTCCACAGGGCCGACTTTCATGACCTGGTAGAGTTCCTAAAACATATGGTAACAGTCTAGACTCAAACACGATCACGTTAGCCACTTGCAAGTGGACACAAATCCATGTGAAATTGTCCATGCTTCAGTGGAATATTTGTTATTTCTCAGGCAGCTGCCCAAGTCTTAGTCTTAGTTTAGCTCACAGATACAGGCCCTTCGGCCCACCGAGTCCGCACCGACCAGCGATCCCCGCACTAACGCCGTCCTACACACACGAGGCCCCATCGGACGCCAAACATCCTTTGCACCACCTCGCCCAGGATTCACAGCAACTGGGACCTCAACTCCTGTCATCTCGTCACCCTTTCTCCCGTCATGCAGCGGCCCTCTGTGGCTCCGGTTTCAACATACTAGGAGCATGGAGAACCAGCTGGGAACAGACATCGCCACCTCCTCAATTCACTGTCGCACCGAACACCACGGCCCCACCCGGCTCGGACAAGCCGCCGCAAAGAGTGGGTCGCCCTGAACCGGCTCCGCACAGGGGTCGGCCGGTTCGACGCCAACATGCATCGTTGGGGGTTGTGTCCATCAGCAGCCTGCGTGTGTGGAGCAGACCAGCAAACAGCGCAGCACGCCATTTTCGACTGCGCTATCCTCCGCCCCCTGGTGGAGGGGTAGACCTCACGGCCCTCGACAACAGCACATTGCACTGGCTACAGCGCCTGGAGGGAGTTACATAACTCCTGCTGCCTCAAACGCAAGACGAAGACACCCGAGGGATAATTTACATTTGCACCGAGCCAATTAACCTACGAAGCTGTGCGACTTCGGAGTAGTGGGAGGAAAGCAGACAAAGTTCTGGGTCACGGGGAGAACGTACAGACAAGCACCCACAGTCAGGATGGAACCCGGGTCTCTGGCGCTGGGAGGCAGCAACTCTACCGCTGCGCCACCGTGCCAACCTAGGTAACAAGCATCCGCTTTATCAATTGCAACGACCCTCCAAACGGGCTAATTCTTCTGAACACGTTGCCACAAAAAATGAGAGGGGAAAAAAAAACAGCTTTAAAATGAAAAGAAACTAATTTATTTTCTTCTGACCTGAATACCCAAAGAGCCACAGTGGGTGTATTGTGCGTCAGATGTTGTAGTTGAGATAAATGTTACTGAAGATTAGTGTGATTAAAGAGAATATGGATTAACCACAAAATCTAAAGGGAATGACTGACTTGCGAGAACTCATTTGTTCACTTTGAACTGGTTAAAAGGAGACACTAAGGCATGCACAATAATGATTAGCTCCAGGTAGACAGACAGCAATAATGCTTGTTTAAAAGGAAATAACATATTTGAACTCAATTATGTTTTGGGTGATTTATTATCATCATTATCACAGCAACTGCTTGAACTGATTGATGCAAGGAACCTTAAAATTAGAGTTTACTCATAAAATGTCTTTCAGATGTGTTCAGAGCAGAAATACTGAAGAAGGGTCTCGACCCGAAACGTCACCCATTCCTTCTCTCCAGAGTTGCTGCCTGTCCCGCTGAGTTACTCCAGCTTTTTGTGTCTATCTCCGTTGAATAATCAAATATGGTTTGTAATGTGGACACTATTTCAATCTCTTCCTCTGTGCCTGGCTGGCGGTAGAGTCTAGGACCAGAGGGCACAGCCTCAGAATAAAAGGACATACCTTTCGAAAGGAGGTGAGGAGGAATACCAGTCTTTCCAGGTGAGACAGAGGTTCACCTGCACCTCCTCCAAACTCATCTATTGCATCCGCTGCTCTAGATGTCAACTTCTTTACATCGGCGAAACCAAACGCAGGCTCGGCGATCGCTTCGCTCAACACCTTCGCTCAGTCCCCCTCAACCAACCTGATCTCCCGGTGGCTGAGCACTTCAACTCCCCCTCTCACTCCCAGTCTGACCTTTCTGTCATAGGCGTCCTCCAGTGCCATAGTGAGGCCCACCGGAAATTGGAGGAACAGCACCTCATATTTCGCCTGGGCAGCTTGCAGTCTGAAGAAGGGTCTCGACCAGAAACGTCACCCATTCCTTCTCTCCTGAGATGCTGCCTGACCTGCTGAGTTACTCCAGCATTTTGTGAATAAATACCTTCGATTTGTACCAGCATCTGCAGTTATTTTCTTACATCGTCTGGTTCTTGATTCCTCTAGCTTGGGTAAAGGACTGTGCATTCATCCTATCTATTCCCCTCATGATTTTACACTCCTCTATAATATAACCCCTCCAGCCTCCTGCCCTCTGTGGAATAAAGTCCATGCCTGCCCGACCTCTCCCTATGGCTCAGACCCACAAGATCCCAGTTATCAGTGCATGCTCTGAGTAACGTAAGCTGAACGAGAGAAGAGAGACCAATTTAACTGGACATAAGGTTTGATGTCCCTCGGACTATCCTTGATCGGACTTTGCTGGCTTTACCTTGCACTGAGCGTTACTCCCTTATCATGTACTGTCTTTCCGCTGACTGGCTAGCAAGCAACAAAAGCTTTTCTCTGTACCAAGGTACACGTGACAATAAACAATACTGAACTGAACTGGCGCGTCTCTCCAGCAACTCTGGGGCCAATGCCTTGTTATGCAATTTCTCTTATTATAACACAATTTTCTTTTGTCCTTTTAATTTGAGTCTCGCACATAAAACAAATTTAAACCGGCACTGATACGATTTTCGCCCTGGGCTCTCGGTAAAGAACAGCGGGGAGCAAAGAACAACTCATGGTGAAATTTATTGAATGTTGCTGTTGCTAAAGTCCTTCTCACAATAAATAAAAAAGGACCACAATCTTTGGCAGCTCCCGTACGGTTATGTTGTCATCATTTTGTGCCAATCTAAAGCGGCCGCGGCACTTTCCATCGCCCGGTGGGGGCTCAGGACCTTCATCGGCCTGCTCGGCTCGGCCCTGGGACTTTCCATCGCCCGGTGGGGGCTTCAAAAGTCGGGAACCTCGATCGCCTCGTGGCACCACGGGAGAAGAATGAGGAGGAGATAAGACTTTTCTTTGCCTTCCATCACAGTGAGGGTGTGCCTGGAGCAATCACTGTGATGGCTGCTTGTGTTAAAATTGTAATTGTGTGTCTTGTGTTCTTTATTGTCTATTGCCGGACCCTGACGTGAGAGGACGCTGGCGCTATTTGTTTGCCGCTTCTCCGTCAGGACAGTTCGTCTGTTTGTTTTTATGTCATGACTGTTTTTGTAAAGCGTCTTTGAGCACTTGGAAAAGCGCTATATAAAATAAATGTTTATTATTATTATTATTATTAAAGTCATCCAGAAACTAAGGTCTATCTTCCATTCTGTGTGTCAATCCTGGCAGGCACAATCAGCAATTATAATTCTGAAGAAGGGTCTCGGCCCGGAAACCTCACCCATTCCTCATCTCCAGAGATACTGCCTGCCCCGCTGAGCTACTCCGCCATTTTGTGTCTGTCTTCGGTTTAAACCAGCATCTGCAGATCCTTCCCGCACAATTACAGTTCACATCTGTACACAGTCAGTGTAAGAAAATAACTGCAGATGCTGGTACAAATCGAAGGTATTTATTTCATAAAATACTGGAGTAACTCAGCAGGTCAGGCAGCATCTCAGGAGAGAAGGAATGGGTGAGGTTTCGGGTCGAGACCCTTCTATAGACAGTATGTACACAGTCACATCTGATCAGAACGAAGAGCTTGGAGAGGCCATGTGTCCCTTAGTGGAGCTTACTTATTACCCGACAAAGAGGCAGGCGTAGCTAGGGCCCATGCGAGTGCCCATAGCTACGCCTCTGGTTTGGAGGAAGTGGGAGGAGTCAAAGGAGAAGTTGTTGAGGGTAAGAACCAGCTCTGCTAGGCGGAGGAGAGTGTTGGTCTCTTCACCTGTCCCTTTACCTCCCCCCTCAACTCCATCCAAGGACCCAAACAGTCTTTCCAGGTGAGACAAAGGTTCACCTGCACCTCCTCCAACCTCATCTATTGCATCCGCTGCTCTAGATGTCAACTTATTTACATCGGCGAAACCAAACGCAGGCTCGGCGATCGCTTCGCTGAACACCTGCGCTCGGTCCGCATTAACCAAACTGATCTCCCGGTGGCCGAGCACTTCAACTTCCCCTCCCATTCCCAGTCTGACCTTTCTGTCATGGGCCTCCTCCAGTGCCATAGTGAGGCCCACCGGAAATTGGAGGAACAGCACCTCATATTTCGCCTGGGCAGCTTGCAGCCCAGCGGTATGAACATCGACTTCTCCAACTTTAGATAGTTCCTCTGTCCCTCTCTTCCCCTCCCCCTTCCCAGATCTCCCTCTATCTTCCTGTCTCCACCTATATCCTTCCTTTGTCCCGCCCCCCTGACATCAGTCTGAAGAAGGGTCTCGACCCGAAACGTCACCCATTCCTTCTCTCCCGAGATGCTGCCTGACCTGCTGAGTTACTCCAGCATTTTGTGAATAAATCCTTGTGTCCTTTAGCTTGGTGTCTATTCCATCCACTGTTCATTTCCACTTTTTATAGCATTTGGGTCTGAAGGATCAATTTTCACTTGCTTCTTTGACGTCACCCAAGCTTAATAATTACCCTCGCAACTCTTAATCCGTTAATCATGGACTAAGTGCCTCAGTTTAATATTCATCGACCGCTACAGGGTGGCGCGGTGGTGCAGCGGTAGAGTTGCTGCCTTACAGGTACTACCCCGACTACGGGCGCTGTCTGTACGGAGTTTGTACGTTCTCCCCCGTGACCTGCGTGGGTTTTCTCCGAGATCTTCAGTTTCCTCCCACACTCCAAAGATGTACAGGGTTATAGGTTGGCTTGGTATTAGTGTAAACCGTCGCTGGTGTGTGTAGGGTAGTGTGACTGTGCGGGGATCGCTAGTCGGTGAGGACTCGGTTGGCCAAAGGGCCTGTTTCCACGCTTCCACTAAAAACTAAAACTCCAGGGGCTGCCAGTGGAAAAATCCCTTAAGCAAAAATATGGCAAATGCTGGCAATCTGAAATAATAACAGAAATTGCTGGAATAAACTCGATAACATCTGTGGAGAGCGCAACCACAGAGAGCGGAACAAAAAATCCTTCAATTGCTTTTATTTCACTCCTGTGATTAAAACAATCTCTATTCACCCTGTCAAACCAGAACAACTTAACCCCTTCCCTCTGCTTAAATGGCTGATGTAGATGGGGACAATTCACTGTATGCTGAATCACACGGACTACAAGACCTGAGGAGTATGCTTGATCAGTAGTGTATCCATCTATTAGCTTCAGCATCTGAGGATTCTAAGGGACAGATCAATTCTATGCCTAAGATAGACACAAATTGCTGGAGGAACTCAGCGGGACAGGCTGGATCACTGGATGGAAGGAATGGGTGACGTTACGGGTCGAGACCCTTCTTCAGACTGAGTTTCAAGAGGTTCTCCTCCTCTCTCTGACGAGAGCTCTGCAACAGCCTCTCTACCATTCTGAACCTTTTCATACCTCACGTTTCCCTCCCCACTGACTCTCAGTCCAAGGAAGAGTTTCGACTTGAAACGCCACCTTTTCTCCAGAGATGCTGCATGAGTTCCTCTAGCATTTTGTGTCTATCTTTTGAGTACTGGTAGGTTCACTAGGTTAATTCCCGGAATGGCGGGACTGTCGTATGTTGAAAGGCTGGAGCGATTGGGCTTGTATACACTGGAATTTAGAAGGATGAGGGGGGATCTTATTGAAACATATAAGATAATTAGGGGATTGGACACATTAGAGGCAGGAAACATGTTCCCAATGTTGGGGGAGTCCAGAACAAGGGGCCACAGTTTAAGAATAAGGGGCGGGCCATTTAGAACGGAGATGAGGAAGAACTTTTTCAGTCAGAGAGTGGTGAAGGTGTGGAATTCTCTGCCTCAGAAGGCAGTGGAGGCCAGTTCGTTGGATGCTTTCAAGAGAGAGCTGGATAGAGCTCTTAAGGATAGCGGAGTGAGGGGGTATGGGGAGAAGGCAGGAACGGGGTACTGATTGAGAGTGATCAGCCATGATCGCATTGAATGGCGGTGCTGGCTCGAAGGGCTGAATGGCCTACTCCTGCACCTATTGTCTATTGTCTATTGTCTATTGACATTAGATTTTTAGAGATACAGCGTGGAAACAGGACTTTTCTGATTTCCTTGCTTACTGAGGAGAAGGCCACAAAAGAACGGTAACTGAAGTCCGCCTGATCTCCCTGTTGCTAAACACTTTAATTCTCCTTCCCAGTCCCACACTGACCTCTCTGTCCTGGGCCTCCTCCGTTGTCAGAGTGAGGCTAAACGCAAATTGGAGGAACAGCACCTCATATTTCGCTTGGGCAGCTCACAGCCGAGTGGTACGAATATCGATTCTCTAACTTCAAGTAGCCCCGGCATTCCCTCTCTCTATCCCTCCCCCACCCGTCACACCAGTTTCTCGTTTTCACCCAACAAACATCTAACAATGGCCTGTTTCCTTTGTCATCGTTACATTTTTGCATATCTTTCATTCATTTTTCTTTATCTCTCCACATCATCGTCTATATCTCTCGTTTCCCTTATCCCTAATTAGTCTGAAGAAGGGACTCGACCCGAAACGTCACCCGTTCCTACTTTCCAGAGATGCTGCCTGTCCCGCTGAGTTACTCCAGCTTTTTGTGTCTGTCTTTGGTCTGTCTGAAGAATTATATGATTCATACAGGTGACCACAGAACTAAATTACATGTTTCAAAATCATGAATTTCTTTTCAATTTGATTGTTGTAGTCATAGTGATGGTAAAAACGAATAATTTAAAAAGCATTTACAAACCTTGTCATTTTCAATGCCCCGAATTTGATTGAAAGATACAGTGTGGATGCAGGCTCACTGGCACACCAAGTCCACGCTGACCATTGGTCACCTGTTCACACGAGTTCTATGTTACCCCACTTTCGCAAGCACACACCAGGGGTGATTTTTACAGAGGCCAGTTAACTACAAACCCGTACGCCCCGGGGATGTGGGAGCAAACTAGAGCACCCGGAGGAAACTCACAGGGTGGTGAATCTGCAGAATTCATTGCCATAGAAGGCTGTGGAGGCCAAGTCAATGGACATGCATTTTGTGTCTACCTTCCGCATCTGCAGTTCTTTCCTACACATCTCTGACCCCCGGTTCCCTCTCTTTACCGGCTCGTGATCTTGTGTCCGCCATCGTCCTCTCAGGTTCTCCGGTCCTCGGTGGACGTGGCTCGGTGGCTCCCTCTGCAGGCCGCGGCCCACCAGTCCTTCCTTCGGCCCCTTACACCTCGGTCCCGCTAGTTATTGAAACCATCCAATGAAAGTAGCCGCCTTGACTTTCCTCCATTTCTAAAAAGTCAATGCCTAATTGTTAGCACAAAGACCTTGCTAATTGACTCACCGACTGAAAGTGGCCGCAAGTGGACTTACAAGAATACAGAAGTATTTTAACTAGTAACTTGATACTTTTACTGCCATTAAGCTCCTGCTTGATGCCCATATAACGAGAGCAAGAATGAATTTGCTGGGTCAAAAGAATCCTTTTCTTGGAATGTATTTACATCAGAAGCAACGCATAACCCGATTAAATAGAAATAAAACTATGGGGAGCCAGTATTTCAGGGACTCCATTGCACTTTGTTAAATTTTATAATGGGTCTGCACTTCTGTGGCTTCCAATGTTCGACGCAGGTACAAATGACTCAAAGACGCCCTGTTTCTCAGAAAAATAGACTGCCATGTCCAGAATCCAGAAATCGAAGGTGCAAGGGGAGGAGAAGGAGAAGGACTTGGGAGTGCTGGTGCAGGATTCCCAAAGGGTTAGTCTGCAAGTCTAATTAGTAGTAAAGAAAGCAAACGCAATGCCGGCATTTATTTTTTAGATTTAGAGATACAGCGCGGAAACAGGCCCTTCGGCCCACCGGGTCCGCGCCGCCCAACGATCCCCGCACATTAACACTATCCTACACACACTAGGGACAATTTTTACATTTACCCAGTCAATTAACCTACAAACCTGCACGTCTTTGGAGTGTGGGAGGAAACCGAAGATCTCGGAGCAAACCCACGCAGGTCACGGGGAGAACGTACAAACTCCGTACAGACGGCGCCCGTAGTCAGGATCGAACCTGAGTCTCCGGCGCTGCATTCGCTGTAAGGCAGCCACTCTACCCCCGCGCCACCGTGCCGCCCGAGAGGGCTTGTGTACAAAAACAGGGGTGTCATTCTGAGGCTCCATGAGGCGCTGGTCAGGCCGCACTTGGAATATTGTGAGCAATTTTGGGCATCATATCTGAGGAAGGATGTGCTGGCTCTGGAGAGGGTCCAGAGGAGGTTTACAAGAATGATCCCAGGAATGAGTAGATTAACATATGTTGAGTGTTTGACGGCACTGGGAGTATATTCCCCGGAATTTAGAAGAATGAAGGGGGGGGGGGGAACCTCATTACAACGTACAGAATAGTGAAAGGCTTGGATAGAGTGGATGTGGAGAGGATGTTTCCACGAGGAGGAGAGGTCATAGCCTCAGAATTAAAGGACGTTCGTTTAGGAAGACAAGGAGGAATTTCTTTAGTCAGAGGGTGGTGAATCTGTGGAATTCTTGGCTATAGAAGGCTGTGGAGGCAAAGTCAGTGGATATATTTAAGGCAGAGGTCGATAGATTCTTGATTAGTATGGGAGTCAAAGGTTATGGGGAGAAGGCAGGAGAATGGGATTGGGAGGGAGAGATAGATCAGCCATGATTGAATGGCGGAGTAGACTTGATGGGCCGAATGGCCTAATTCTACTCCTATCACTTATGACCTTATGATTTTCTGATGATGTCGAAAAAAGCAGTAAGTTATTTAAGCCTATCCTTTGTTATAATATTCACTGTTGGTTCAATCATTGTCGAATATCCACAATAGCCACTTTAGATTTCGTGCAGAAATAATAATAATAATAATAATAATAATGCATTACATTTATATAGCGCTTTTCAAACACTCAAAGACGCTTTATAGGGATTACTAGTGGAAATACAGGGAAATACAGGGAAATACAGCGTGGAAACAGGCCCTTGGGCCCACCATGCTGACCAATGATCACCCCACACACTAACACTATACCACACACTCTAGGAACAATTTACAATCTTTTACCGAATTTTACAATTAAGTTGGCTTTGGTAACCTGTACGTCTTTGGAGTGTGGGAGGAGGCCTGACCTCCCGGACAAAACCTACGCAGGTCACGGGGAGAACGTACAAACTCCGTACAGACAGCACGCACGGTCAGGATCAATCTCTGGCGCTGTAAGGCAGCAACTCCTTACTTTAAAATGACATATATTTTTGAAAATACTGTGGGAACAATATCTTTGTTATTGCCGGTCTGAAGCGCTCTCATCCCTCTACCTCTCTTACCCATCGAATCAAATGTCTTAAAAATACAATGTTCTATCACACAAGATGGAACTCGTGGTCGGGCAGAACTGCCTGAACTCGCTCCTGGGGAAGAGTGAACATGGCCTGCAATTTGAGTCTGAAAAACCGTACTCTAACACTTAGAAGAAGGGTTCCGACCCAAAACATCACCCATGCTTTTTCTCTCTCGTCCCTCTGGAATTTCTTTAGCCAGAGGGTGGAGAATCTGTGTAATTCATTGCCACAGATGGCCATGGCGGCCAAGTCAATGGTTACTTCTAAGGCCAACATTGTTTCTGAGCTTTGGTGGTAATCAGTGGTAATTCCTAAGTTCATAAGTGATAGGAGCAGAATTGGGCCATTCAGCCTATCATGTCTACTCCGCCATTCAATCATGGCTGATCTATCTCTCCCGCCTAACCCCATTCTCCTCCCTTCTCCTGACACCCGCACTAATCAAGAATCTGTCAATCTCCGCCTTAAAAATACCCAATGGCTTGGCCTCCACAGCTGTCTGTGGCAATGAATTCCACAGATTCACCACCCTCTGACTGAAGAAATTCCTCTTCATCTCCTTTCTAAAGGTAAGTCCTTTTATTCTGAGGCTGGGCCCTCTGGTCCTTGACTCTTCCAGTGGTGGAAACATCCTCTCCACATCCAGTCCATCCAGGCCTTGCACTATTCAGTAAGTGTCAATGGGGTCTCCTTTTATTGCAGCCTTACAACATACAAGTTGTTAGGTTGCGTTGTCTGCCTTTAAGTTGACTTCAGAGTCCCAATGGTCAATGTCAACATTTCACAGGCCCTCTTACCCTTACACTCAGGTCTGAAGAAGTGTCCCGACCCTAAACGTCCCCTTTATCCATGTCCTCCAGGGATGCTGCCTGGCCCGCTGAGTTACTCCAGCACTTTGTGCCTTTCCACTTGCTCTTATCTGTACGCCCACCTTTGGTGAGTGTGCCCAGTTTGTGGGACAGGATGGGTCAGAGACCGTCTGAGGAGTTACGCAGGGAGAGTTCTGTGGAGAATCACAATGTTAGGATGTTGTTTGAAATCTCCGGAGGATAATCCAGATCCAAGACGTGGGTTCGTTGTCATAGATAGGGTCTTTGCGTATTACCATGTGAGCTTTCTTTGATGTTGCTCCAAGTCATGTCACTCAGGCTCGATAGAGCTAAAAATGGAACATCTTTTATTGTGGGCACTTCCAGTTTAAAGCAAAATAAACCCATGCAAAACAACTGCAACATGAATTAAATTATACCACAAGACAACTATACAAATGCGCAAAATTATAGCATTGACTAATTATAGACAGTTTAAAAATCATGTTAGCGTTAATTAGATACATTTCACTTATTTCTTACCCTTCTCATTTACAACAGCTTTTCACAGCAAAATGTGTGAGAAGGAACTTCAGATGCTGGTTTACACTGAAGGCAGACACAAAGTACTATAGGACTGAAGGAGTCTCAGGATAGGTTCCGACCCGAAAGGTCATGCTATTCCTTCTCTCCAGAGATGCTGCCTGACTCGCTGAGGTACTCCAGCACTTTGTGTCTAACTTGGGGTTTCCCATCCCCATTTCTGCTCCTTTTCCCCAGTTGGCGTGCTCTTCATGTTGAAGTCAAATCCTTTCATTGGCCCAGGTGGTTTCCAACGTCTCTTCACCATTTTGCTCACTTTGGGAGTCCATGGCATTTCATAGAGTCATGGAGTCATAGAGTCATATATAGTGGAACCAGGCCCTTCGGCCCAACTTGCCCACACCGGCCGACGTGTCCCAGCTACACTAGTCCCACCTGCCCGCATTTGGTCCACATCCCTCCGAACCTGTCCTATCCATTAACCTGTCTAACTGTTTCTTCAATGTTGGGATAGTCCCTGCCTCAACTACCTCATCTGCCACCACACTTTTGTGAAAAAGTTACCCCTCAGATTCCTCTAAAATCTTTTGCCCTTCAGCTTAAAGCTATGTCCTCTGGTCCTCGATTCACCTACTCTGGGCAAGAGACTCTGTGCATCTACCCGATCTATTCCTCTCATGATTTTATACACCTCTGTAAGATCACCCCTCATCCTCCTGCACTCCAAGGAACAGAGTTCCGGTCTACTCAATGTCTCCCTATAGCTCAGACCCTGTAGTCCTGGCAACATCCTTGTCAACCTCTAGTTCTGTCAGCTTCCTTCACACCTTTTTCCTCTCCTGGTTAGAGGTCTGTCTTGGTGCCATTCCTTGCGGCTATCACCTTTTAGGTTTTTTTTTCGTTTAATTTTGACTTTCAGCGTGCAAACAGGCCCTTCGGCCCACCGAGTCCGCACCGACCAGCGACCCCCGTACACTGGCACTATCCCACACACTAAGGACAATTTACAATTTTACCAAGCAAATTAGCCTACAAAGCTGTACATCTTTGGAGTGTGGAAAGAATCCGGAACTCCCGGAGAAAACCCACGCAGGTCAATAGACAATAGACAATAGGTGCAGGAGGAGGCCATTCGGCCCTTCAAGCCAGCACCGCCATTCAATGTGATCATGGCTGATCATTCTCAATCAGTACCCCGTTCCTGCCTTCTCCCCATACCACCTGACTCCGCTATCCTTAAGAGCTCTATCCAGCTCTCTCTTGAATGCATTCAGAGAATTGACCTCCACTGCCTTCTGAGGCAGAGAATTCCACAGATTCACAACTCTCTGACTGAAAAAGTTTTTCCTCATCTCAGTTCTAAATGGCCTACCCCTTATTCTTAAACTGTGGCCCCTGGTTCTGGACTCCCCCAACATTGGGAACATGTTTCCTGCCTCTAACGTGTCCAACCCCTTAATAATCTTAAACGTTTCGATAAGATCTCCTCTCATCCTTCTAAATTCCAGTGTATCCAAGCCTAGTCGCTCCAGTCTTTCAACATATGATAGTCCCGCCATTCCGTGAATTAACCTAGTAAACCTACGCTGCGCGCCCTCAATAGCAAAAATATCCTTCCTCAAGTTTGCCTCAAAGGTCACGGGGAGAACCTAAAAATCCACTCAGACAGCACCCGTAGTCAGGATCCAACCCGGGTCTCTGGCGCTGTGCGGCAGCAACTCTACCGCTGCGCCACCGTGCCACCAGTGCCACTCAGGTTTCTGCCTGGCTGTCCCCTGTGTCAGCATGTTGCCTGAATTCGGTCAGGGCGGCACGGTGGCGCAGCGGTAGAGTTGCTGCCTTACAGCGAATGCAGCGCCCGAGACTCAGGTTGGATCCTGACTACGGGCGCCGTCTGTTTACGGAGTTTGTACGTTCTCCCCGTGACCTGCGTGGGTTTTCTCCGAGATCTTCGGTTTCCTCCCACACTCCAAAGACGTACAGGTATGTAGGTTAATTGGCTGGGCAAATGTAAAAAAAATTGTCCCCAGTGGGTGTAGGATAGTGTGATCGCTGGGCGGCGCGGGGATCGCTGGGCGGCGCGGGGATCGCGGGGGGCACGGACCCGGTGGGCCGAAGGGCCTGTTTCTGCGCTGTATCTCTAAATCTAAATCTAAAAAACCTTCCTGTGCCTTCATTGATAATGCATCATCATAAGATGATACCTACCGGTAGAGTACACTGGCACCTCCAGCATGTCATAGAGTCAGACAGCACAGGAACAGGCCCTACATTCCCACTCACCAATACCAAACAAGATGCATCAACCAGAAGGTGTAGGTTTAAGGTGAGAGGGGAAAGATTTAATAGGAACCTGAGGGGCAACCTTTTCACACAGAGGGTTGTGGGTGCCTGGATCGACATACACACCAGCTTTAGCATTTTGTATGTAATGTTAAATGGATGTGCGTACCAGCACCTTTATGTCAACAGAACAAGCCCTGATTAAACAAATCATTGAGATTAAGCACTGAGCAAGATTAGAGCCTATGCAGAGTACTACTGCTGGAGTAACTCAACGGGACAGGCAGCATCTCTGGAGAAAAGGAATGGGTGACGTCTCGGGTCGAAACACAATCTTCAGACCCGAGACGTCACCCATTCCTTCTCTCCAGAGATGCTGCCTGTCCCGCTGAGTTACTCCAGCATTTTGTGTCTATCTTCGTTTTGAACCATCATCTGCAGTTCCTTCCTACACATTAAAGTCCGTGTGGGTTCACAAGAGTGCGATGAAGCCCAAAATATGGAATTAAGAATTGCACCGTGATATTTGGAGCTAAATTCACTATGAGCATCTGTACCATATTAGCTGTTCCAATAAAACCTGTCCATGCATGTAATGTTGTAAAGATTTTCACACTCCCAAGAAACAAACATTTTCCACATTAAAATCTCGCCAATGTGCTCTGACACTATTTTTATAAAAAGGCGTATATTAATGGATTTGCTGAATGTTGGATGTGAAGAGGCAATTAGCAGATGATCAAGCAACAGGGCCTCATAAAATGAGAGCGAATCACATTGCAAAAGATCATTGTTTCTTTAAAACAGTAAACTGCCTCTGTTTCGTGCAAAATAAAATTATTTCAATAAAATAAACGGATTCTCAATATAAACTCTGAATCTCAACATTCCCTTGATTGAAGGTCAAGTGCAAGGTGACATTTGACATCACTGTGGTTTAGACTGAAGCATTTATGTCTTGAGGAATCTAATCCAGATTAGTGCAAAGAGAAAGCATCTCACTTTGCCAGCTGTAAGGCTTTCGATGATCAAACGTATTGGAACCACATGGGTGAGATTACTGCCATGTAATAGTATTAGTGACAACAGTAACTATTGCTGTCCGATGATGAGATTGCATTCCTGTCATGTTGCCGTTTAATGATTTTGCTATTTTTGGTCACACCTCCTCTCCTGATCCCTCAACTGTCTTTAATATTTTAGCCTTCTGGTCTGACATCCTGTAGCTTAGTTTAGTCTAGTTTAGAGATCCAGCGTGGAAAGAGGCTCTTCGGCCCACCGAGTCCGCACCGACCATCGATCCCCCACCTTAGCGCCATCCTACACAGACCAGGCACAATTTACAATTATACCGAGCCAATTAACCTACAAGGGTCAAGGAAAGAGCGTTCACGTCGCGGCCCTGTTTCCACCAATCTTTCCACCACCACCACCCACAAGAAGCACAAGATGCAAAAGATGCCATTGCATGCAGATGCCGAGAAGTGTGTTCAGCTCCGGCCGAACAATTTCTAATCTTGTTGATGTGGACTCGATAAGAAGGATTAACCTGCAAACCTGTACGTCTTTGGAGTGTGAGAGGAAACCGAAGATCTGGGAGAAAACTCACACAGGTCACGGGGAGAAGGTACAAACTATGTACAGACAAGCACCCCTAGTCAGGATCGAACCTGGGACTCCGGCGCTGTGAGGCAGCAGCTCTACCGCTGCGCCACTGTGTCGTACTGGACGAATAGATGTTTATTTTCTTATTATTGGCCGGATGGAAGACATTGTTCATGGAATCTGAGAGAAACTCCATTTCCTAGACAGCAACTGTTCCGTCCGACTCCGAAACAAACAGTGTAGAGGTGGTGCCATATTTCACCACAAGTCATGTCTCAGCCTACGTACCGATGCTATCATTATCACTGAAGAAGGGTCTTGACCCCAAAACGTCACCCATTCCTTCTCTCC
This sequence comes from Rhinoraja longicauda, assembly GCF_053455715.1. Classification (NCBI taxonomy): domain Eukaryota; kingdom Metazoa; phylum Chordata; class Chondrichthyes; order Rajiformes; family Arhynchobatidae; genus Rhinoraja; species Rhinoraja longicauda. Next base: position 74,413,981 of record NC_135958.1, read on the forward strand.
AGAGATGCTACCTGTCACTTTGTGCCTGTCATTAGGACCATCTGTATCCACCTGTACAACAACATTCTGCTCCTCAACCACCACAGCTAACCTGCCCCAGCGGTCATACGTACACTAGCTCTGTCCTACACACCTGAGACAATTCAAAGAAGCCAATTAACCTACAGACCTGCGCGACTTCGGGATGTGGGAGGAGTTCTCCCTGATACAATGCGGACCAGTGCATCAACACTGGGTGATAGTGCGGGCACTGGGATTAGAGGCAGCCAATGTGCAGAGATTGTACCAACCTAACTGAAGAAAGAATAATGCTGGAGTAATTATGGATGGATGACGTTTTGGGTCGGGACACTTCTTCAGACTGATTGCTGAGGCGAGAGGGAAGAGAAACGGGGCATGGCAAAGCAACAAACAATAATCATCGTGCAAAGACAAAAAATAATGCCCCCAAGTCTATGTGGCTCGGAGCTTATTTGGAGGACAGCAGATACAACATGGAAACAGGGTCTTCAGCTCACTGTCTACACTGACCATTCATCACCCATTCACACGAGGTCTATGTTATTCTACTTTAACTCGTGTGAATGGGTGATTAATGGTCAGTGTAGACTCAGTGAGCTGAAGACCCTGTTTCTATGTTGTATCTGCTGTCCTCCAAATAAGCTCATATATCTCAACACCATGATAAACAATAAAAGAAAAGATGTTTTATATATATATATAATCAATGTTATTCACTTTGCCTGTCAGTGGTCATAATGTTTTGGCTGATCGGTACACACACACACACACACACACTTATATCAATATATCTATATATATACTAGAAGAAGTGTGCCCGTTGGGCCCGTCCTCGTAGGGTTTCCATTGTAACCGGGAGGGGAGTGGGGGTAGGGAAGGGGGAGGGAGGGAGTAGGGAGGTGTGGAGGGGGGAGGGGAGGGGGAGGGAGGGGGGGAGGGGAGGGAGGAAGGGAGGGAGGGAGAGGTGAGGGAAGGGGGTAGGGGGGAGGGGGAGGGGGGAAGGGGAGGGAGGGGGGAAGGGGAGGGGGAGGGAGGGGGGGAGGGAGAAGGGAGTGAGGGGGGAGGGAGGGGGACCTCCCCTTTTCCCAGTACCCCTCTTTCCCCATTGGGCCCCGTGCTCGTAGGGTTTCCATTGTAACCGGGAGGAGGGGAGGGAGGGGAGGGGGAGGGAGGGAGGAGGGAGGTGTGGAGGGAGGAGGGGAGGGGAGGGGGAGGGGAGGGGGGGAGGGGGGAAGGGGGAGGAGGGAGGGAGAGGGGAGGGAGGGGGGTAGGGGGGAGGTAAGGGGGAGTGAGGGGGGAGGGAGGGAGGGGGATCTCCCCTTTTCCCAGTACCCCTCTTTCCCCGTTGGGCCCGTCCCTGTAGGGTTTCCATTGTAACCGGGAGGGGTGGAGGGATGGTGGAAGGAGGGGGGAGGGGGAGAGGGATGGAATGGTGGAGGGAGGGGGGAGGGAGTGGGGGAGGGTGGGATGGAGGGAAGGAGGGAGGGGGGGAGTTAGGGGCTGAGTGGTGATGGAGGTTGGGATTGAGGGGGGAGGGAGGGGGGGAGGGAGTGGGGATGGAGGTGGGAAGGAGGGGGGAGGAAGGGGTTGATGGGGGAAGTGGGACCTCCCCTTTTCCCAGTACCCCTCTTTCCCCCACCACCAAGCCCCCTCCGCAACGACCCCTGTTGTCCCCAGTCCCCATTCACAGACCCCCCCCCCATTCTCTCTCTCCCCATACACACTCTCAGTGCTTTTTTCGAAACACTTGCCCCGGTGGCCCACGAGCATATGGGCCCAATGCTGATCTGTGTATGTTAAGTGACTTGCAATAAAAAAATATACTTTAAAAAGAGATAAGTGCTTTTTAAGTGCTTGTTTTGAAACATTCGCGGTCACATAGTGCTTCTCACTGTAGCACCCATCTCAAGTGTGCCCGTTGGGCCCGTCCTCGTAGGGTTTCCATTGTAACCGGGAGGAGGGGAGGGAGGGAAGGGGGAGGGAGAGAGGTGTGGAGGGAGGAGGGGAGGGGGAGGGAGGGGGTAGGGGAGGGGAGGGGGGGAAGGGGAGGGGGGGGAAGGGGGGAGGGAGAGAGGGGGAGGGGGAGGGAGAGAGGGGGAGGGGGAGGGAGGGGGAGGGGAAGGGCGGAGGACCTCCCCTTTTCCCAGTACCCCTCTTTCCCCATTGTGCCCGTCCTCGTAGGGTTTACATTGTAACCGGGAGAAGGGGAGGGAGGGAAGGGGGAGGGGGGGAGGAGGGAGGTGTGGAGGGAGGAGGGGAGGGGGAAGGGGGAAGGGGAGTGGGGGGGAGGGAAGGGGGAGGGGAGGGGAGGGTGGAAGGGGGAGGGCGGAAAGGGGGGGAGGGGGGGAAAGGGGGGGAGGGGGGAGGGGGGAGGGAGAGAGGGGGGAGGGTGGAAAGAGCATCCCTCTCCCCATCAGAACTGCCCCCTCCATCGACTCCTTTAAGTCCATGCTCAAAACCTATTTCTACTCCCTAGCGTTTGAGGCTCATTGAGGAGGCGCTAATCAGATGTACAGCACTTTGGTCAACGTGGGTTGTTTTTAAATGTGCTGTACAAATAAAATGGACTTGACTTGACAGCTCTTCGCAACAATGTAGCACAGGGGCATTGTGACGTCACACGCTGAATACCGCTGGGGGGGGGGGAAGGGGGGTCAGCTCGAGTCCATCTCACAGGGGCATTGTGACATCACAATCCGCACCGCAGCGCCCCCCTTCTGTCAAAACTTCGATAAATCAGGGGGGGCAGCACTTTTAAACCTCTGTAACTTAAAAAATATGCGCCCGAATTAAATAAAAATATAATTTTCCAGCAGCGAACCGCATGCTGATTAAGGCGGTACAAAAATCGTGGCGCTACGGTTCACCGTTTTGCCGGAATTGCCGTCTTCAGCCGACATCAGTGGGATATATATATATAGATACAAGATCTGAGTTTTAATAGTATATAGATATATATATATACACCGATCAGCCAAAACATTATGACCACTGACAGGCAAAGTGAATAACATTGATTATCTTGTTACAATGGCATCTGTCAAGGGGTGGGATATATTAGGCAGCAAGTGAACAGTCAGTTCTTGAAGTTGATGTGTTGGATGCAGGAGAAAAGAGCAGGAGTAAAGACCTGAGCGACTTTGACAAGGGCCAAATTGTTCTGGCCAGACGACTGGGTCAGAGCATCTCTGAAACAGCAAGGCTTGTGGGGTGCTCCCAGTCAGCAGTGGTGAGTACCTACCGACAGTGGTCCGAGGAGGGACAAACCACAAACCGGCGACAGACAGGGTGTTGGGCGCCCAAGGCTCATCGATGCGCGAGGGCAACGAAGGCTATCCCGTCTGGTCTGAACCGACAGAAGGTCGACTGTGGCACAAGTCACAGAAAATTGTAATGGTGGTCATGGGAGGAATGTGTCACAATACACAGTGCATCGCACCCTGCTGCGTATGGGGCTGCACACGGAGGACCAACAGCATATTAGGCAGGTGGTCATAATGTTTTGGCTCATCTGGTCATAATGTTTTGGCTGATCGGTGTATATATATAACCTAACTTTTCTTCTGGTGTTTACAGAGGATTATGTTTATTCATCTGGACAGGCAGCATCTGGACAGACGGCACGGTGGCGCAGCGGTAGAGTTGCTGCCTTACAGCGAATGCAGCGCCGGAGACTCAGGTTCGATCCTGACTACGGGCGCCGTCTGTACGGAGTTTGTACGTTCTCCCCGTGACCTGCGTGGGTTTTCTCCGAGATCTTCGGTTTCCTCCCACACTCCAAAGACGTACAGGTTTGTAGGTTAATTGGCTGGGCAAATGTAAAAATTGTCCCTAGTGGGTGTGGGATAGTGTTAATGTGCGGGGATCGCTGGGCGGCGCGGACCCGGTGGGCCGAAGGGCCTGTTTCTGGGCTGTATCTCTAAAATCTAAACAAAATCTCTGGAGAGAAGGAATGGGTGACGTTTCAGGGTCGAGGCCCTGAGCAACAAGCCTGAAGAAGGGACTCAACCCGAAACGTTACCCATTCCTTCTCTCCAGAGATGCTGCCTGACCCGCTGCGTTACTCCAGCATTTTGTGAGTATGTCTTTGGTGTGATCCAGCTTCTGCAGTCCCATCCCTCACAGATTGACCCATCTGTTGCCCTGCTGCAAGTAAGAGTTTCATTATTCCGTTGCTCTGTTTCGGGACATGTGGCAAGAGGACACTCTTGAATCTTGACTCTCTTTTAATCAATCTATCTTTCAGTTTTATTCTGACGTGCAGAAGGCTGAGGGCATGACTGGGGGCAGTGCAGCCGGGTTCTGAGAGGAGGGGGAGAGAGACAGCGGAGACGGAAATAAAATTATGATTCAGGCCAGTGATAGATGTTTGACGTCGGGAATTTTGTGCGTTAAGACCACCTTCCTGATATTGGGAAGTGAGATGTTTGCACGGACGTTGAAGTGCATGAAAATAGGATCCAGAATTAGAAGCAAAGACGGAGAGCACGATTCCTGTGGGAGGCGGTCAAGGTAACATCAAAGGGATGGTATCTCCTTAGTATCAAAGTGGTCGCTTGCAGAGTGTGTGGGAGAAAACGCACAGGATTTCCTGAATAACGTCGGAAAATGAATACCTTCCTCAAGATCCAAGATCCTGGCGACCCCTTGCGTGCTGGTCACAGAAGTGAATCTGCAATCCCGCATTACGATCGGACGGCACGGTGGCGCAGCGGTAGAGCTGCTGCCTTACAGCGCCAGAGGCCCGGGTTCGATCCCGTCTACGGGTGCTTGTCTGTACGGAGTTTGTCCATTCTCCCCGTGGCCTGCGTGGGTTTTCTCCGAGATCTTCGGTTTCCTCCCGCACTCCAAAGACGTGCACGTCTGTAGGTTCATTGGCTTGGTATAAATGTAAAATTGTCCCTGGTGTGTGTTGTTGTTGTTGTTGTTGTTGTTGTTGTTGTTGTTGTTGTTGTTGTTGTTGTTGTTGGTCCTTCGGGTTCGAAGATGACCATGACTTCACTTTCAGTTGGAGGATTGGCGACTGTGGGTCCGGAAGTGACTGGTGAGGCCAATCCGGGCCCGGAAGGCACGCCCACACGTAGGACACAAGTGGATGGGTGCTGCAGTGGAAGTGGAGGTAGCCCGGGCCTTGCGCGCGGTGCGTTTCCTCTGGGCCTCTGCAGTGCGTCTGTTCTCTGCTGCACGGGCTCCTGTGGTGAGCTTGCTACACCAGGTTGGACGGTCCAGAGCAAGAGACTCCCAAGTGCTGAGGTTGATGTCCAAGTCTTTGAGGGACACTTTGAGGCAGTCCTTAAACCGTTTCATCTGTCCTCCTACTGAGTGCTTGCCCTGACACAGTTCTCCATACAGAGGCTGTTTTGGCAGTCGACTCTCGGGCATTCTGACAAACGACATGGCCTGCCCATCTGGCTTGGGCTTTCCGTAGAAGGGTGTGGACGCTGGGGATTCCGTCCCGTCCCAAGACCTCTGTGTCGGGAATTTTGTCCTGCCACCTGATGTGAAGGAGTCTGCGTAGGCAGCTCAAGTGAAAGTGGTTGAGCTGTAGGACAGTGTTAATGTGCGGGGATCGCTGGATGGTGCGGACCCGGTGGGCCGAAGGGCCTGTTTCCGCGCTGTATCTCTAAACTAAACTAAACTACAATCACTCCATTATCTGTACACTGTGGATGGGGCGATTGTTATCACGCGTTGTCTTTCCGCTGACTGGTTAACACGCAACAAAGGCTGTTTGCTGTACCTCGGTACATGTGACAGTAAACTGAACCTCAAAGTCAAGAGGAGAATTCAATGTCTAGGAAACGTTCTCTAAGATCAAAGGAAATTCTCAAAATCTGGAAATATTGTAAATTTCTCTATCTTTTCACAAAGGGGAAAGCAGAGGCAGAGTTGCTGCCACACAGCGCCAGAGACCCGGGTTTGATCCTGACCTCAGCTGCCCTCTGTGTGGGGTCTGCACGTTCTCTGTGTGACCACATGTATCTCCTCCAAGTACTCCAGTTTCTTCCCTTGCCCCACAGACGTGCAGGTTTGTAGGTTGTATAGCAAAGGGGATTACAGAGGCATGAGGCAGGAGCTGGCCAAAATTGACTGGAAGGAGGCCCTAGCAGGGAAGACGGTAGAACAGCAATGGCAGGTATTCCTGGGAATAATGCAGAGGTTGCAGGATCAATTTATTCCAAAGAGGTGGAAAGACTCTAAGGGGAGTAAGAGACACCTGTGGCTGACAAGGGAAGTCAGGGACAGCATAAAAATTAAGGAGAGGAAGTATAACATAGCAAAGAAGAGTGGGAAGACAGAGGATTGGGACTCTTTTAAAGAGCAACAAAAGTTAACTAAAAAGGCAATACGGGGAGAAAAGATGAGGTACGAGGGTAAACTAGCCAATAATATAAAGGAGGATAGCAAAAGTTTTTTTAGGTACGTGAAGAGGGAAAAAATAGTCAAGGCAAATGTGGGTCCCTTGAAGACAGAAGCAGGGGAATTTATTATGGGGAACAAAGAAATGGCAGACGAGTTAAACCGTTACTTTGGATCTGTCTTCACTGAGGAAGATACACACAATCTCCCAAATGTTCTAGGGGCCGGAGAACCTAGGGTGATGGAGGAACTGAAGGAAATCCACATTAGGCAGGAAATGGTTTTGGGTAGACTGATGGGACTGAAGGCTGATAAATCCCCAGGGCCTGATGGTCTGCATCCCAGGGTACTTAAGGAGGTGGCTCTAGAAATAGTGGAAGCATTGGAGATCATTTTTCAATGTTCTATAGATTCAGGATCAGTTCCTGTGGATTGGAGGATAGCAAATGTTATCCCACTTTTTAAGAAAGGAGGGAGAGAGAAAACGGGTAATTATAGACCAGTTAGTCTGACATCAGTGGTGGGGAAGATGCTGGAGTCAATTATAAAAGACGAAATTGCTGAGCATTTGGATAGCAGTAACAGGATCATTCCGAGTCAGCATGGATTTACGAAGGGGAAATCATGCTTGACAAATCTACTGGAATTTTTTGAGGATGTAACTAGGAAAATTGACAGGGGAGAGTCAGTGGATGTGGTGTACCTCGACTTTCAGAAAGCCTTCGACAAGGTCCCACATTGGAGAATAGTGGGCAAAATTAGGGCACATGGTATTGGGGGTAGGGTACTGACATGGATAGAAAATTGGTTGACAGACAGAAAGCAAAGAGTGGGGATAAATGGGTCCCTTTCGGAATGGCAGGCAGTGACCAGTGGGGTACCGCAAGGTTCGGTGCTGGGACTCCAGCTATTTACGATATACATTAATGACTTAGACGAAGGGATTAAAAGTACCATTAGCAAATTTGCAGATGATACTAAGCTGGGGGGTAGTGTGAATTGTGAGGAAGATGCAATAAGGCTGCAGGGTGACTTGGACAGGTTGTGTGAGTGGGCGGATACATGGCAGATGCAGTTTAATGTAGATAAGTGTGAGGTTATTCACTGGAAGTAAGAATAGAAAGGCAGATTATTATCTGAATGGTGTCAAGTTAGGAGGAGGGGGAGTTCAACGAGATCTGGGTGTCCTAGTGCATCAGTCAATGAAAGGAAGCATGCAGGTACAGCAGGCAGTGAAGAAAGCCAGTGGAATGTTGGCCTTCATAACAAGAGGAGTTGAGTATAGGAGCAAAGAGGCCCTTCTACAGTTGTACCGGGCCCTGGTGAGACCGCACCTGGAGTACTGTGTGCAGTTTTGGTCTCCAAATTTGAGGAAGGATATTCTTGCTATTGAGGGCGTGCAGCGTAGGTTCACTAGGTTGATTCCCGGAATGGCGGGACTGTCGTATGTTGAAAGGCTGGAGCAATTAAGCTTGTATACACTGGAATTTAGAAGGATGAGGGGGGATCTTATTGAAACATATAAGATAATTAGGGGATTGGACACATTAGAGGCAGGAAACATGTTCCCAATGTTGGGGGAGTCCAGAACAAGGGGCCACAGTTTAAGAATAAGGGGTAGGCCATTTAGAACGGAGATGAGGAAGAACTTTTTCAGTCAGAGAGTGGTGAAGGTGTGGAATTCTCTGCCTCAGAAGGCAGTGGAGGCCAGTTCGTTGGATGCTTTCAAGAGAGAGCTGGATAGAGCTCTTAAGGATAGCTGAGTGAGGGGGTATGGGGAGAAAGCAGGAACGGGGTACTGATTGAGAGTGATCAGCCATGATCGCATTGAATGGCGGTGCTGGCTCGAAGGGCTGAATGGCCTACTCCTGCACCTATTGTCTATTGTCTGTTGTCTATTGTTAATTGGCCTCGATAAAATTGAACCCTAATGTGCAGAGAGTGGATGAGAAAGTGGGATAACGAGTAGATCGATCTGGAGTGAACGGATTGATTCACATGGTGGCCATTGTGAACTCAGTGGGTCGAAGGGCCCGTTTCCATGCTGTATCACTAATCTAACCTACAGTGAAGGTAGGGCATAAAATGTAGGGGGAAAAAACTGCAGACGCTGGTTTAAATCGAAGGCAGACACAAAATGCTGGAGTAACTCTTGGGAGAGAAGGAATGGGTAACATTTCGGGTCGAAACCCATCTTAGAAGCATAAAGGGATTTTAGGGCATAAAGTGTTGAATGTCATGGGTTGTGGTGAGAAGGCAGGAGAATGGGGTTAAGAGGGAGAAATAGATCAGCCATGATTGAATGGCGGAGTAGACCTGATGGGCCGAATGGCCTAATTCTTCTCCTATCACATATGAACTTATGAACATGAACAAAATGGTGGAGTAAGACAGTGGGTCTGGTAGCATCTCTGGAGAACATGGACAGGTGACATTGCAGGTCAGGACCCTTCATCACACTGATTGTAGTAAGGGGGCGTGGCACTCCAGCACTTTTTGTGTCCATTTGTTGAGACCAGCATCTGCAGTTCCTTGTTTCTACAGTAAAGGTCGTTTACTTATCGATACAAAAACACAGAAAGTCTGGAGAAACTCAGCGGGTTAGGCAGCATCTCAGGAGGACGTGGAAAGACAATGTTTCAGATTGGGACCATTCTTCAGAAGCCAGGAACGGGGTACCGATTGAGAATGTTCAGCCATGATCACATTGAATGGTGGTGCTGGCTCGAAGGGCCGAATGGCCTACTCCTGCACCTATTGTCTATTGGTAGGTGACAATTTGGGTCAGGACCTGTCTTCAGACACTGGATTAGTGTCTTGATTAGTCTTTGTGACTTTCTTGGTTATTCTAAAACAGGGGCGTCACGGTGGCGCAGCGGTAGAGTTGCTGCCTCGGCTCCAGAGACCTGGGTTCAATCCTGACTGCTGTCTGCTGTCTGCACGGAGATTGTACGTTCTCCCTTTGGACTGCGTGGGTTTTCCCCGGGAGCTCCGGTTTCCTCCCACACTCCAAAAACATACAAATTTGTAGGTTAATTGGCTTCTGTGAATTGTAAATTGTCCCTGGTGTGTGGGATGGTGCTAATGTATGGGGGATCGCGGGTCTGCACGGACTCGTTGGGCCGAAGGGCCTGTTTCCACTCTGGTATCTCTAGAACTAAAACTGATTGATACAAAAAGTGCTGAAGTAAGTCAGCGGGTTAGGCACCATCTACAGTATGTATCAGATTGGGGACCCTTCTTCAGACTGATTGTCGTAAGGGGGAAGAAAGCTGGAAACTAAGGAAGGGGCAGGACTAAGTCTGGCAAGTGACAGGTGGAAGCAAAGAACTGCAGATGCTGGTTTATACCAAAGATAGACACAAAGTGCTGGAGTAACTCGGTGGGTCAGGCAGCATCTGTGGAGAAAAGGGAAGGATGATGTTTCAGGTCGGGACACTTCTTCAGACACGAGATACTTAAGGCGAGGTTTTCAAGCGAGAGTCACGTATAGCTCTTAGGGATATGGGAAGAAAGCAGGAACAATTTTGGATGATCAGCCATGATCATATTGAATGGCGGTGTGGGCTGGAAGGGCCGAATGGCCTACAACTGCACCTATTTTCTATGTTTCTGTGAGATTAGTGTCCTGATTAGTCTTTGTGACTATTCTAAATCAGCTGATGCTCGAGCAGGAAGATAGATACAAAGTGCCGGAGTAACTCAGCGGGGTCAGGCAGCGTCTCTGGAGGGAAGGGACGCGTGAGGTTTCGGGTCGAGACCCTCCTTCAGCACATTTGTTTAAGAATGAATTATACTCGCTGAGAAAAGGCGGCGCTGTGGTGCCAGCGGGCAGAGTCGCTGCCTCACAGCGCCAGAGACCCGGGTCAGATCCTGACTACGTGTGCTGTCTGTACGGAGAGGTAGGAAATGCAGATGCTGGCTTAAGCCGAAGATGGGCACAACAGTGCTGGAGTAACTCAGCGGGACAGGCAGCAGCTCTGGAGAGAAGGAATGGGTGACGTTTCGGGTCGGGTCCCGCTGAGTTACTCCTGTATTTAGTGTCTGTGCTGCCTGTATGCAGTCTGTTGGGGAATCATGCACGGGAGGCACGTCATCCTCATAGTCCACCTATTTCTTCTGCTCTCAAGCACACTCTAATACACTGTCAACACGATTACTTAATGTATGCTTGGCACTACTTGATGAGTGGAAATCAATTGCAACCACTTAAGAATGCATTTGGTGATAAACTATAATTGCTCTGTTCGAGGTGTCTTGTTCCAAGAATTATATGCTGGAATGTTTATGAAACTGAATACACATGACAGGTTCACTCCTACAAGTCCTCATGCAACGCATTAGTCCCTGGCAAGGTGATACCGTGTTTATTTTTCACGTGTCATGGCGCATTGTTCTCTTTGTTCAAGCATGTGTTTTCAAAGAGTTGCTTTGCAGAAGCAGTCTGCACTTGTCGTTAGCTGCCCACAGCTTGGCACCACTCACTAGGCTGAAGCTTATTTTCGCCTGCGTCAAAGAGTCAGGGGGTCCTACAGCGTGGAAACAGGCCCCTTCAGCCCAACCTGCCCACACCAACCCACGAGTCCCGTCTGATGGACACAAAATGCTGGAGTAACTCAACGAGACCGGCAGCATCTCTGGAGAGAAGGACCCTTTGGGACACTTTTTCAGACCGTCTGCACTTGTCCCGCCTGCCTGCGTTTGGCCCACATCCCTCTAAACCTGTCCTATCCATGTACCTGTCTAATTGTTTCTTAAATGTTGCGATAGTCCCTGCCTCAACTAGGGACTGTTTCCCCACTGGATCTCTCAACCAAACTAAACATGGTATTTGGTGAAATATACCTCAAGATCCATCGTCTTGTCTGAAGAAGGGTCTCACCCCGAAACATCACCTATTCCTTTACTCCAGAGATGCTGTCTGACCCGTTGAGTTACGCCAGCATTTTGTGTCTGTCTTCTCTTCAATGACATGTCCAATTGCATGCTTTGGAAGGTTAAATTAAAATTGGACTCCAGGGCTCAGGTACGGTGCTCCAGATGTTAACAAACATCTGTCTACTTCACCACGTTGCAGAATCCACCATCTTTCAGAGCCTGTGAGAAAAAAAGATGCATTTCTGTGCGTGGTGCACAGTATGGCTTAGTTTAGTTTGGAGACACAGCGCTGAAACAGGCCTTTTGGCCCTCCAGGTCCGCGCCGACCAGCGATCCCCGCACACTAACACTATCCTACGCACACAGGGGACAATTTTTACATTTATACCAAGCCAATTAACCTACAAACCTGCACTTCTTTGGAATGTGGGAGGAAACCGAAGATCTCAGAGAAAACCCACGCAGGTCACTGGACGAACGTACAAACTCCCGACAGACAGCACCCGTAGTCGGGATCGAACCCGGGGTTCTCTGGCGCTGTAAGCGATGTAAGGCAGCAACTCTACCACTGCACCACCCAATACACAATACAGTATAAGAAGATAACTGCAGATGCTGGTACAAATCGAAGGTTTTTATTCACAAAATGCTGGAGTAACTCAGCAGGTCAGGCAGCATCTCGGGAGAGAAGGAATGGGTGACGTTTCGGGTCGAGACCCTTCTTCAGACTCAATACAGTATACTCAGTTCTAAATTGCCGCGACACTTGTAATAATTGGTGATATAACTGTGTATAAAGAACTGAATTGTGCTGTGCATTTAGTTGGATCACACTGAAGAGATAAGTGTGGAAAATGTGGAATATTTGCATCGGATCCTCTCAAGAATTAAGCGATGCAAAATGACTTCCAGAATAAATATAAATCTCCAGCGTGTTCTTGGCTGCTTCTTCCATGCATTCTTCTCCCCTGGATCTTTTTCATTGAAGTCAAAAGATTCAGAGCACAGAAATTAAAGTGCATAGGCATTTGGTTTTTTTTTAAATGATGTGCTTAAATGCCATTATCCCATAATTTTAGATTAAAAACATAGAAACATGGAAAATAGGTGCAGGAGGAGGCCATTTGGCCTTTCGATCCAACGCCGCCATTCATTGTGATCATGGCTGATCATCCACAATCAGTAACCTGTGCCTGCCTTCTCCCCATATCCCTTGACTCCACTAGCCCCTAGAGCTCTGTCTAACTCTCTTTTTAAATTCACCCAGTGAATTGGCCTCCACTGCCCTCTGTGGCAGAGAATTCCACCATTTCACAACTTTCTGGGTGAAAAAGTTTCTTCTCACCTCAGTTTTAAATGGCCTCCCCTTTATTCTTATACTGGGTGGCCCTTGGTTCTGGACTCCCCCACAATTGGGAACAATGTTTTTCCTGAGAGCCTATTTCTTGTGGAAGTAGTAGTTCTTTGTTCAGCAGAAAATTGGACCGGGCAATTCCCGACATTCCGGGTAAGGATAGCATTAGGATAAGGATAGGATAAACGCTGGTGGGTATTGAGAATATTGTATTCAGTTTCATGCATCGTGTTGGAGAAAAGATGTTGTCAAGCTGGAAAGGGTGCAGTGGAGATTTACGAGAATGCTGCCAGGACTCGACGGCCTGAGGTATGGGGGGAGTTTGAGCAGCCTGGGTCTCTATTCCTTGGGGCGCAGGAGGATGAGGGGCAGAGGTGCCAACTATCTCACTCCCAAATATGGGACAAGGTGACGTCACCGCCCCGCGCCCCACGTGACCTCTCCCGGCCAGCGGCCATGTGCTCCCGCTCCACCAATGGCGGCTGCCCGGGCTGGGAGGCGAGTTGCTAACAACCTCCGTTAGGCGAACACACTCGGTCCCGCTCCACGAACACACTCCGTTAGCCTACACTGTCCCGGCCTACAGCGGCCCGCGGGCCTAATACGGGACAAGGGCGGTCCCGTACGGGACAAACCAATTTAGCCCAAAATACGGGATGTCCCGGCTAATACGGGACAGTTGGCAACCCTAATGAGGGGTGATCTTAGAGAGGTGTACAAAATCATGAGAGGAATAGATCAGGTAGACGCACAGAATCTCTTGCCCAGAGTAGGTGAATCGAGAACCAGAGGACATAGGTTCAAGGTGAGGGGGAGGGAAAGATTAAATAGGAGCCTGAGAAGTAACTTTTTCACACAAAAGGTGTTGGGTGTATGGAACGAGGAGGTAGTTGAGGTAGGTACTTTTGCAACATTTAGGGGACGTTGGTGCATGGATAGGGCAGGTTTGGAGGGATACGGGCCGAACGCAGGTATAGATGGGATATCGTGGGCGGTGTGGTCAACTTTCCATGCTGTAAGACTCTGTGACTCTACCTAAGATCAGAGGGAGAAAGTTCTACACCAATGTGCAAGGCTAGTTTTGTACACAGATTGGCGGGTGCCTGGAACCCACTGCCATCAGTGGTGCTGATCCAATAGTGATATTTATGTGGCTTTTAGACAGGCACATGGAAGCGCAGGGAATGTAGGGATGTGGATCGCATGCAGGCAGAGGAGGTTAGTTGAACTTGGCATCATGTTCAGCACAGATATAGTGGGCCAAAGGGCCTGTTTCTATACTGTACGGTTGTGTTCCATAATCTGGACATTTTTGGAAACTACATCTGAAGCAAATACTTGTTTGACAGGGACATTTGTAAGGACATATTCCTTTCTCAGAAAGGCAATTCTATTTTGGGGAATGTAAATTGCACCAGAATTTTAACTCATCCAGGAAATGGCTTTAAAACATTTGATATCCAAAATACTTGGGAGTTGTTGAGAGGCTTGTGTTAATGAGATAGATAAGATGTTATGATTGTTATCAGAGCTGCCTGAGGCGGAGGTTCTTTTACTGCATTATTGAAAACTGAATCAATTGCTCGTTGAATGTGGTGAAGGTTATAGTGCAATTCACACTTTTAGAAAAAGCCCACGTGTAGAGTCATGGAGTCGTGGAGTCATGGAGTCATAGAGTCATAGACTCACACAGCACAGGCTCCTCAGCCCATCAACCCATTGCTGGCGATAGACACAAAATGCTGGAGTAACTCAGCGGGACAGGCAGCATCTCCGGACCGAAGGAATGGGTGGCGTTTCAGGTCGAGACCCTTCTTCAGACTGATGTCAGGGGAGTGGGCGATACAGAGATAAAATGTAGCCGGGGACAGTAAGACTGGTAGGAGAACTGGGAAGGGGGAGGGGATGGAGAGAGAGGGAAAGCAAGGGCTACTTGGAGTTAGCGAAGGCAATGTTCGTACCGCTGGGGTGTAAGCTACCCAAGCGAAATATGAGGTGATATTCATCCAATTTGTACTAGGCCACATTCTAACAATGGAGGACAGAAAGGTCAGATTGGGAATGGTAGGGGGAGTTGAAGTGCTGGGCAACCGGGAGATCAGGTAGGTTTAGGTGGACTGAGCGTAGTTGTTCAGCAAGACGATCGCCGAGCCTGCGCTTGGTCTCGCCGATATACAGGAGTCCACACCTGGAACAGCGGATACAGTAGATGCGGTTGGAGCTGGTGGATACCAGGCCTCCCAAGTCCATGCTGGTGATAGACACAAAATGCTGGAGTAACTCAGCGGGACAGGCAGCGTCGCTGGAGAAGGAAAGGATGACGTTTTGGGGTCTTCAGAAGGGTCTCGACTCAAAACGTCACCCATTCCTTCTCTCCAGAGATGCTGCCTGTCCCATTGAGTTACTCCAGCATTTTGTGTCTATCTTCGTTTTAAACCAGCGTCTGCAGTTCCTTCCCACACAAGCCCATGCTGGTCATTAGTTTAGCTTTGGTTGGTTTATTGTCACGTGTACCGAGGTACAGTGAAAAGCTTTTATTGCGTGCTAACCAGTCAGCGGAAAGACAGTGCATGATTACAATCGCGCCATTTACAGTGTTCGGGTACATGATAAGGGAATAATGTTTGGTGCAAGGTAAAGCCAGCAAGGATAGTCCGAGGGTCACCAAAGAAGTAGATAGTAGTTCAGGACTGCTCTCTAGTAGTTGGTAGGACGGTTCAATTGCCTGATGATAACATCATGAGGTATCTACCTATGTTAATCCCAGTGCCTGGCCTATGCACTGCTATGTCTTGGTGTAGAGGAAGGAACTGCAGATGCTGGTTTATACGGAAGATAGACCCAAAATGCTGGAGTAACTCAGCGGGTCAGGCAGCATCTCTGGAGAGAAGGAGTAGGTAACGATTCGGGTTGGAACCCTTCTTAGACAATAGACAATAGACAATAGGTGCAGGAGTAGGCCATTTGGCCCTTCGAGACAGCACCACCATTCAATGTGATCATGGCTGATCATTCTCAATCAGTACCCCGTTCCTGCCTTCTCCCCATATCCCCTGACTCCGCTATCCTTAAGAGCTATCTAGCTCTCTCTTGAATGCTTCAGACTCAGACTCAACTCTCTTGAGTTCTTCAGACTCAGAAACACGGAAACATAGAAAATAGGTGCAGGAGCAGGCCATTTGGCCCTTCAGGCCAGCACCGCCATTCAATATGATCATGGCTGATCATCCAGAATCAGTACCATGTTCCTCCTTTCTCCCCATATCCCTTGATTTCATTAGCCCTAAGAGTTAAATCTAACTCTCTCTTGAAAATATCCAGTGATTTGGCCTCCACTGCCTTCTGTGGCAGAGAATTCCACAGATTCACAACTCTCTGAGTGAGAAAAGGTTTTTCCTCATCTCAGTCCTAAATGGCCTGTCCCTTATTCCTAAACTGTGACCCCTGGATCTGGACTCCCCCAACATGGGGAGCATTTTTCCTGCATCTAGCTTGTCCAATCCCGTTTTGAATTTTAGGACTTCTATGTCTTGATGATCCAAATGCTTCTCAATAATTTTGAAACGTTGTGAGAATCTCTGCCTCCTCCACCACCATCCCCTCAGGCAATGAGTTCCAGATTCCAACCTGCTTTTGGAAGGTTGCTGCGCACTGGTGAAGAAAGTGCACACAACGGCTTAAAAAGGTCAGACGTCTAAGTAAGCGAAACAGAAAGACTGAAAATTGCAATAATAGACAATAGACAATAGGTGCAGGAGGAGGCCATTCGGCCCTTCGAGCCAGCACCGCCATTCAATGTGATCATGGCTGATCATTCTCAATCAGTACCCCGTTCCTGCCTTCTCCCCATACCCCCTGACTCCGCTATCCTTAAGAGCTCTATCTAGCTCTCTCTTGAATGCATTCAGAGAATTGTCCCCCACTGCCTTCTGAGGCAGTGAATTCCACAGATTCACCACTCTCTGACTGAAAAAGTTTTTCCTCATCTCCGTTCTAAATGGCCTACCCCTTATTCTTAAACTGTGGCCCCTGGTTCTGGACTCCCCCAACATTGGGAACATGTTTCCTGCCTCTAACGTGTCCAACCCCTTAATAATCTCATATGTTTCGATAAGATCCCCTCTCATCCTTCTAAATTCCAGTGTATACAAGCCTAGTCGCTAAAGTCTTTCAACATACGACAGTCCCGCCATTCCGGGAATTAACCTAGTAAACCTACGCTGCACCCCCTCAATAGCAAGAATATCCTTCCTCAAATTTGGAGACCAAAACTGCACACAGTACTCCCGGTGTGGTCTCACTAGGGCCCTGTACAACTGCAGAAGGACCTCTTTGCTCCTATACTCAACTCCTCTTGTTATGAAGGCCAACATTCCATTGGCTTTCTTCATTTCATCATTAAAAGAGACACAGTCTGATGGATGTGGATGCAGGGGAGCCAAATAGCATTTTTTTATTGCTCCGTTTAGTTTGCTAATGCGTTTCTCTCCGCTGCTTTCCTTCTATTCCGACCAGATGTCAGCTGTGGGGTCGGCCTGGGGCAGCCTGTAGTTAACATCTCAAGGACGACACTGGGTTTTGTTTTAGATATACAGCGGGGAAACAGGCCCTTCGGCCCAGCGTGTCCGCACCGACCGGCGATCCCCGCACACTAAAGGGCCTGTCCCAGTTACGCGATGTTTAAGGCGACTGCCTGCGACTGTCAAAGTCATAGCAGATCGCCAACATTTTCTTTTACCCTACGACAGTGACCACGACAATGACCACGACAATGACCACGACAATGACCACGACAATGACCACGACAATGACCACGACAATGACCACAACAGCGACAATGACCACGACCACGACAATGACCACGACAATGACCACGACAATGACCACGACAATGACCACGACAATGACCACGACAACGACAATGACCACGACAATGACTACGACCACGACAATGACCACAACAATGACCACGACAATGCCGAGTCAGGTTTAGACAAGTCACTTTTTTTGTGAAACTAGCACCTGGCTATGAGATTACACCGTCTTCGGAAACATCGCGAAATTCCCACGCTTACCTGACCGTCAAACTGTCGCCTCCAATCTACCTGTCAAATGTCCTGACGGTAAATAAATTGGTTAAACAAAACTATCTTCTGGTATCTTCAAAAGCCTTTTCTTAAGTTAATATTACGTGCTTCTAAATGCATCTGCGACAACCTAGCAAACCTGGGGACAGCGCGCGACAGACAGCGCCCGCAATAAGCTACGATACCTGGCGACAAGCCAGCTGTCGCAGAAAATTTCGATCTGGAAATTTTTTCCTCGACGCACCGAGATGCGCTACGATTCATTGAAGACTCCTCACGATCATGCCCACGACACCCCGCCGATCGTTCGGTGACAGCCCAGTCACCGGCAGTCGCCTTAAAATCACCTAAGTGGAACAGGCCCTTAACACTATCCTACACATACTGGGGAAGATTTTACATTCATACCCAGCCAATCAACCTACAGTGGGAGTGTGAGAGGAAACTCTGTACAGACAATCACCTGTAGTCGGGATCGAACCCGGTTCTCTGGCGCTGTGAACGCTGTATGGCAGCAACTCTACCGCCGCGCCACCGTACCGACTGTTATTACCATCCTTCAGGGAATGTTTGCCTAACTACGGAAGCCCTATTATTATCAATCGGGCTAGCGTCACTGATCATGGAGACAACGTTAAGGTAATCCTATCCATGCTGTAAGGCAGCAACTCTACCACCGCGTCACCATGCCGACTGTTACTACCATTCTTCAGGGAATGTTTGCCTAACTACAGAAGCCCTTTTATTATCAATCGGGCTAGCGTCACTGATCATCGAGACAACGTTAAGGTAATCCTACCCATGTTCTCCAGAGATGCTGGACAGAGTGAACAGAGTTTTGGTCATTGGCCGCTTTAAGGGCGGCACGGTGGCGCAGCGGTAGAGTTGCTGCCTTACTGCGTTTGCAGCTCCGGAGACCCGGGTTCGATCCCGACTGCGGGCGCTGTCTGTACGGAGTTTGCACGCTCTCCCCGTGACCTGCATGGGTTTTCTCCGAGATCCTCGGTTTCCTCCCATGCTCCAAAGGCGTGCAGGTTTGTAGGTAAATTGTCTTGGTAAATGTAAAAATTGTCCCTGGTGTGTGTAGGATAGTGTAAGTGTGCGGGGATCCCTGGTCGGCACAGACTCGGTGGGCCGAAGGGCCTGTTTCCGTGCTGTATCTCTAGACTAAACTAAACTTTAGATTGAATAAAGGGTTCAGGTGAGGAAGCCGGGGTCTGAATTCACAACAAACACGGTTTCATGACCTTTATTCACTGGTTGCAACCTAATTACTAGTTGGTGGCATGTTTGTTATCTTTAAAGTGCTCCTATTTGTGCTATCAGGAGAATACTCGCTCCTGAAAGAATTGGTGAAGGTTTATTGAATAGGCTAGAATATACTCAAATACGAGAGGGCGGAGCAGACTTGATGGGCCGAATGGCCTCGTTCTGCTCCTATCCTACCATGACCTTATTCACCTTATATCTAACACCTAAATATGACTCTCCTTAGGGTGGTGAATCTGTGGAATTCTTTGCCACGGAAGGCTGTGGAGGTCAAGTCAGTGGATATTTTTAAGGCAGAGATAGATAGATTCTTGATTAGTACGGGTGTCAGCAGTCATGGGGAGAAGGGGGTTAGGAGGGAGAGATAGATCAGCTATGATTGAATGGCAGAGTAGACTTGATGGGCCAAATGGCCTGGTTCTGCTTCTATCACTTATAAATTTATTAACTTAAAGCTTTAAGCTGAGAGGGGCAACGTTTAAAGGAGATGAGCAGGGCAACATTTTTATACCTTTCTACAGAGGGTGGTGAGCACATGCAATGCTCTGCCAGGACCGTAAGACAGTAGCTTTTAAGAGGCTTTTGGATAGGCGTACGGAATAGGCATGGAATGGAGGGATATTGATTATGCGCCAGTTGATAAGAGATGGTCTTGGCATCCTGTTCGGCACGGACATTGCGGGCCGAAGGGCCTGTTCCTGTGCTGTGCTGTTCTCTGTTGTATGAATCATTAAAATAATGAAGGGTACACCATGGAAGGAGGCCATTTGGCCCGTCGAGTCCATGCCGACCATCGATTATCCATTCACCACTTCTACGCCATCCCACTTCCTCGTCCACTCCCTACGCACCAGGGGTGATTTGCAGAGGCCGATTAATCCGCACGGCTTTGGGAAGTGGGAGGAGACCGGCGCATCCGGGGGAAACCCAGAGTGAACGTGCAAACTCCACACAGACAGCAACCGGGCACACGATCGAACCTGGGTCTCTGGCGTTGTTAGGCAGCGACTCTACCACCAGTTTCATCGCACCCACAGGCCGAATGGCGATTTCTGGTTGACAATATTCTCTCATGAAATGGAAAGAAACAAAATCGTCTGAAGGGTGTTTTCCCAGGCAGTGTGACTTCCAAAGCTGAAGTATAATGATGCAAAGTGTAACAGGACCTTCACAGTAACCAAGCGTGACCAGGAACACGTGTAATATTCTGGGAAGTCAAGGACATGAATCAGACCAGAACGTAAAGTTTAATGAAACCATAACATTTTCAAAAAACATTGTAGGAAGGAACTGAAGATGCTGATTTAAACCAAAGATGGACACACAATGCTGGAGAAACTCAGAGGGACAGGCAGCATCTCTGGATCGAAGGAATGGGTGACGTTTCACCTGCCTGTCCCGCTGAGTTACTCCAGCATTTGGTGGATATTTTTCAGAAACATTGCTACTTTAAAACTATCATTTATCAATCCATATTTGAGATCAGCAGGAGCAATGAACATTTTAAAAACATTTCCACTTGGGCACCATAGAGTCATAGAGTGATACAATGTGGAAACAGGCCCATCGGCCTAACTTGCCCACATCGGCCAACATGTCCCATCTACACTAGTCCCACCTGCCTGTGTCTGGTCCATATCCCTCCAAACCTGTCCTATCCATGTACCTGTCTAACTGTTTCTTAAACATTGGGATAGTCCCAGCCTCAACTACCTCCTCTGGCAGCTTGTTCCATACACCCACCACCCTTTGTGTGAAAAAATGTACCCCTCAGATTCCTATTAAGTCTTTTCCCCTTCACCTTAAACCTATGTCCTCTGGTCCCCATTAAAATAAAGAGTTAGCCATTTTTGGAACAGAATTCCCAAGGATAGAATATTGTCGGCATGAGTATCTTCAGCAGGGAAAAGGCTCTGCTGAGTGATTTATTCCGTTCATTGAACTCTTTATATTTAAGAAACTTTCTTGTTGTATTTGATCCAACATACTTAACTCTTCTGGAGAAAATGTCCTTCAAATGATCTAGAAAGCTATTTCAAAAATGGTTGCTGTGTGAATTAGCTATCCTGCTGTGTCTATAAGAAGTTCAAGTGTTAGGTATGTTTGGAAATCGCAAGGGCTAAGAAATAATGGCTCTGAAGCACAAATGAACACGCAGTGGTTCGGCACAGTGGTGCAGCGATAGAGCTGCTGCCTCACAGGTTCAGGAAAAAAAACTGCAGATGCTGGTTTAAATCGAAGGTAGACAAAAAATGCTGGAGTAACTCAGCGGGTCAGGCAGCATCTCGGAAGAGAAGGAATGGGTGACGTTTCGGGTCGAGACCCTTCTTCAGACTGATGTCAGGGGAGGGGGCGGGACAAAGATACCTTTGACTTAAACCAGCATCTGCAGTTTCGTTTCCTACACTGTCTCCGACCACATCCGATCTTTGTCCCGCACCCTCTCCTGACATCAGTCTGAAGAAGGGTCTCAACCCGAAACGTCACCCATTCCTTCTCTCCTGAGATGCTGCCTGACCCGCTGCGTTACTCCGGCATTTTGTGTCTGCCTTTCTCTAAGGTTCGATGGTCTATCTGCATCTTCTGAGATTGGGGAATAAAACCTTGCAGCCTCTCTGGAAGAAAAAAGAACTTGTGCTGTGATAAACTATCCAGACCTGCTGCGGCATTCTGCAAGGTTTGCTATCCCTTCTCGTTATTAAGTGTGGAGTTACAAGTTCGCAAGTTACAAGTTATAGGAGTAGAGTTAGGCCATTCGGCCCATCGAGTCTACCCCGCCATCCAATCACGGCTGATCTCTGCCTCATCGTCCCATTTTCCTGCCTTCTCCCCATAACCCTTGGCACCCATTCTAATCCAGAATTTGTCTACCTCCACTGTCTTGTGTAGTGTTACATAGTGTCATCCAGGATAACATGTAGGGAAGGGGGCACTGTGGAGTAGCTGGTAGAGCTGCTGCCTCATATCAATAGACAATAGACAATGGGTGCAGGAGTAGGCCATTTGGCCCTTCGAGCCAGCACCGCCATTCAATGTGATCATTCACAATCAGTACCCCGTTCCTGCCTTCTCCCCATACCCCCTGACTCCGCTATCGTTAAGAGCTCTATCCAGCTCTCTCTTGAAAGCTTCCAGAGAATTGGCCTCCACTGCCTTCTGAGGCAGAGAATTCCACAGATTCACAGCTCTCTGACTGAAAAGTTTTTCCTCATCTCCGTTCTAAATGGTCTACCCCTTGTTCTTGAACTGTGGCCCCTAGTTCTGGACTCCCCCACCGGCCTTCAATGTGCCTTCAGTTTACCACACCAAACCCAGAGCTCAATGTGAATCAGTAGCGCCAGTGACCTGGGTAAAGCCCTGACCTGTGGTGCCCTGCAGTAGGTGCTCTAGGTTGCCTCTAGAGTGTAGGATGCGAAGGTGGGACAACATAGAACTAGTGCGAACGGGTGATCACTGACGGGGGAGCAATTTTCCAGAGGGCCAATTAGCCTATCGACCTGCCCGATCTTTGGGATGTGGAAGGAAACCTGAGCACCCGGAGGAAACCCACGTGGACACGGGGAGAATGTGCAAACTCCACACTGACAGCACCCGAGGTCAGGATCCAACCGGGCGCTGCGAGGCAGCAGCTCCACCAGCTGACCCACTGAGTCGCCCGCTTCTTCCAGGGATTGGAGATAGTTTCATTTAGTTCAGAGATACAACGCGGAAACGGGCCCTTCAGCCCACCGAGTCCGCGCCGACCAGCGATCCCCGCACGCTGACATTACCCTACGCACATTAGGTGACATTTAACAATTATACCATGCCAATCCACCTGCAAATCTGCATGGCTTTGTAGTACGGGTGGAAACCGGAGCACCTGGAGGAAACCCTCGTGGTCACAGGGAGAACGTTTAAACTCCACACAGAGAGCACCTGAGGTCATGATCAAAGCCTGGTCTCTGGTGCTGCAAGGCAGCAACGCTACCACAGCACCACCCTGCCGCCCACTACAGATACCACAGAAGACAATGGATCGGCCTTTTAAACCAGTTCCTCAGTGCAATAGTTTCGTTCAGTTTAGTTTAGAGATACGGAAACAAGCCAGCAGCAGCAAGCAGCAGTAGCAGCAGCAAGCAGCAGCAGTAGCAGCAGCAATCAGCAGTAGCAGCAGCAATCAGCAGTAGCACAGCAGCAATCAGCAGTAGCAGCAGCAGCAAGCAGCAGTAGCAGCAGCAAGCAGCAGCAGTAGCAAGCAGCACCAAGCTGTGTTGCTTGGGAAGTAGTGTGTGGGGATTGTGTGGGGATTGTGTGGGGATTGTGTGGAGATAGTAAGGAGTAAGACCTGTGTGATCTCCCGGACTAGTTTTGATCGCCTAGCTTGGGGTCGGAGAGGAATTTCCCGGTTTTTTCCCAAATTGGCCTGGGTTTTTTATCCGGTTTTTCGCCTCTCCCAGGAGATCACTCAGTTCTTTTGGGTGGGCGGTTGGAGCGGTTGGAGTAGCGGCCGGGCGGTAGGTTTAGTAACCGAGCGCGGGGCTTTGTTTGGAGAGTATGACTGCCAGGGCAGTTTTTTGTTCTGGGTGTCGGATGTGGGGAATCTGGGAGTCTGATAGTCTTCCAGACATCCACATCTGCGCCAGGTGTGACGAGATGGGGCTCCTAAGGGACCGTATTAGGAACCTGGAGCGGCAGATTGATGACCTCCGTCTGATCAGGGAGAGTGAGGAGGTTATAGATAGGAGTTACAGGGAGGTGGTCACTCCTAGACCACGGGAGGTAGACAAGTGGGTCACTGTTAGGGGGGGCAAGGAACAGAGGCAGGGACTAGGGAGTACCCCGGTGGCTGTACCCCTTGGAAATAAGTACTCCTGTTTAAGTACTGTTGGGGGGGACAGCCTACCTGGGGGCAACGACGGTGCCCGGGCCTCTGGCAAGGAGTCCGGCCCTGTTGCTCAGAAGGGTAGGGAAAGGAAGAGGAGAGCAGTAGTAATAGGGGACTCTATAGTGAGGGGGTCAGATAGGCGTTTCTGTGGACGCAGTCGGGAGACCTGGATGGTGGTTTGCCTCCCTGGTGCCGGTGTCCGGGATGTGTCTGAGCGTGTCCAGGATATCCTGAAAGGGGAGGGAGAGGAGCCAGAGGTCGTGGTACATATAGGTACCAACAATATAGGTAGGATAAGGGAAGAGGTCCTGAAAGGAGAATTCAGGGGGCTAGGAAGAGAGTTAAAAAAAAGGACTTCCAAAGTAATAATCTCAGGCTTACTGCCTGTGCCACGCGATAGTGAGAATAGGAATGGAGTGAGGTGGAGGATAAATACGTGGCTGAGGAACTGGTGCAGGGAGCAGGGTTTCAAGTTTCTGGATCATTGGGACCTCTTCTGGGGGAAGTATGACCTGTACAAAAAGGACGGGTTGCATCTGAACCCGAGGGGAACCAATATCCTGGCGGGGAGATTTGCTAAAATAACTGCGGAGACTTTAAACTAGTACGGTTGGGGGGAGGGACTCAAACACAGATAGCTAATAGGCAGTGTCTGAGGCAGGAGGCAGAAAAGGGAAACACTCAGACCCAATATGTAGGAGAGAAAGAAGGGAAAAGAAATAAACTGAGAATAAGAAATGATGGGTCCCTTAAATGTGTATATTTTAATGCTAGGAGCATTGTAAGAAAGGTGGATGAGCTTAGAGCCTGGATTGACATCTGGAAGTATGATGTTGTGGCGATCAGTGAAACATGGTTGCAGGAGGGTTGCGATTGGCAATTAAATATTCCAGGATTTCATTGTTTCAGATGTGATAGAATCGGAGGGGCAAGAGGTGGGGGTGTTGCATTGCTTGTCAGGGAGGATATCACAGCAGTGCTTTGGCAGGACAGACTAGAAGGCTCGATTAAGGAGGCTGTTTGGGTGGAACTCAGAAATGAGAAAGGTTTAGCAACTCTTATAGGGGTGTATTATAGACCGCCAAATAAGGAACGAGAATTGGAAGAGCAAATATGTAAGGAGATAGCAGATATTAGTAGTAAGCACAGAGTGGTGATTGTGGGTGATTTCAATTTTCCGTATATAGACTGGGAATCACATTCTGTTAAAGGGCTGGATGGTTTGGAGTTTGTAAAATGTGTGCAGGATAGTTTTTTGCAGCAATACGTAGAGGTGCCTACCAGAGAAGGGGCAGTGTTGGACCTCCTGTTAGGAAATGAGATGGGTCAGGTGACGGAGGTATGTGTTGAGGAGCACTTTGGGTCTAGTGATCATAATGCCATTAGTTTCAATATCATTATGGAGAAGGTCAAATCTGGACCAAGGGTTGAGATTTTGGATTGGAGAAAGGCTAATTTTGAGGAGATGAGAAAGGATTTAAAAGGAGTGAAATGGAAATTGTTGTTTTATGAAAAGGATATAATAGAGAAATGGAGGATATTTAAAGGTGAAATTTTGAGAGTACAGAGTCTTTATGTCCCTGTTCGGTGGAAAGGAAAGAATAATAATTTGAAAGAGCCGTGGTTTTCCAGGGAAATTGGACACTTGGTTCGGAAAAAGAGGGAGATATACAATAAATATAAGCGGCAGGGAGTAAATGAGGTTCTTGAGGAATATAAAGAATGTAAAAGGAATCTTAAAAAGGAAATTAGAAAAGCGAAAAAAAGATATGAGGCTGCTTTGGCAAGTAATGTAAAAGTAAACCCCAAGGGGTTCTACAGATATGTCAATAGCAAAAGGATAGTGAGGGATAAAATTGGTCCATTAGAGAGTCAGAGTGGACAGCTATGTGCTGAGCCGGAAGAAATGGGGGAGATATTAAACAATTTCTTTTCTTCGGTATTTACCGAGGAGAAGGATATTGAATTATGTGAGGTAAGCGAAACAAGTAGTGATGGAAATTAGGAGGATTAAAGAAGAGGAGGTACGGACACTTTTGAAGAATATAAAAGTGGATAAGTCTCCAGGTCCTGATAGGATATTCCCTAGGACATTGAGGGAAGTTAGTGCAGAAATAGCAGGGGCTATGACGGAAATATTTCAAACGTCATTAGAAACAGGGATGGTGCCGGAAGATTGGCGCATTGCGCATGTTGTGCCTTTGTTTAAAAAAGGTTCTAAAAGTAAACCTAGCAATTATAGACCTATTAGTTTGACGTCTGTGGTGGGAAAATTAATGGAAAAGATACTTAGGGACAATATATATCATTATTTGGATAATCAAGGCCTGATTAGAAACAGTCAACATGGATTTGTGCCTGGAAGGTCATGTTTGACTAATCTTCTTGAATTTTTTGAAGAGGTTACCAGGGAAATTGATAAGGGCAAGGCTGTGGATGTTGTCTATATGGACTTCAGTAAGGCATTTGACAAGGTTCCACATGGAAGGTTGATTAAGAAGGTTAAATCGTTGGGTATTAATAGTGAGGTTGCAAGATGGATTCAACAATGGCTGAATGGGAGATACCAGAGGGTAACGGTTGACAATTGTATGTCAGGTTGGAGGCCAGTGTCTAGTGGAGTGCCCCAAGGATCTGTGTTGGGTCCACTGTTGTTTGTCATTTACATTAATGATCTGGATGATGGTGTGGCAAATTGGATTAGTAAATATGCAGATGATACTAAGATAGGTGGAGTAGTTGATAGTGAGGTAGATTTTCAAAGTCTACAGAGAGACTTGGGCCTTTTGGAAGGGTGGGCTGAAAGATGGCAGATGGAGTTTAATGCTGATAAGTGTGAGGTGCTGCATTTTGGTAGGACAAATCAAAATAGGATGTACAGGGTAAATGGTAGGGAATTGAGGAATGCAGTGGAACAGAGGGATCTGGGAATAACTGTGCATTGTTCCCTGAAGGTGGAATCTCATGTGGATAGGGCGGTGAAGAAGGCGTTTGGTATGCTTGCCTTTATAAATCAGAGCATCGAGTATAGAAGTTGGGATGTAATGTTGAAATTGTACAGGGCATTGGTGAGGCCGAATCTGGAGTATGGTGTGCAGTTCTGGTCGCCAAATTATAGGAAGGATGTCGACAAAATGGAGAGGGTACAGAGGAGATTTACTAGAATGTTGCCTGGGTTTCAGCACTTAGGCTACAGAGAGAGGTTGAACAGGTTGGGTCTTTATTCTTTGGAGCGTAGAAGGTTGAGGGGGGACTTGATAGAGGTTTTTAAAATTTTGAGAGGGACGGACAGAGTTGACGTGGGTAGGCTTTTCCCTTTGAGAGTGGGGAAGATTCCAACAAGGGGACATAGCTTCAGAATTGAGGGACAAAGGTTTAGGGGTAACATGAGGGGGAACTTCTTTACTCAGAGGGTTATGGCTGTATGGAATGGGCTTCCGGTGGAAGTGGTGGAGGCTGGCTCGATTTTATTATTTAAGATTAAATTGGATAGGTATATGGATAGGAGGGGATTGGAGGGTTATGGTCTGAGTGCAGGTAGATGAGACTAGGTCAGGGAGAATGGTCGGCGTGGACTGGTAGGGCCGGACAAGCCTGTTTCCATGCTGTAGTTGTTATATGTTATATGTTATAAGCCCTTCGGCCCACCGAGTCCGGACTGACCAGCGATCCCCGCACACTAACACTATCCTACACACACTAGGGACAATTGACACATACACTGAGCTAATTAACGTACATACCTGTACGTACACACAATAAGATCAAAACCTATATGGGGAGAGGGCAGGAACGGGGTACTGATTGTGAATGATCAGCCATGATCACATTGAATGGCAGTGCTGGCTCAATTTTGCTACTCCTGCACATATTGTCTATTGTCTATTGTCCAAAACTGACTGCTGGAAGTCCAGGCAAATATTTTTAACAAGCACACTCATGCTTTGATTGGTTGTGAGGTCCTCCGTGGGATCAATCGCTGAATTGGGACTTGGGGGATGATTGTCCACCCACGGTCAGGTGGCTGATCTACCAAGGCCTTAGGTTTATTAATGACCATGTCCGAAGGATCACAGGAGTTAGATGTTTATTCAGTCCTTCCCTTCAGTGCCCAGAGCACGGTCAGAGGTTGGGACTTCTCCTCTGATCTCGTGAAAAGAAGTTGAGCTTCTGACTTCGATGTTCGCGCTGGGACTTGGCGAAGCCAGGTCTAACTTCCCTTCTGGCTCCAGAGCAGCTCAGCCCAGACCACCCCAGGAGAAGGGGAAGAGAAGTGGAAAATTGTATGTGCTGGCAATGAGACGCAAAATGTAAGGCAGTCTGAGAAGTTATTTACGGGGCATGCGAGACTTATGAAAATGTACAGAGCAGCACAAAAGGGAGACTGGGATGGACGGTGGCTTCGCAAAAGGGTTGCAATGCATTTGTTTTCATTAGTCAACATTCACGCCGGGCGTCACCTGTGGACTAATTCTTTCAAGGTTGTGTTCTCCAAGAATAACAGTGGAAATCATGCTGAGAAGCCGATACAGAGGAAGACATCAAAGTGTAGTTGAGCTTAGTTTTAGTTTGGTTTAGAGACACAGCGTGGAAACAGGCCCTTCGGCCCACCGGGTCCGCGCCGACCAGCGGTCCCCGCACACTAAGACTACTCTGCACACACGAGAGATGATTTTACATCTACACCAAGCCAATTAGCCTACAAACCTGCACGTCTTTGCAGTGCGAGAGGAAACCGAAGATCTCGGAGAAAACCCACGCAGGTCACGGGGAGAACATATAAACTCCGTACGGACGGCACCCGTAGTCGGGATTGAACCTGAGTCTCTGGCGCTGTTAGGCAGCAAATCTACCGCTGCGCCACCGTGCCGCACAAAGCTCCAAAATATTACTTACACTGCCAGAATTTGCTGAGAAGATGGTTGGGATTTTTCTTTTCATTCACAGGATATGGCTCTTATTGGCAAGGGCAATCCTGGTCTACCGATCGGTGGTAGCCAGTGCCATCTGCTTCGCTGCCGCATGCCGGGGCAGCAGGGCGAAGGCCGCGGACGCCAACAGGATTAACAAGCTCATCAGGAAGGCTGGCTCCGTCCTGGAGGGTTGAGATGGAATCACTGGAAGTGGTCTTGGAGGGGAGGAACATCTTGGACAATACAGCTCACCCCCTCCATGACACACTGGTCAACCTGAGGAGAACCTTCAGCAACAGACTGGTTCCACCAAGATGCAGGACAGAACGTCACTGGAGATCTTTTGTCCTTGTGGCTATTGAACTGTACAACTCCTCCCCTTCTGTCATGGGATAGACTGACTCCCCTCCAACACCCCCCCCCCCCCCCCCCATCATGGACTTTCCACCCATCACTTTAATTTCATGTATCTTGTTGTGTTTTATGACTGTTGGCAGACCAATTTCCCTCCTGGGATAAATACAGTTCGGTCGTATCATGTCGTATCGTAAACTGTCCTCAATAATGAGACAAACACAGGTGAGTGGAACTAACTCAGGTAGGCAGGCAACGGGGTGGGTATGGACAAGACGGAGCGAAGGGCCTCTTTCCCTGCCATGTGTCCATATAAAACATGTTGCTCACTGGGAAAGCCATATCGAAAGATCAGCAGGCAAATAAATTGTATCTCAGAACTCTGGGTGGAATATGACTCATAACCTCTGGTTCTTAGGGCAATACCTCAAGAGTGAGGATTGTTAATTTTCTCTCTGGTGTTATGGATTCTCAGCAGGCCAATGTGAGAACTGTAGACTTCGGAGATACAGCATGGAAACAGGCCCTTCGGCCCACCGGGTCCGTGCCGACCGAGATCATTCTCGTAAACATGGAGTGGTGACGCTTCCGGTCGGGACCCTTCGTCAGAATGGCTTTCCATTAGTCCGGAGGATTACAATTAAAACACAAAGTACCTGTGCTATAACTCCAGGACAAGCGCCCAACCAAGAAAACCAAGCCCAAGGCCAAAGTATTATCTAACTATCCAACTGAATATACCAACGTCCTCCACTCCTGCGCTCAGCATGTTGGGTGTGAGGTGAAACATTGAGACTGGAAACGCACACTCAACCTGGCTCTGGAACAACACGTAACACTTCACAGTCCACCGGCCTTCAATGTGCCTTCTGCTTACCACACCAAACTCAGAGTTCAATGTGAATCATTAGTCACGCGTTGAGAATGCACATTGAACAGAAAAAAAGAGAGCTAAAATCCCTTCTTAGCAACCATGATTTGCACAATGTGGCCAATTGTTGGCCAATTTTTCATCGACTACAGCAAATCACGTAATTCTTTGAAAACTGTTTAGAATGAACAGTTTACATAACCGATTATCTGTGCCAGAATTTTGGTGTGCGGTTCTGGTCTCCACACGTCAGGAAGGAATTGTGCGCATTTTTGGGGGCTGTACAATCGGAAAGATGTGACTAAGCTAGTGCCGGTGGTGGAAAGATTCACAGGAGAGTCACCCGTCTTGGCGGGCTGGACTTACCAGGAGAGTTTGGACAGGACGGGTCTGTTTTCCCTGGAGCAAAAAGGTGCCGGGAGATGACGTGATAAGAGGTAATAAAATGAGGAGAGGTAGCACAGTGGCGTGGTGGTAGAGCCACTGCCTTACAGCGCCAGGAGCCCGGGTTCGATCCCGACTATAGGTGCTTGCCTGTACAGAGTTTGTAAGTTCTTCCCGTGATCTGTGTGGGTTTGTCTCTGAGAAACTGGAGTTTAGAAGAATGAGAGGGGATCTTATAGAGACGTATAAAATTATAAAAGGTCTGGACAAGCTAGATGCAGGAAAAATGTTCCCAATGTTGGGGGAGTCCAGAATCAGGGCCCACACAGTCTAAGAATGAAGGGGAGGCCATTTAAAACTGAGGTGAGAAGAAACTTTTTCACCCAGAGAGTTGTGAATTTGTGGAATTCTGTGCCGCAGAAGGCAGTGGAGGCCAATTCACTGGATGAATTTAAAAAGAGACTTAGATAGAGCTCCAGGGGCTAGCGGAATCAAGGGACATGGGGAGAAGGCAGGCACCGGTTACTGATTGTGGATGATCAGCCATGATCACAATGAATGGCGGTGCTGACTCGAAGGGCCAAATGGCCTCCTCCTGCACCTGTTTTCGATGTTTCTATGTTTCTAGATCTTCAGTTTTCTCCCACACTCCAAAGACGTACAGGTTTGTAGGTTAATTGGCTTGGTGTAAATGTAAAATGGTCCCCAGTGTTTAGGGTGGCGTTAATGTGCGGGGATCGCTGGTCGGTGCGGACTCGGTGGGACAAAGGGCCGGTTTGTATCTCCAAGCTAAACTAAAGTAAAACTAAACTAGACTGAAAGGTAGAGAGCCAGGGTCTCTTTCCCATTGTTGGGGAATGTAAAACTAGAGAGCACATGTTTAAGGGAAGGGCGAGGGGGTATGAAGGGGATCTGAAGGGTACATTTTTCACACAAAGAATGGCTGGCGTATGGAATGAGCTGCCAGAGGAGGTGA
Source organism: Rhinoraja longicauda (assembly GCF_053455715.1). Lineage (NCBI taxonomy): Eukaryota > Metazoa > Chordata > Chondrichthyes > Rajiformes > Arhynchobatidae > Rhinoraja > Rhinoraja longicauda. Next base: position 74,445,315 of record NC_135958.1, read on the forward strand.
TGGAGGCAAGACTGTCATCTGAGGCACCTGGACAGGTTGGTGAATGAGCAAGGTACAGAGAGATATAGAATTACTGCAGGCAGGTGAGATGGTTATAAACCTGCTTGATGGTCACAGTGTGTGGTGGGTGTATGGAACGAGCTGCCGGACGAAGTAGATGAGGCAGGTGCCATCACAACGTTTAAGAAACAGTTTGGCAGGTATATGGGTAGGACAGGTTCAGAGGGATATGGGCCAAATGCAGGCAGTGTAGATGGGACATCCAGAACAAGGGGTCACAGTTTAAGGATAAGGGGGAAATCTTTTAGGACCGAGATGAGAAAGTTTTTTTTCACACAGAGAGTGGTGAATCTGTGGAATTCTCTGCCACAGAAGGTAGTTGAAGCCAGTTCATTGGCTATATTTAAGAGGGAGTTAGATGTGGCCCTTGTGGCTAAAAGGATCAGGGGATATGGAGAGAAGGCAGGTACGGGTTACTGAGTTGGATGATCAGCCATGATCATATTGAATGGTGGTGCAGGCTCGAAGGGCCGAATGGCCTACTCCTGCACCTATTTTCTATGTTTCTATGTTTCTATGTTGGACGGCATGGGCTAGTTGGGCCGAAAGTCCTGTTTATGCTGTATGATTCTATGATTCTATAAATATGGCAGCCCAAAGGACTTGTTTCTATGCTGTGCAGCTCCAGAAAAGAATTAGAAGTTTAAAACAATTTTTTTGATTGATTACGTGATGCAGCGTGGAAACTGGCCCTTTGGCCCTTTGGCCCACTGTCCATCATAATCATACTTTATTCGCCAAGTATGTTTTGCAACGTACGAGGAATTTAATTTGCCATACAGTCATACCAATAATAAGCAACAAGACACACAAAATACATTTTAACATGAACACCCACTGTAGTGACTCCTCCACCTTCCTCACTGTGATGGAAGGCGAAAAAAAAGTTCAATCTCTTCCCTTCTTTGTTCTCCCGAGATAGGGGGCCTCGAGCCTCCCGTTGACAGGACGATCTTAGCTCCCGTAGCCGGCAGTCATGCCCTCCTTGTCGGGGCGATCAAGCTCCCGCATCGGGGGGATCTCAGCTCCCCCGCGCCGGGGCGATCGGACCCCAGGTCGGGGCTAATGGAACCCCTTGCGATGTCGGAGCTTCCCGACATCAGTCTCTACCCGAGACTGCCAGCTCCTCGATGGTGAAATCCGCAGGCCGCGGTTGGAGCGTCGATCTGATTCAAGGGATCGCAGGCTCTGATGGGGTGGGGCTCAAAGTCAGTCTTGAACAAGGCCGCCAGCTCCGCGATGTCAGGCCGCAGAGCGAACGGAGAGACGATCCGGAAAGCAATCGCATATCTGCCAAGGTAAGAGATTGAGAAAAGGTTTCCCCCGACCCCTTCCCCAACCCCCCACATAAAACGAACCAGAGAACATTAACACAAACTTTTAACAACACAACAAAAATAACAAAAAAGACGGAAGAACAGACAGACCGTTGGCAAGGCTGCCATCGCTGATGGTGCCACCCATGCTGACCTGCTCACACTACTTCTATGTTATTCTACTTTGTTCCCTACACACATGGGGCAATACAGAGGCCAGTTAACCTACATACCCACACGTCTTTTATGGAGGTGGGAGAAACCAGGTCACCAAAAGGAAACCCACGCAGTCACAGGGAGAATGTGTAAACTCCACACAAACAGTGCTTGAGGTCAGGATCAAACCTGGGTCTCTGGCCTTAAGATGCAGCCACACTTTCTCCTGTTCCTCATCTCTTCCAGCTTTCTTCCCTCCACCCTCCACCCTCACCCATGGTAATTGCACACTGTATCCTTCATTAGTTTAGTTTAGTTTAGATTAGTTTTGTTTAGTTTCGTTTCGTTTTGTTTCGTTTCGTTTCGTTTCGTTTCGTTTCGTTTCGTTTCGTTTCGTTTCATTTCATTTAGTTTCCTTTAGTTTCGTTTTGTTTAGTTTAGTTTTTTAGTTTAGAGGTACAGCGCGGAAACAGGCACTTTGGCCCACTGAGTCCGCGCCGACCAGCGATCCCCGCACGCTAACACTATCCTACACACGAGAGGGACAATTTACAATTTTACCGCAGCCAATTAACCTACAAACTTGTACGGCTTTGGAGTGTGGGAGGAAACCAGAGCAACCCGGAGAAAACCCACGCAGGTCACGAGGAGAAAATCCAAACACTTTGCAGACAGCACCCATAGTCAGAATTGATCCCGGGTCTCTGGTGCCGTGAGACAGCAACTCTACCACTGTGTCACCCTGCCGCCCTTAAAGATTCTTAACGATAACTTAAACTTATCATTGAATTATAACTTGTTTAAATTTAAAGGAATGGAAAGTCAAAACTGGACAGCAAGCCATCCTGTTGAAAATATATCCGACACAAAACTTTCAATTCTTTCTCCAAAGCAAGCAGCAAACGTTCCAGCCAGACACCGACACTCTACTCTATATCCTACTGACACTGACAACATGCGTGAGAACATTAATTCTTCATGAAACACTTTTGGACTGGAAGCTTTTCCAATTATTCTTCAAATTCCTGAGCCCAGGAGACGTCTTGCTGCCAACATACAAGACCATTTCCAGTCATGAATAGTGCATAACGATCTTCAAATAAATCTCTTTCATAATCGTTATAAGGTTTATAGGGATATGGGCCAAATGCTGGCAGGTGGGATGAGTGTAGATGGGACATGTTGGTCGGCGTGGGCTAGTTGGGCCAAAGGGGTTGTTTTCACGCTGTGTGACTCTATGATTCTATAAATACGGTCATAAGGTCATACGTGATAGGAGCAGAATTTGGCCATTCGGCCCATCAAGTCTACTCTGCCATTCAAACATGGCTGATCAATCTCTCCCTTCTAACCCCATTCTCTTGCCTTCTCCCATTACCCCTGACACCCGTACTAATCAAGAATCTATCTAACTCTGCCTTAAAAATATCATTTGACTTGGCTTCCATGACCTTCTGTGATAGAATTCCACAGTTTCACCACCCTCTGACTAAAGAAATTACACCTCATCTCCTTCCTAAAGAAACGTCCTTTAATTCTGAGGCTGTGACCTGTAGTCCTAGACTCTCCCACTAGCGGAAACAACCTCTCCACATCCACTCTATCCAAGCCTTTCACTATCCTGCATGTTTCAATGAGGTCCCCCTCATCCTTCTAAACTCCAGCGAGTACAGGCCCAGTGCTGTCAAACATTCATTATAGGTTAACCCGCTCATTCTCCTCTGGACCCTCTCCAGAGCCAGCACATCCTTCCTCAGATATGGGAGCCAAAATTGCTCACAATACTCCAAACGCGGCCTGACCAGCGCCTTATAGAGCCTCGGCATAAAAAATCCCTGTGTTCGTATTCCAGCCTTCTTGAAGACAATAGACAATAGACAATAGGTGCAGGAGGAGGCCATTCGGCCCTTCGAGCCAGCACCGCCATTCAATGTGATCATGGCTGATCATTCTCAATCAGTACCTCGTTCCTGCCTTCTCCCCATACCCCCTGACTCCACTATCCTTAATAGCTCTATCTAGCTCTCTCTTGAATGCATTCAGAGAATTGGCCTCCACTGCCTTCTGATGCAGAGAATTCCACAGATTCACAGCTCTCTGACTGAAAAAGTTTTTCCTCATCTCAGTTCTAAATGGCCTACCCCTTATTCTTAAACTGTGGCCCCTGGTTCTGGACTCCCCCAACATTTGGAACATGTTTCCTGCCTCTAACGTGTCCAACCCCATAATAATCTTATACGTTTCGATAAGATCCCCTCACATCCTTCTAAATTCCAGTGTATACATGCCTAGTCGCTCCAGTCTTTCAACATATGACAGTCCCGCCATTCCGGGAATTAACCTAGCAATGCTAGCATTGTGTTTGCCTTCCTTACTGCCGATTTGACTTTCAAATTAATTTTCGGGGAACCCTGCAACAGCACTCCCAAGTCCCCCATCGCACCACCAATTTTTCTGGATTCTCTCCCCATTTAGAAAACAGTCTGCGTCCTTTATTCCTAAACGGTGGGCCGAAGGGCTTGTTTTTCTATGCTGCGCAACTCTGTCGCCCTGACTAAAATTCGCAGTGTAACGCTGCCCGGCACTTTTAATCCGATGTTACATCCGATGGAGATGTTACAAAGTTAACATCGTCACAATTTTCTAAACACTTAAACCCGCTGAATTCGTCCAACTCAACCATATCGAGCTGGCTAAGGCAACACTCAGCGTTGTTACTTCGCCGCAAGCACCTGCTATTACTGCTACACGGACGCAAATATTATTCCACCATCTGGAGTTCTGAAGTCACAAATGCAATTCCATTGCATAATTAACCCGTCTGGTTGACCAAAGCCACTGGGCACTGTTGAGGAAATTGACAGGGATTCGGTAATCTAGACAGCCAGACCAAAGGGAATATTTACAGAGGAGTTGCTCCTTTTTGATCTTGGAGAGAACTGGCCAGGTATTTGAACAGATGCAGCCTTGCCACGTGGCACGACTAATGGGCGTAGCGCATTCCTGGGATCGCGGCCTCATTGAAACGTCGGGGATGCTGGAAGTCAGGTTCAAAGCTGGTGGTGAAGACTGCTCAGTGTCTGCCATCACCTAAAAGGTGTCGGAATTGGACCCCCCAGGCCTTATAAGATCTAAAAATCCCCCACTTTGCAGATTAGATCTGTACTGGAATTTAAGTTTCCTGGATGAAGCGTTCAGGTCCATAAAAATGGGAATAATGATGAAAGAAAAACACCAGCTGAACTGAACTGCAATATTCCCTTCTTTAAAAGCCCAACCTCCCTGGCCTTGGACGAGCAAGGAGTGAAACCGAGAATTACAATCTCATTAAAACGTTCCTTTAAAATGAAACCGACCAAAGGAAAGATTGATGGTCGTTTTATGTTGCAATAATAAGCCTCCTGTGGTGTTGCTAATGGTGATCTGGTGGTTAGAACAGCAGGATGTTGTACATTATTATACGATGGAATTAGTGACCAGAGGTGCGGTGGGAATGTTGACATCGTGTGAAGAAAGTGTGCAAAAGCATGTCATCCTTGATCGCCAGGGATTGCCAAGGAAAGAGAAAAAAGGTATTCTTAGAGGCACGGGTTTAGTGGCACGGTGGTGCAGCGGTACAGTTTCTGCCTCACAGCGCCAGAGACCGGGGTTCCATCATCACTCCGGGTGCTGACTGCATGGAGTTTCTATGTTCTCCCTGTGACCGCATGGGTTTCCTCCCACACTCCAAAGATGTACAGGTTTGTAGGTTAATTGGCTTTGGTAAGTTGTGAAATTGTCCCTGGTGCATGGAATGATCGCTGGTCGGCACAGACTCCATAGGTCGAAGGGTCCATTTCTCCAAATTCTAAAGCATTACATTTTTTTTCTGCATTTGATGGGAAGCTAAAAAGAAAGGTGAAGCAGAAAATGTTGAGTGCAATGGAATTCCAACCTTGCTTACTAAACTTTGTTGAAATTCAGATCATTTGCAAACCAGAAGCTTAGCTCGGACGACAAGCAGACATTGCAATAGCCAATGCAGCCTTTGAAAAAGGCAGTGAAAGGCTGTGATTTGGATAATACAATTTGACATGCTTATCAATGTGTGGAGTGAGGCAGGGACCAGTTGTCAAGGTGGGTTTGGCTGTTAGAACAGGACTTGAAGATCTGCTACTCATACAGATCATCGATGTGATCAAGTGTATAGGAAAATAAGTGCAGATGCTGGTTCAAATCGAAGGTAGACACAAAACGCTGGAGTAACTCAGTCAGGCAGCATCTCAGGAGAGAAAGAATGGGTGACGTTTCGGGTCGAGACCCTTCTTCAGACTGATGTAAGAGTCTTAAAGCACTAGTGATATAAAATACTTGCTTTAGTTTAGTTTAGTTTAGAGATACAGCGCGGAAACAGGCCCTTCGGCCCACAAAGTCCGCACCGACCAGCGATCCCCGCACATTAACACTATCCTACACACACAAGGGACAATTTGCAATTTTGCCAAGCCCATTAGCCTACAAACCTGTACGTCTTTGGAGAGTGGGAGAGAAGTGGAGCACCCGGAGAAAACCCGCGCAGGTCACGGGGAGAGCGTACAAACTCCATACAGACAGCGCCCGTAGTCAGGATTGAACCCGGGTCACCGGCTCCGTAAGGCAGCAACTCTACCACCCAGCACCTATTCGCTCCTATTCTTTGAGGAAAGTATAAAAGGACAAAAGGAATTGCACAAAGTCATAGGGTGGCATGGTGGCACAGCGGTAGAGTTACTGCTGTACAGCGACAGAGTTCCGGGTTCGATCCTGACTGAGGATGCTGTCTGTACAGAGTTTGTACGTTCTCCCCGTGACCTGCGTGTGTTTTCTCCGGGTGCTCCGGTTTCCTCCCACACTCCAAAGACGTACAGGTTTGTTGGCTAATTGGCCTCTGTAAATTTACCCTGGTGTGTTGGATGCACAAGTGGGAAAACATGACTTTGGTAAAATTATAAATCGTCGTTGTGCAGGAAAGTATTAGTGTGCAGGGATCGCTTGTCGGAGCGGACTCGGTTGGCCGAAGGGCCTTTTTCTGCACTGTATCTCTAAACTAAACTAAACTAAACTTAAGAGAGGTATTGGGTGACATTCCACCCAAAGGTAGATATCATATTGAGGATTACTATTAAAAAGTCACTTGAAGTCGCAATGAAAAGTGAAAACCAAACACTTTCACAAAACAATACAACCTTGTTTTTTGTGAACCTAATTCAGTTTTCAAATTATTTTAATTTCATTTTAACTCATATACAGCAAGCATTTAATTATTTAATTAAGACCTACTGGCAGATTATCTTTCAATATAATCTGAACCAGGTATTAAAATGGAATGGAGAAGTGAGTCCAATCAAGAGTTAAGAGTGTTACACACAGTCAAGTATTTGTATCTGAACCAAGCTGGCTGATTAGATTTAAACTTGGCTTGGTGACAGGAGGGAGAGAGAGGGTAACAGGTGAAGGGCCATAGACCCAGGCTTCGATCCTGATTACGCATACTGTCTGCACGGAATCTGTACGTTCTCCCCGTGACCTGTGTGGGTTTTCTCTCAGATCTTCGGTTTCCTCCCACACTCCAAAGATGCACAGGTCTGTAGCCTTGATATCAATGTAAAAATATAAAATTGTCCGCAGTGTGTGCAGGGCAGTGTTAATGTGCAAGGATCGTTGGTCGGTGCGGCCTTGGTGGGCCGAACGCCTGTTTTCCCGTTTTTACCTCTAAACTAAACTAAACGAAATACAACTAAAAGTAACACAACGCGGCAATCCCCCTTCGAATTAGAAGAGGGCGAAAAATTGATGCAAGTATAAATTGGTGAGAAAAAGCTGGCCCACTACCCTGTTAAGAGTACATTATTTTTTGTGCTGAGTACTTAAAACACTAAAACACTGTAATTTGGACTGAATACATAGCTTGCGGTGTTAAAATTTAGTATCATTCTTAATGGTTTGTGGCAGTGGAAAAAATATAAAACCTTATGAAAGGCACTCAGCGCTAACCTACCACTATTTTGGCTGATAGCCTTCCACTCCATTGGGACAGAACCCCACATCTCGGAGTGCAAGGCTAGCTTTTTGGTTATGAAATAATGTCTTTACTTCCCTACAACTGTTTCACATTAGACCGTGGGACAAAGCTTGGCCATTTATAAATGAACTTGTCGATGCGGGGTGTACAATCTTCAGGCTAGAGAGTTCTAACATCTGTCTCTGATTGTTCTGCAGTTAGGATACACGTCCTCTTGTTATCGAAAGGGCACCTGCAGTCAGTTCCCAAATCCTGTATTATTAATGCCACAACTTACCATGTCAATAAAATATTTGCAATTAACGTTATGAATGATACGAAGATATGGCCGTCTGAAGCGAATCAGGACCCTTTGCCAGCCAGGTGTGGGATCCAAGTGGAGATTATGGACAGGCTCCAGGAAGTTAGGTTGCCCTAAAAGACAGGAATATTTTTAAAAAACAGGGCCAGTGGAATCTTTGAACTGTTAAAATAAAAAGGAGGAAAAGAGACTCTATGAACAGATGTTAGTGATAACTGGAGTTTAACTCATATACAGCAAGCATGAGGTGATGCAGCTCGCGAAGTTAAACCGGGTCAGGATATACAGAGTGACTGGCAGGAACTTGGGGAGTGTTGTGAAACAGAGAGACCTAGAGGTATAGGATCCCTCTTCTCCCCTCTCCCATCGGGCAAAAGGTACAGAAGTGTAGAAACGCACACCTCCTGATTCAGGGACAGTTTCTTCCCAACTGAACCGTCCTACCACCAACCAGAGAGGGGTCCTGAGCTACCATCTATCTCGTTGGAGACCCTCGGACTATCTTTGATCAGACTTTACTGGACTTTATCTTGCACTAAAGGTCATTCACGTTATTCCCTTTATCATGTGCCTGTACACTGTGGATGACCCGATTGTAATCATGTATTGTCTTTCTGCTGACTGGTGAGCACGCAACAAAGGTCTTTCACTGCAGCTCGGTACATGCGACAATAAATTGTACTCAAACATAGTTCCGTGAAGGTAGCAATGCGAGTAGACAGGCCGGCGAACAAGGCACAAGTCATGCTTGCCTTCATCGGCCATGGCATTGAGTACAAGAGTCGGGACGGGACATAGAACATAGAACAGTACAACATCAGAATGGGCCCTTCAGCCCACAATGTTTGTGCTGGACATGATACTGTTAAACTGATCTCATCTCTCTGTACATAATCCATATCCCCCCATTCCCTGCACTTCCATGTGCCTGTCCAAAAGCCGCGGACCGCCGTGAGGGAGGGGCAAGAACAATGGAGGACCCTTGAGATAAGACACAAAAAGCTGGAGCAACTCAGCGGGACGGGCAGCATCTCTGGAGAGAAGGAATGGGTGATGTTTCGGGTCGAGACCCTTCTTCAGACTGGTTAGGGATAAGGGAAATGAGTGATATAGATGATGATGTAGAGAGATAAAGGACAATGAATGAAAGATATGCAAAAAAAGTAACGATGATAAAGGATGATAATGGAGGACCCGATGTGGGGGAACCGCCGTGAGGGATGGGGAGGGAGGGGAGAACAAAGGGGGACGTGGCACGGGGGTAAGTTTGTAACTTTGTCAGTGCCCTTTACGTGTTGACTATTTGCATACCTTGGGCATGCAAGCAAAGAATTTCGCCGTGACGTCACATGTGACAATAAAGTGTTCAATTCAATTCAGTTCAATTCAATTCAAGGCACATTGCATATTTTGTGTATTCACAAAATGCTGGAGTAACTCAGCAGGTCAGGCAGCATCTCGGGAGAGAAGGAATGGGTGACGTTTCGGGTCGAGACCCTTCTTCAGACATATTTTGTGTATGTTATGCAAAACAACAAACTTCACCGTGACACGCCACATGTGATAATAAAGTATCAATTAATCGATAGCAAATTACTAATAAAAAGAGTAAATCCCAATATCGCCCCTCAACCAAAATATTGCATTATGTACTGGTTGAATTTTGCTCTTAACAAATTCATTATTGAGTTTCCCTGCAATACAACTGTCCTTTAGAGCATCGTAATATAATTTGAAGTGTCCTGAGGGTGTGAAAGGAACAATATAATGACAATTTTATTTTGTATTACAGAGTAATATGTATCATATCTTTTAACCTACTAACCCCCACGTCTTTGGGATAGAGTCATAGAGTCATACAGGGTGAAAACAGCCCCTTCGGTCCAACTTGCCCACACCGGCCAACATGTCCCATCTACATTAGTCCCACTTGCCTGCATTTGGCCCATGTCCCGCTACCCAAATGTCTCTTAAACGTTACGATAATACCTGCCTCAAATCCCTCCTCCGGCAGCTCGTTCGATACACCCACCACCCTTTGTGTGAAAAAGTTACCCCTCAGGTTCCTATTAAATCTTTCCCCACCTCATCTTAAGCCCATGACCACCGGTTGTTCATTCCCCTACTCTGGGCAAGAGACTCTTTGCGTCCACCCAATCTATTCCACTCATGTGTAGGAAGGAGCCGCAGATGCTGGCTTAAACCAAAGATAGCTACAAAAAGCTGAAGCAACCCAGCAGGTCAGGTAGCATCATTGGAGAAAAGGGATAGATGACGTTTCGGGTTGAGACCCTTCTTTAGACCTAGAAGGGTCTCGACACGAAACGTCACCCATTCCTTCCTTCCAGAGATGCTGCCTGTGCCGCTGAGTTGCTCCAGCATATTGTGTCCATCTTCTATTCCTCTCATGAGCCTCTCATGTAACGGCAGATGCATTAGCCGTACAAAAACAATGTGGCACTCAAAACCGTAAAGGAGATCAACAAACGCATTCCTTGCTTTTATCACTCAGTACAAGTACAAAATAAATATTCTTAGTGGAAAGCAACATTTCACGGAGGCTCCTTTGGCCAACGGCAATTAGTTCTGGTGGATCACGTGGAACGGCAACCAGGGATAATTCACCAAATCATCTTGAAGTTTCTCATTCAGACATCAGACATTTCCCAGAGTTTGCCAGAGGCATAATATTTTTTGCAAGGTTTTAATCCATGTGATAGATCATACATTTTAATCCGTTTAGGTTCACTGGCGATTGTTTTAAATAGTTTTGGAGTGTTTAGTCTTGGAACAGGAGATGTGTTGTGATGTGCTTCGTTGTGTCTTGGGCTTTTAAAAAATTTTCTCAGGCTTTCTAAGCAGCGCGGACACACGAAAGCATTTAGTCTCTGCGGCCGAGACCGTCAACGGTTCCCAGGGAAGCAAAGCCCAGAGAAACAAGTGGCCTAGGAGTGATCTGACCGAATTGATGATCCTCTTTCCCTGTGGCTATCAAACTGTACAACTCCTGTCCCTTCTGTCATGCGGAAAACTGAGACTGAGGCTGACTATCCCCCCACTCCACCCCAATCTTTGCGCATCCCCAATCCTTTCCACTCTTCACTTTAATCCCATGTTTCATGTATTTTGTGTTTTTATCACTGTTGCAACATCAATTTCCCTCCTGGGATAAATAAAGTTCCATCGTACCCTATCGCATCGTATCGTAACTCAGTGTGGGCGGTTAGGAAAAGGGAAAAAGTAAAAAGAAATGAAACACCTGCAGGTTATTGCTTTATTGTTCGAATTTTCCAGTCATCGGATTGATGTGTAGACTGCACAAATATTGCATCAATGAGCAGGTGGAGCCACGGTGGCACAGCGGTAGAGTTGCTGCCTCGCAGCGCCAGGGACCTGGGTTCGATCCTGACCACGGGCGATGCCTGTGCAGAGTTTGTATGTTCTCCCCGTGACCTGCATGGTTATTTCCATGGGGTATCTTGTAGAAGCATATAAAACTCTTAAGGGATTGGACAGGCTCGATGCAGGAAAGATTTTCCCGATGTTGGGGGAGTCCAGAACCAGGGGTCACAGTTTAAGAATAAGGGGTAGGCCATTTAGGACTGAGGTGAGGAAAAGCTTTTTCACCCAGAGAGTTGTGAATCTGTGGAATTCTCTGCCACAGAAGGCAGTGGAGGCCAATTCACTGGATGTATTCAAGAATGAGTTAGATATACCTCTTAGGGCTAACGGAATCAAGGGATATGGGGAGAAAGCAGGAACGGGGCACTGATTTTGGATGATCAGCCATGATCATATTGAATGGCTGTGCTGGAACCAGGGGCCGAATGGCCTACTTCTGCACCTATTTTCTATATTTCTATGTTTCTATGTTTCTCCAAGTACTCTGGATTCCTCCCACAGTCCAAAGACGTGCAGGTCTGTAGGTTGATTAGCTTTGTAAGGGGTTTCTGCGCCGAGCTTTCGCCCGACCTAAGGTTCGACCCACTCACCCCCTATGGTTCTAGACACTGGACTTAGATGCAGGAGCGTTGATAGTGCAGAAAAAAACTCAACCAGACCAGATTTGAAGACCAGGGTTTAAATGGAAAAGGCTTTTATTGAACGCTTGGGACTATTGTCCATGAATACTTAGACACAGTTCCAAACGACATATGCTCCACTACACGAATACTTAGACACAGTTCTAAACGACATATGCATCACTTACACGAATACTTAGACACAGTTCTAAACGACATATGCATGACTGTAAGATGGGGAACGTACGACACATCGCAAAATTGACCAACACATATTCCTTTACACACCCACGTTTATTCAAACCACCCTCCCCTCTACACTAAACTATGTCCAGGATATGCATGATCGGGGTACATGCTCACCATGGGGCTATTACTGGGGTTACTGGCTGTTCGTGCTGCTTCTCCGCTGCTTTCCGTGAGGGTCGTGCTTGTCCCGTGAGTTTCTTCCTTCCGTTTCTTGCGTTCCTTGCAGCTTTTCTTGCAGTATTTCTCCTCGAGTTGCGTGCCGGTTCCTGTCTCTTGCATCCGTTCTTCTTGCCTGTCTTTTCTTCCTCCTGCGTCCGTTTGACTTCTGCCTTGCATGAGTTTAAAACCCAAAAGTCGTGGCCAGTTATACTAATTCTGGCCCGTCCTATCTCCCGCCAGATCTCGGGATCTCTTTGTTTAAAAGATATGTATGAGTTTTCTCTCTGATCTGCGCTTATGTCCGGGGGGTACCGGGGATGGCCAGACGGTGTTAATTGGTATTTCATTGCGAGGTGGTGGGTTTAACTGGTTTCCCATCACCTACCAGGTAGTGTTCTATGGGCTATTGTGCCCCCTTAACGAGATTAACTGTGTAGGTCGGCTTGGGGCATTGTGAGTATGCTGATGTCAGCGCCCCAGTGTCTGGACTTCGACCTGGTTTCGCAGGTTTCTGCATGGCCAATACCCATCCATTGTTCTGGCCGTGGCTTTGCAGAAACCTAGAGACTGGGCCGTAAGGTGTTTTGCTCTTGTGGCTGGTCACGAGGTCCTGCGGCCATTTTAGGACCCACAGATTGTGACATCCCTTGGTAAACTGACCGCAGCCTTTCTCCGCTATCAGCCCCAGTCTCCCGTTTAAAATGTCCAAACTGCAGCTCTTTGGTTTGGTGTTGCTTTCAGAATGAGGGAAAACTTCTCAAATCTTACAGCTTCTATAAATTGTCTTTAGTGTATAGAATAGAACTGGTCGGGGTGGAGTCGGTGGGCCGAAGGGCCTGTTTCCATGCTGTGTCTCTAAACTAAACTAATTGCTGTCAGCCTTTATGATAATGCTGAGGGCTGCCACTTCTGTAGGAAACAGCTTAAAAATCCATCACCAGAAGTTTAGTTTAGTTTAGTTTAGTTTAGTTTAGTTTAGTTTAGTTTAGTTTAGTTTAGTTTAGTTTAGTTTAGTTTAGTTTAGTTTAGTTTAGTTTAGTTTAGTTTAGTTTAGTTTAGTTTAGTTTAGTTTAGTTTAGTTTAGTTTAGTTTAATTTAGTTTAATTTAGTTTAATTTAGTTTAATTTAATTTAGTTTAGAGATACAGGTTGAAAACAGACCCAGCGATCCCCGCACACTAACACTATCATACACACTGGGGACAATTTACAAGTGAGTGTGTGGTAGTGTGGGAGGAGACCGGAGCACCTGGAGAAAACCCATACAGTCACAGCGAGAACGTACAGACTCCGTACATTTAGCACCGGAGCTCAAGACCAAACCCGGGTCTGTGGCACTGTCAGGCAGCAACTCTACCACTGCGCCCAAAGTTTTAAGCACGAAATGCTGGGGTAACTCAGCAGCTCAGGCAGCATCTCTGGAGAAAAAGAATAGGTGACGTGTCGGGTCTTCTGTGACTTTCACTCTGAAGAAAGGTTCCGACCCGAAACGTCACCTATTCTTTTTCCCCTGAGATGCTGCCTGACCCTCTGACTTTTGTGTATCATTCAGTGTAAAGTAGCATCTGCCGTTCCTTCCTACGCCAGAAGTTTTAAAACTGCTCGGCGCCCCATTACGAGTAATAATTTTGTGCCTTTGTGCAAAGATTTGGTGCAGACTCTCGCGCTTTGGTCGGGCGCAGGTTCAATGCCATCATGCCCATTATTAACGTGCAGATTTCCAAAATTGTCCACAGAGTCCTGTTTCGTAGATATAAAGGGGGGCTGGCAGCTCGTCTATAAAATGAGTGGGAAGGAACTGCAGATGCTGGTTTAAACCGAAGATAGACACAAAATGCTGGACAGGCAGCATCGTTGGAGAGAAGGAACGGATGGCGTTTCGGGCCGGGACCCTTCTTCAGACTTCTCCGAAACCGTCACCCATTCCTTCTCCCCAGCGACTCTGCTGGTCCTGTCGAGTTACTCCGACATTTTGTGTCGAGCTGGCATATAAATCCTGTTGAAAGGAAACAGGTATGTTACGGTCTGAGTAATGGTGATCAATCATTGGGAAAATGATGAATGATCGCAGGAATACGTTTTTTAAAGGCAGAACAGATGGAAAGAGGCAAAAGGATCAATGGGGAATGGAGAAATAAAGAGGGCATATTAACATGACTGTTTCTGGAAAGAGGTGAATGGAGACAAGAATCGTGGTTTATTAGATTATAGAAATGAGCAGGAAATTCCAAACTATGACTGACTGTTTAGAAATGATAATTTCATGCTAAATGAATGGAAAAACTCGAGCGTATTTATTCGTAGATCTAAAAACTGTTGTTTTGTGTGGTCATGGAAATTGGGGGCTTTTTTCTCTGTCGCACTTTAAATCCTTTACAAAATCTTCAACAGCATAAAACTGCAATTGACATGTTTTGGAATTTAAAACTCACTGGGAGAGTCAGGGGCGAAGTCGGTTTGTCTGCACACCTCCCCATTGCATCGTAGAGTTATTCAGGGCCAACACCTCCCCCATCGGCCCACCGGGCCCATGCAAGTCTCAAACATTGCTTTCACACTCATTTTATTACCCCCCACTTTCCTATCAACTGCCCCAGATTCTCCCATTTACCTCCACTCTGGGTAGCTTGCACTGGTCAATTAACAACCAAGCCACATGTCATAGAGTCGTAGAGTGTCACAGCGTGGAAACAGGCCCCTTCGGCCCGACTTGCTCACACCGGCCAACATGTCCCAGCCACACTAGTCCTACCTGCCCGCGTTTGGCCCATATCCCTCCAAACCTTTCCTATCCTTGTACCCGTCTAACTGTTTCTTAAACGTTGGGATAGTCCCAGCCTCAATTACCTCCTCTGGCAGCCCGTTGAGGCTGGGACTATCGCAATTTTCCCCTTTGTGTGGAAAAAGTTACCCCTCAGATTCCTATTAAATCTTTTCCCCTTCACCTTAAACCTATGTCCTCTGGCCCTTGATTCGCCAACTCTGGGCAAGAGACTCTGTGCATCTACCCGATCTATTCCCCACATGAGCATAAGAAAATAACTGCAGATGCTGGTACAAATCGGAAGTATTTATTCACAAAATGCTGGAGTAACTCAGCAGGTCAGGCAACATCTCAGGAGAGAAGGAATGGGCGACGTTTCGGGTCGAGACCCTTCTTCAGACTGATGTCAGGGGGGCGGGACAAAGGAAGGATATAGGTGGAGACAGAAAGATAGAGGGAGATCTGGGAAGGGGAGGGGAAGAGAGGGACAGAGGAACTATCTAAAGTGCCACATGATGTCGATGGGATGTGCGAGGAAAGTGGGATAACATAGAACTGGTGATCGATGAACAGCATGGCCTTGCTGGGCCGAAGGGACTGCTTCTTTAGTTTAGTTTAGAGGTACAGCATGACCCTTCAGCCCATCGAGTCCACACTGACCAGTGATCCCCGCACACCAACACGATCCTACACACGACTAGGGACAACTTTACAATTACACCAAGCCAATTAACCTACAAAACTGTACGCCTTTGGAGTGTGGGAGGAGACCAGAGACCCCAGAGAAAGCCCACGCAGGTCACAGGGAGAACGTACAAACTCTGGACAGGCAAGCATCCGTGGCCAGGATCGAACTCGAGTTCGGACTCTGTAAGGCAGCAACTCTACCGCTGTGCCACCAACGGTATATTCTCAATGCTATGTTTCCATGCTCTATCTCTAAAAGTAAAAAGACATTCATTGCCTAAAATGCCCATTGAGATCAATCGAGGCAGTGCAGGATGTTATGTAAAGGAAGCTTACAGATATTCTGCATAACTTGCAAAAACAAACGATGAAACTATTTTCAATATCTATTCGTGAAGATTGAACCTTGCTCAAATGTCGCTGGGGTGCTTAATTTTATTTGTAGTTATTTATTACATTGACAGAAAAAGGATAAAGGGAGAGGAGAACATAATTGTAAGCATATGTTCTTTTTTGCTTTTCTAAAAAAGATCAGCTAGTCTTCAGACTGAGAGAGGTTGGTGCCAATTGAATGTTTCATTTGTACTGAAAAAGGTGAAAAGGCATTCTCTTCTAAAACAACAAGGGGAAGAGAATGCTTTTCAGGCATTGCGTTTAGTGGAAGTGAAAGAGAAAAATGGGAATGATTAGTTCCATCAAATCCCTCAGGGAGATTACCACATGTTTAGGCCGCATCGAGTTTATCCCAAATAGGGTTTAGTTCTTTCCAGAGATGCTGCCTGTCCCGCTGAGTTACTCCAGCATTTTGTGTCTATCTTGGGTTTACTTTAGTTTAGTTTGGAGATACAGCGGAGAAACAGGCCCTTCGGCCCACCGAGTCCACGACGACCAGCGATCACCCTATACACTAGCGGGTAGACACAAAATGCTGGAGTAACTCAGCAGGTCAGGCAGCATCTCAGGAGAGAAGGAATGGGTGACGTTTCGGGTCGAGACCCTTCTTCAGAACTGGCTAGGGTTCTGAACTGGCTAGAAACATGCTGTGTCTCTAGTCTAAATCTCTAGGCAAGGCCAGTTTGACAATCAGTAGACTTACTTTAGCCTTTGGAGATGCAGTGCGAAAACAGGCCCTTCGGCCCACCGAGTCCGCAATTTACAATTTACAGAAACAATTAACCTACAACCCGCACGTCTTTACAATGTGGGAGGAAATCGGAATGTCCGGAGAAAGCCCACACAGTCACTGGGAAAACGTACAAACTCCGTACAGACAGAACCTGTAGTCGGGATGGAACCCGGGTCTCTGGCGCTGTGAGGCAGCAACTCTACTTGTACTCGCTGGAATTTAGAAGATTGAGGGTGGATCTTATAGAAACTTACAAAATTCTTAAGGGTTTGGACAGGCTGGATGCAGGAAGATTGTTCCCGATGTTGGGGAAGTCCAGAACCAGGGGTCACAGTTTAAGGATAAGGGGGAAGTCTTTTAGGACCGAGATGAGAAAGTTTTTTTTCACACAGAGAGTGGTGAATCTGCGGAATTCTCTGCCACAGAAGGTAGTTGAGGCCAGTTCATTGGCTATATTTAAGAGGGAGTTAGATGTGGCCCTTGTGGCTAAAGGGATCAGGGGGTATGGAGAGAAGGCAGGTACGGGATACTGAGTTGGATGATCAGCCATGATCATATTGAACGGCGGTGCAGGCTCGAAGGGCCGAATGGCCTACTCCTGCACCTATTTTCTATGTTTCTATGTTTCTACCGCTGCGCCACCGTGCCGCCCTAGCTGATACTTTTCCAACAAGCCTGCTGCAGTTCTGCTCATGGAATAGCATGTTCTGATACGGTGCCAATGTATTTAGGTGATTGTAGAATAATTGGTAGGTACCACAGAAGATTCTAGCACTCGCACTAATAAAGATCAGCCTTTGCAAACCTTCTTGGCCGGTCTTGTAGTTAGCAGGTGCAAATATTCTTGGGAGGCAATGACTTTGTAACAAAAAACATTCCTTTCCCATTACATTCCCAGAGAAAGATATTTGATCGGCCGAATTTCTGATTGTCTTCTCAGACTCTCTCTTGATGTGGTCTGAGCACTGGAATAATTTTGGAAAAACTGACATTGCACAGTGCAAACATTTCCTCCATTAGAGTTGTGCTCAGACCAAACTATTTATACTGCAAGTGGAGCCAAAGACCGCTGCCAAGAAACTGAAATAAGAGACTGAATGGGGTTTGAAAACGCAGGTAGCCCGGCCTACAGTGCGTGATGTGCACTGTGTTTCTGAACTTGCCTGCACGTTATCCTGCTCTAAAGACATATTTTCCTTTTGTGGGATCTGTTTCCTAATGGCTATGCCGGCCATTTTTGTTTTCCGGGCCAACACAGATATTTATTTACAAGACGAAAAGCAATAAAACTGAACAAAAACTTTTTTTTTTAAATCGGGTGATCATGCAACCGTCCACTCGTACACAATACAAGGCTTCTGGTGCATCTTGCTTCATTCAAGATGAAGATTACTTTCATACGGCAGATAGAAACATAGAAAATAGGTGCAGGAGTAGGCCTTTCGGCCCTTCGAGCCAGCACGGCCATTCAAGATGTACTCCAAAGACGTACAGGTTTGTAGGTTAATTGGCTGGGTAAATGTAAAAAATTGTCCCTAGTGGGTGTAGGATAGTGTTAATGTACGGGGATCGCTGGGCGGCGCGGACTTGGTGGGCCGAAAAGGCCTGTTTCCGCGCTGTATATATATGATATGATATGATATGATAAGATGATCATGGCTGATCATCATAAATCAATACCCCGTTCCTGCTTTCTCCCCCATATCCCTTAATTCCCTTAGCCCTAAGAGCTATATCTATCTCTCGTTTGAAAACATCCAGTGAATTGGCCTTCACTGCCTTCTGTGGCAGAGAATTCCACAGATTCACAACTCTCTGGATGAAAAGGATTTTCCTCATCTCAGTCCTAAATGGCCCACCCCTTATTCTTAAACTGTGACCCCTGGTTCTGGGCTCCCCCATACATGGGGAATGTTTTTCCTGCATCTAGCCTGTCCAATCCCTTAAGAATTTTATAGGTTATTATAAATATCCCCTTTTATCCTTCTAAATTCCTGTGAATACCAGCCCAGTCGATCCATTCTTTCATCATATGTCTGTCCCGCCATCCCGGGAATTAACCTGTTGATGAACCTACGTTGCACTCCCACGATAGCAAGAATGTCCTTACCCAATTTCGGAGACCAAAACTGCACACAGTTTGCTGCCAAACAATTTCCAGTGAGCTGGTGATGATGATGGTGATACTGTATTGTCACTTGTACCGAGCTGGGTGCAGTGGACTGCTTTGTTTTTGCGCACAAATCACGCAAAAGAGTTGTCACAAAGGCCCCAAGCCAGGTCCTCTTTTGTTCTCGGCGGCCCCCCCCCCACCACATCGTGCTCCCCCTTAGTTCTCAGTCCCACTACAGCCCCCCCCCCCCCCCCCCCCCCCACATCCCCCCACGTCCCCCTTTGTCCTCGGCCCATCGTTCATCAACCACCAATTTACCCTAGTATTACATTAATCCTCTTTTATTCTCTCCGCATTCTCATCGCCCACCCCACCCCCCCCCCCCCCCCCCCACACACGCCCTTCATGGGGGAACTGCAGATGCTGGTTTAGAAAGGAGTAAAGACACAAAGTGCTGGAGTAGCTCAGTAGAAACGTACTGGCCTAAACCGTCACCGATCCATGTTCTCTGGAGATGGGGAGGCACCATGGGCACCGTGTCTACGTTTTCACACGTTTGGGATGCTGGGGGAGCAAACTGCTTGACGACAAGGAGAGCAAACTCCACACGGACAGCACAGGAGGTTGGGAGAGAACAAACGTTCAATGAAGCTGTGGGGCAACAACAGTGTTATAAGCTGTTATAACATAGTGTTATAACATAGTGAGGCCCACCGGAAATTGGAGGAACAGCACCTCATATTTCGCTTGGGCAGCTTGCAGCCCAGCGGTATGAACATTGACTTCTCCAACTTTAGATAGTTCCTCTGTCCCTCTCTTCCCCTCCCCCTTCCCAGATCTCCCTCTATCTTCCTGTCTCCACCTATATCCTTCCTTTGTCCCGCCCCCCTGACACCAGTCTGAAGAAGGGTCTCGACTCGAAAAGCCACCCATTCCTTCTCTCCTGAGATGCTGCCTGACCTGCTGAGTTACTCCAGCATTTTGTGAAATAATTACCTTCGTGTTATAAGCTTCGCCATTGTGATGCCTTTTTGTTTTAAACGCTGAGTTTGCATTTAATTCCTAACTCAAAGCTCAGAAACGGTTTTCCTTTCACACATACTGGGCTCTACATTGATACAAGCGTCTGTTGTTGCTTCTACCAGTTCTCCCGTCAGATGCGATCAGTTTTAGGTGAGATTATCTGTCAATTGTAACAGAGGGAAGCACAGTGGAACAGCAGTAGAGTTGCTGCCTTACAGAGCCAGAGACCCGGGGTAATTATGACTATTAATAATTATTAATAAATATTAATAATTAAGTATCAATGAATCATTAATAATCAATAACCAATAAATTATTGATGATTAATGATTAATAAACCATGAATTATTAATTACTAATACATTATTGATTATTCATTATTAATAAACTGTTGATTATTAATTATTAATTGGCTGTTAGCTGTTAATAATTCATCATTAATCCTGGCTAAGGATGCTGTCTGTACATTCTCCCTGTGACCCCGTGGGTTTTCTCCGGGTGCTCCAGTTTCATTCCACATTCCAAAGGCCTGCAGGTTTGTAGGTTAATTGGCTTCAGTCGCTGGTCCCTAGTGTGCAGGGCACAAGAGTGGGATAACAGAATTAGTGTACGGGGTGATCGATGGTCGCCGTGGACTCGATGGACCAAAGGGCCTGTTTCCAGTCTGCATCTGAGGACAGGGGTTTAAGTTGAAGGGGGGAACTTTTACGCATGAAGGAATAAAGTCCTCGCCTGCCTAACCTTTGCATGTAGCTCAGGCCTTTGGATCCTGGCAACATCCTTGTGTTGGAAAATATGATGATGACCAGATTCAGTGTTGTTTTATAAACCATTTATCTTGGGAGAATTTGATTGCAGATGCGCCAGGAAGATGATTTTGAAATCGTGCTGAGGCAGTATTGGGGAACGAATGACAGCATTTAATTTGCATTACTCCATTCTGGAGTCAAAGAAATTACGTCTCGCAATGTAGTGAAATCATTCAGCAAAAGAAAGTAATCTGGGTACAAAAACCTATTGCTAGTGACCTATATGATGCTAATGTATTCTGTTTGATCTCAGCGGTCTGTACTGTGAGATGATAAATGGACAAGAGTGTAGCAATATCATCAGAGAAATAGGTGGCGCAGAGGTGGAGTTGCTGCCTTACAGCACCAGAGACCCGGGTTCAATCCTGACTGAGGGTGCTGTCTGTATGTTCTCCCCATGACCTGCGTGGGTTTCCTCTGGGTGCTCCGGTTTCTTCCCACGCTCCAAAGGCGTACAGGTTGGTAGGTTGTGTAGGAAAGAACTGCAGATGCTGATTTAAATCGAAGGTAGACACAAAATGCTGGAGTAACTCAGCGGGATAGGCAGCATCCCTGAAGTTGGTAGGTTAATTGGCTTCGGTAAGATTGTAAATTGTCCCCAGTGTGTGTAGGATAGTGCTAGTGTACGGGGTCCTGACAGGTGTTTTATTTCCAACTTACAGCAGGACGCTGTGTGCTAAATAGCAAACTAAGATACTGACTGAAAAAAAGACACTTGTGCTGGAGCAACTCAGCGGGTCAGGCAGCATCTCTGGAGAACATGGATAGATGGCATTTCGGGTCAGGACCCTTCTTCAGACGATTGGAACCCAACCTAAAACTTCATCCAAAGCGGGGCGCAGCGGTAGAGTTGCTGCCTTACAGCGAATGCAGCGCCGGAGACCCGGGTTCGATCCCGACTACGGGCGCCGTCTGTACGGAGTTTGTACGTTCTCCCCGTGACCTGTGTGGGTTTTCTCCGAGATCTTCGGTTTCCTCCCACACTCCAAAGACGTACAGGTATGTAGGTTAATTGACTGGGTAAATATAAAAATTGTCCCTAGTGTGTGGGTAGGATAGTGTTATAAGAAAATAACTGCAGATGCTAGTACAAATTGATTTATTCACAGTAGGATAGTGTTAATGTGCGGGGATCGCTGGGCGGCGCGGACCCGGTGGGCCGAAGGGCCTGTTTCCGCGCTGTATCTCTAAATCTAAAAAAAATCTAAAATCTAGAACATGGATAGGCGATGCTTCTATCTGTCTGAAGAAGGGTCTCGACCCGAAACGTCCCCCCATTCCTTCTCTCCAGAGATGCTGCCTGTCCCGCTGAGTTACCCCAGCGTTTTGCGTCTATCTTCGACGATGCTTCTATGGTATTTTGTACCAGGCATCCACCACCCTCTGTGGTTTAAAAAACAAAACTTGCCCTACAGGTCTCCTGTAAATGCTGCCTCCCTCACCTGAAAGCCTTGCCGTCTAGTCTTTGACATTGCCATCCTGGGAAATAAGGTCATCGCCCATAATTTTGTATACCTGTATAAGGTCACCCCTCAACCTCTCTGGCGTGTTAGAGAAAGTTTGCCCAACTGCTCCTTGTGGCTAATGCTACCTGATCCAGGCAGCATTCTGGTGAACCTCTTCCCCACCCTCTCCAAAGCCTCCACATCTGGACTGTAAAGGCACGACGAGAACTGAACGCAATACTCCAGGTGTGGCCTGATTCGAGCTTTGCAGAGAATTAAGAGGTGCAGCGTGGAAACGGGCCCTTCGGCCCATCTAGTCCTCACCAACCAGTGATCACCCCGCGCACTAGCACCGTCCTGCACACCAGGGTATATTTACTATTTCACTGAAGCTAACTAACCTGCAAACCTGCACGTCTTTGGAGTGTGGGAGGAAACTGGAGCACCCGGAGAAAACCCACGCAGTCGCGGAAAGAAGGTGCAAACTCCATACAAGTCAAGTCAAGTCCATTTTATTTGTATAGGGCGGTACGGTAGCGCAGCGGTAGAGTTGCTGCTTTACAGCGAATGCAGCGCCGGAGAATCAGGTTCGATCCTGACTACGGGTGCTGCACTGTAAGGAGTTTGTACGTTCTCCCCGTGACCTGCGTGGGTTTTCTCCGAGATCTTCGGTTTCCTCCCACACTCCAAAGACGTACAGGTATGTAGGTTAATTGTCTGGGTAAATGTAAAAATTGTCCCTAGTGGGTGTAGGATAGTGTTAATGTACGGGGATCGCTGGGCGGCACGGACTTGGAGGGCCGAAAAGGCCTGTTTCCGGCTGTATATATATGATATGATATGATAGCACATTTAAAAACAACCCACGTTGACCAAAGTGCTGTACATCAGTTCACCCATGGTCAGGATCGAACCTGGATCTCCGGCGCTGTGAGGCAGCAACTCTACCACTGCCCCACCTGCATCATGACATCTGATCTATTATTCAGATTCAAACACTGGTTAGGAAATGTGCTGCAGTGCAAAGGGTTTTAATTATTGAGTCGAGTTCAATAAGTAAACTGATACCTGCCCTTTTTTTCCCAATGATATGTAATGACAACAATGAAGTGGAAAGTCATATTATATCCATATTATTGTTTCCACCATTAAAGGTTGGAACTCAGGTCGACCATTTGCCAAAGCAAACACTAAGGAATATAATCCTTAATGTATAAATGGTTTCACATTCAGTTATTACATCCTGGTTCACCTTCAAGGCAGTGCTGGTAGAAGAACTATCTATCGTTCCTGGCCAGAACTGAGAGCAATTACCGCGGGAAGTGGAGATGAGATGCTGGAGTAACTCAGCGGGACAGGCAGCATCTCTGGAGAGAAGGAATTGCAGATGCTGGTTTACACCGAAGTTAGACACGAGATGCTGGAGTAACTCAGCGGGACAGGCAGCATCTCTGGAGAGAAGGAATGTCTAAGAAGGAACTGCAGATGCTGGTTTACATAGAAACATAGAAACATAGAAAATAGGTGCAGGAGTAGGCCATTCGGCCCTTCAAGCCTGCACCGCCATTCAATATAATCATGGCTGATCATCCAGCTCAGTAGCCCGTACCTGCCTTCTCTCCATACCCCCTGATCCCTTTAGCCACAAGGGCCACATCTAACTCCCTCTTAAATATAGCCAATGAACTGGCCTCAACTACCTTCTGTGGCAGAGAATTCCACAGACTCACCACTCTCTGTGTGAAGAAATGTTTTCTCATCTCGGTCCTAAAAGACTTCCCCCTTATCCTTAAGCTGTGACCCCTGGTTCTGGACTCCCCCAACATCGGGAACAATCTTCCCGCATCTAGCCTCTCCAACCCCTTAAGAATTTTATATGTTTCTATAAGATCCCCCCTTTACACCGAAGATAGGCCCAAGATGCTGGAGTAACTCAGCATGGGTTCTGTGGGAACACCAGCAGCATGGGTTCTGTGGGAACACCAGCAGCATGGGTTCTGTGGGAACACCAGCAGCATGGGTTCTGTGCGAACACCAGCAGCATGGGTTCTGTGCGAACACCAGCAGCATGGGTTCTGTGGGAACACCAGCAGCATGGGTTCTGTGGGAACACCAGCAGCATGGGTTCTGTGGGAACACCAGCAGCATGGGTTCTGTGGGAACACCAGCAGCATGGGTTCTGTGGGAACACCAGCAGCATGGGTTCTGTGGGAACACCAGCAGCTTAATACCCTTTCACGCAGCTTTTTGTTTCTTTTAAACGATCACTTAGTGGATTTGAAGAAGCTCCTGGACCGAGATGAGAACGTTTTTTTTCACACAGAGAGTGGTGAATCTGTGGAATTCTCTGCCACAGAGGGTAGTTGAGGCCAGTTCATTGGCTATATTTAAGAGGGAGTTAGATGTGGCCCTTGTGGCTAAAGGGATCAGGGGGGTATGGAGAGAAGGCAGGTACAGGATACTGAGTTGGATGATCAGCCATGATCATATTGAATGGCGGTGCAGGCTCGAAGGGCCGAATGACAATAGACAATAGACAGTAGGTGCGGGAGTAGGCCATTCAGCCCTTCGAGCCAGCACCGCCATTCAATGCGATCATGGCTGATCACTCTCAATCAGTACCCCGTTCCTGCCTTCTCCCCATACCCCCTCACTCCGCTATCCTTAAGAGCTCTATCCAGCTCTCTCTTGAAAGCATCCAACGAACTGGCCTCCACTGCCTTCTGAGGCAGAGAATTCCACACCTTCACCACTCTCTGACTGAAAAAGTTCTTCCTCATCTCCGTTCTAAATGGCCAACCCCTTATTCTTAAACTGTGGCCCCTTGTTCTGGACTCCCCCAACATTGGGAACATGTTTCCTGCCTCTAATGTGTCCAATCCCCTAATTATCTTATATGTTTCAATAAGATCCCCCCTCATCCTTCTAAATTCCAGTGTATACAAGCCCAATCGCTCCAGCCTTTCAACATACGACAGTCCCGCCATTCCGGGAATTAACCTAGTGAACCTACGCTGCATGCCCTCCATAGCAAGAATATCCTTCCTCAAATTTGGAGACCAAAACTGCACACAGTACTCCAGGTGCAGTCTCACCAGGGCCCGGTACAACTGTAGAAGGACCTCTTTGCTCCTATACTCAACTCCTCTTGTTACGAAGGCCAACATTCCATTGGCTTTCTTCACTGCCTGCTGAACCTGCATGCTTCCTTTCATTGACTGATGCACTAGGACACCCAGATCTCGTTGAACTCCCCCTCCTCCTAACTTGACACCATTCAGATAATAATCTGCCTTTCTATTCTTACTTCCAAAGTGAATAACCTCACACTTATCTACATTAAACTGCATCTGCCATGTATCCGCCCACTCACACAACCTGTCCAAGTCACCCTGCAGCCTTATTGCATCTTCCTCACAATTCACACTACCCCCCAGCTTAGTATCATCTGCAAATTTGCTAATGGTACTTTTAATCCCTTCGTCTAAGTCATTAATGTATATCGTAAATAGCTGGGGTCCCAGCACCGAACCTTGCGGCACCCCACTGGTCACTGCCTCCCATTCCGAAAGGGACCCATTTATCCCCACTCTTTGCTTTCTGTCTGTCAACCAATTTTCTATCCATGTCAGTACCCTACCCCCAATACCATGTGCCCTAATTTTGCCCACTAATCTCCTATGTGAATGGCCTACTCCTGCACCTATTTTCTATGTTTCTATGCTTGTCTTTAAACTCTGAGTTTCGTCAGTCACGGTATCGAACACGTTCTCAGAATTGCTCTGGATGATCCCCCTCAAACTGTACGGAAGAAGAAGTAAAATAGCTTGTATAAACAATGAACTGCAGATGCTGGTTTACCAATGAAAGGCACAGAGTGCCGGAGTAACTCAGCGGGTCAGGCGGCATCTCTGGAGAACACGGAAGGTCGGAACCTTCTTCATCATGAAAATAGGTTTGCGTGTGAAGTTTAGAGAGAGTCCTAGAGTGACGCTGCGTGGAAGCAGGCCCTTCGGCCCAACCTGCCCACACCGCCCAACGTTCCCCAATCTACACTAGTCCCACCTGCCCAGGTTTCTCCGCAGCAACCCAGCCTCGACCACACGCTGGGTCTGGTGGTCTCGGAGTTGTCCCAGCATCTCAGTCTTCCTCAAACCTGTGACAAGGGATCACGGCTGGCAGGGAGGCACTCCATTCCTCACTCTCTTCTTTCATGATTGGCCCTCTCTCCCTTCCTCTCTCCCTTCCTCTCCCTCCCTCTCTCCCTTCCTCTCTCCCTCTCTCCCTTCCTTCCCTCCTCTCTCCCTTCCTCTGCTCCTCTCTTGTTCCTCTCTTGTTCCTCTTCTCTCCTTCCTCTATTCCTCTCTCCCTCCCTCTTTCCCTCCCTCTCTCCCTCTCTCCCTTCCTTCCTCCCTCTCTCCCTTCCTCTCTCCCTTCCTCTCTCCCTTCCTCCCTTCCTCCCTTCCTGTCTCCCTTCCTTCCTCCCTTCCTCCTCTCGTCTCGCTTGCTTCTGCCCCTCGCTTGCTTGCTGCTCGCTTGTTTCTTCCTGTTTCTCCTCTGCACCTTCACTTCTCCTCTTCCCGCCGACTAAAATGCCTGGGTTTTATAGGGAGTCGGCTGACAAGGTTCAAGTGGCCAACCAGCATCAGCTAATTAGACCGAGCTGTACCCAATGCTGCCGACGCCCTGGCCTCTCCTGGCCTGTCAAGAGCTTAAGGGGATCAGAGTGACATCCAAGGGAGAGGGCACTGTCACAAGGGATATGGGCCAAACATCAGCAGGTGGGGCTTGTGTGAATGGGCCATCTTGGTCGGCATGGGCAAGTTGCGCTGAATGGTCTGCTTCCATGCTGTATTATTCTACGGCTCTAAGAATATGGGCCAAACGTAGGAAAACGGGACTAGCTTAGATGGGCATATTGGTCAGCATGAACAAGTTGGGCCGAAGGGCCTGTTGCCGAGCTGTTTGACTCGAATAAAGATTCAGCAACATTTTTACGGCTTGCATCATTAAAGAATGACACGGTGGCGCAACGGTAGAGCTGCTGCCTTACAGTGCCAGAGATCTGGGTTCAATCCTGACCTAGGGTGCTGTACGCACAGTTTTACGTTCTCCCCATGACCTGCGTGGGGTTTTTCCTGGTGCTCCGGTTTCCTCCCGCTCTCCAAAGGCGTACAGGTTTCTAGGTGAATTGGCTTCAGTAAAAATCGTAAATTGCCCCTAGAGTGTGGGATAGTGCGAGTTGGTGGTCACTGGTTTATTAGATTTTTTTTTAGATTTAGAGATACAGTGCAGAAACAGGCCCTTCGGCCCACCGGGTCCGCGCCGCCCAGCGATCCCCGCACATTAACACTATCCTACACCCACTAGGGACAATTTTTACATTGGCCCAGCCAATTAACGTACAAACCTGTACGTCTTTGGAGTGTGGGAGGAAACCGAAGATCTCGGAGAAAACCCACGCAGGTCACGGGGAGAACGTACAAACTCCGTACAGATGGCACCCGTAGTCAGGATCGAACCTGAGTCTCTGGCGCTGCATTCGCTGTAAGACAGCAACTCTACCGCTGCGCCACCGTGCCGCCTTCGGTGGGCCGAAGTGCCTGTTTCCACGCTGTATCTCTAAAGTCTAAATTTCTAGGCATGGCTAATTTGACAATCAGTGGACTTGACTTTAGACTTTGTAGATACAGGTTTTATAGGCTAATTGACTTTGGTAAATTTGTAAACTGTCCCTAGTGTGTTTAAGATTGCGTTAGTGTGCGGGGATCGCTGGTCGGCGCGGTCTCGGTGGGCCGAAGGGCCTGTTTCCCGCCTGTATCTCCAAACTAAACTAAAGATGAAAAGAAGAATTGGATTAACATGACATCATTTTTGCTGAAGCAACTTTCAGCACCGTTCATCGGCACACCATGAATTCTGTTCTTGAGTATTCGACTCAGTGTCACCTGGGCAATTCTTACGCCTAATATAACAAAAGAAAAGAAAGACTAAATAATTAACAGATGTTGCACTTCCATTGAATCCAAGCAATATGCAGTCTGTATAAACATTCTGTCAGCTTACTTTTAGAAACCACTCTCATTCACATTTTCTTTCAAACACGAAAGTGTTCTCGAAAATGTATTTGCCGTTTGTCTGTGATGAGGGGCAGTTAATATTTTGGCGCAGAGATAACGTGTGAACTTGCTGAGTGATTAAAAAAAAAAAGTAAAGACCGTGTAACAGAATCTATCATCACGAGGCGGTGGGAACAAAATGAACAAAGGAAAGTGAGGAAGGAGAAGAAATTATTCAGTGCTTCCAGCCGAGCCTTCTAGTGAAGACTGTACGGCCCACCCATGTCTCAGAAGCTAATCCAGCCTCATCACCTTCTCACGGGAACTCAGTGCAATCACTCCCTTATACTGACAGATGTTACATCCATTCCACACAGCTCCATTACTGAACCAAGGACAAGCCAGTAGCGTAGCTCAGTTTGGAGGTGCGGCGTGGAAACAGGCCCTTCGGCCCACCAAGTCCGTGCCGACCAGCAATCACCCATACACTGGTTCTATCCCACCCACTGGGGACAATTTACAGCAGCCAATTAACCCAAAAACCTCAGATTCCACTGTTTAACAACATTGTTTAGTTAAGTTTAGTTTAGTTTAGTTTAGTTTAGTTTAGTTTAGTTTAGTTTAGTTTAGTTTAGTTTAGTTTAGTTTAGTTTAGTTTAGTTTAGTTTAGTTTAGTTTAGTTTAGAGATACAGTGTGGGAGCAGGCCTTTTGGCCCGCTGAGTCGCGTCAACCAGCGATCCCCGCACACCAACACTATTCTACACACACTAGGGACAATTTACAATTTTACCAGAGTCAGCTAACCTACAAACCTGCACGACTTTGGAGCGCGGGAGGAAACCAGAGCGCCCGGAGAAATCCCAAACAGGTCACAGGGAGAACGTGCAAACTACGTACGGACAGCACCCGTAGTCAGGATGTGACAGGGGTCTCTTGCGCTGTCAGGCAGTGACTCTACCGCTGCGCCACCGTGCCACCACTTTCTCCTTTCTCTTGATCAAGGTAACTGCAAAATAATAACTTGACAATGCCCAATGCCTGTGTCTGGCATAACATACTGCCGAGGTGCAGATCCCAAACAATTGTATAATAGAGCCAGTGTTCAGGAGAAATTGACGTATTTGGTTCAATGTCGAAAGCCAGGCAGGTCACGGGTTCAGAGTAATTATATTTTGCTTTGCAAACAAGAACCCTAGAACTTCAGAATAGCACGAAATCGATCTGTCGACCTGCCAGCATTTCCCCATGAAAATGCTAAACGTGTTATTTTACGTGTATTAAAGTCATTAAAAATTATTGCGAGGTATTAATGGCGCGTTAGGCAAGAATTAATTGGTCAAATGCTCAAGTATTTGACACAATTGTTTTTTAACTCGTTGCACAATAGGTTTGCAACCCGCGATAAGTGAAGGATGGAACTGCAGGTGCTGGTTACGCCGAAGATAGACACAAAATGCTGGAGTAACTCAACGGGTCAGGCAGCATCTCTGGAGAGAAGGAATGTTTAAGGAGGAACTGCAGATGCTGGTTTACGCCGAAGATAGACACAAAATGCTGGAGTTACTCAGCGGGTCAGGCAGCATCTCTGGGGAAAGAATTAGGTAAGAAGGTGTTTACTCCACCTTCCTGTGATTTGTTCTGCACCTTTCCATACCTCTAGTTTCCCTCTCCCCTGACTCTCGGTCTGAAGAAGGCTCTCGACCCGAAACGCCACCCATTCCTTCTCTCCTGAGGTGCAGCTGGAACCGCTGTTACTCCAGCATTTTGTGTCTTTCTTCACAAGAAATTGCAGCGAATTGTGGACACAGCCCTGACCATCACACAAACCATCCTCCCTTCCATTGACTCTTATTTCCAGGACAAGTCTCACCCCGGTCACTCCCTCTTCTCCCCTCCCCCATCGGGCAAAAGGTACAGAAGTGTGAAAACGCAGACACACACCTCCAGATTCATGGACAGCTTCTTCCCAGCTGTTATCATGCAACTGAACCATCCCACCACAACCAGAGAGCAGTGCTGAACTACTATCTACCTCATTGGTGACCTTTGGACTATCCTCAATCGGATTTTGCTGGTTTTACCTTGCACTAAACGTTATTCCCTTATTGTATATCTATACATTGTAAATGGCTGTATTTTGTATGTATTGTCTGTACTTTCACGTATTGTCTTTCCATTGGTTGGATAACCACACAACAAAGGCTTTTCACTGTTCCTCGGTACACGGGACAATAAACTGAACTATATATGGAGTTGTCACATTGTCAGTCTGTACTGGGCATGAATCATGGCGGGTTATTTATTAATTTTAATGACTTCCATCCCACTGATTTCCTTTCTCCGGATCAATAGACAATAGACAATAGGTGCAGGAGGAGGCCATTCGGCCCATCGAGCCAGCACTGCCATTCAATGTGATGATCATTCTCAATCAGTACCCCGTTCTTGCCTTCTCCCCATACCCCCCTGACTCCGCTATCCTTAAGAGCTCTATCTAGCTCTCTCTTGAATGCATTCAGAGAATTGGCCTCCACTGCCTTCTGAGGCAGAGAATTCCACAGATTCACAACTCTTCCCTTTGTTCTTCAGATTACTGGCAGGGACTCTTACTATTTTCCCACAGCACACACCAGAGCTGGTATCAGGTACTCCCAGGTCAGCCATAACAAAGACAGCCGTAAAAAAACATTTTGGCTTTAGGTCATTCACGTGGTTGTGTTTTCAGTTCCCACACTACCCACACCTCTGGCTTCCCTGAATGAAGTGAAGTCTGAATCGAACCCGGGCCTGTGGCGCTGTGAGACACCAACTCTCCCACTGCATCACCTTGCTAGCTTTCTAACCTTCTAACTTTTACTATTTCTGTCCATTTCCCTCAATTCCTACACTGGGAATAGTTGAGTTGAGTTTAGTCTATTGTCATGTGTACAGTGAAAAGCTTTTGTTTGGTTTTAGATTGGAGATACAGCGCGGAAACAGGCCCTTCGGCCCATCGAGTCGGCACCGACCAGCGATCCCCGCGCATTAACACCTCCCTACGCGCACTAGGAGCGATTTTACATTTATCCCAAGCCAATTAACCTAAAAGCATGTACACCTTTAGAGAGTGGGAGGAAATTGAAGGCCTCGAAGTAAAACCCACGCAGGTCACGGGGAGAACGTGCAAACAACGTACAGACAGCGCCCATAGTCAGGATCGACCCCGGGTCTCTGGAGCTGTAAGGCAGCTACTCCACCGCTGCGCCACCGTGCCGCCCTAACCAGTGCTGCGTTCTAACCAGTCAGCGGAAAGGCAATACATGATTACAATCGAGCCATCCACATTGTACAGATACATCCTCTTCGGATCGTTCACCTTGTTGTGGTGAAGAGGCTTGCGTGCCCCCCGTGATTCTGAGAGCGATGCCGTCGGAAGCATTAGCTTCTGGTAGGGCCACCCATGGCGGTAAGGTCGAGGATGAGGGTCCGGACTGAGAACGATCCAACGTACAAGACCTCAACGGCGGACCGGGCGGACAAAGTTATCTTGAACTCAACGGCTGCGAAGGCGGACGAAGGCTGCAACAGATCTATCAGCTCCAATCGTCTTGGTTCCCTTGCCATTGGAATTAGTTGATTGATTTGTGAGGGACCGTGTGCTTCTTGGAGTGCAACATCAAGCACACGTTAAACAAACACACGCACTGGGGTCTTCGTTCTGCAATCGGAACGAAGCCCATCATCCTCGACCTCGAGGGTTAGCCACCACGTCGACGACAGATACATGATCAAGGGTAGATAGTGAGTAATGTTTAGTGCAAGATAAAGTCCAGTCAAAGATAGGCCGAGGGTTTCCAATGAGGATTGCTCACCAGTTGTTGGTAGAATGGGTTCAGTTGCCTTGCACTACCTCCAAAAATGCACCGCACCCAGACTTGATTAATTTCGTATTAATCCAAACAGTAAAGAAAGAACAGCTTACAAAAGAAAAATAATTGTAGTTTTCCACTTGCTGGAGTCCAAAAGCAAAACGGAGTTGGGCTCACCTCGATACGGTGGCACCTAAACCCCATCCATGTTGAGCCCAAATGAGACCAGTTCATGGAATCAATGAAAATTTGAAAGGCACATCAACGAAGAACTCAAGTTATTCATAGAGTGGCCAAAGACCTGACTTAGTTATCACGGGTAGCTACTCTCTCTGGAGGGCATAGGTTTAAGGTGAGGGGGGAAAGATTTAATAGGGGTAACGTTTTCACACAAAGGGTGTGGGTGTATGGTACGAGCTGCCAGAGGAGGTAGTTGAGGCTGGGACTATCCCAACGTTTAAGAAATAGCTAGACAGGTACATGGATAGGACAGGTTTGGAGGGATATGGACTAAATGCGGGCAGGTGGGACTAGTGCAGCTGGGATATGTTGGCCGGTGTGGGCATTATGGGCCGAAGGGCCTGTTTCCACGCTGTATGACTCTAACATGGATAGGCAATGTTTCAGGTTGGGACGCATCTTCAGTCTTGGAGTGTTCTCAATTATTTACAAATTTACCGAAATTTGCACATCGCAATTAAACATCCTTAAAGTGTGGGAGGAAACCGGAGCACCCGGAAAAAACCCACACATTCGCAGGAAGGACGTACAAACTCCATATGGACGGCACCCGTAGTCAGGATTGGACCCAATTCCTGATTAGTGCGGGTGTCAGGGGTTACGGGGAGAAGGCAGGAGAATGGGGTTGGGAGGGAGAGATAGATCGGCCCTGATTGAATGGCGGAGTGGACTCGATGGGCTGAATGGCCTAATTCTGGCACTGTAAGGCAGCAACTCTACCACGGAGCCACTGCACTGCCCACTTCTAACCTTCTAACCTTTACTACTTTCCGCCCATTCTTTCGTGGACTCTCTGCAGAGATGCTCTTTCAGAGTCTGCTTTGTTCTGGGCGCGACTTTCCCACACGTCACTGTGCACTTTCAAAATATTCTATTTATAAGTGGGTCAGCACCGAGGAACTAGTTCAAAGCCTCCAGTGCATCAGGCAATCGGCTGGTGCGAATCCTTTCGTCGAGTGCGGGGTTGTTGAATTCTTGAGCAACCAGTGAATCGAGGGTGTGTGATGTGGAGCCAACCTGTAATCTCACTGAGAGCTCACCGCGGAATCAATTAGGTTAGAATTTAACGCCGTTTCAAGTTCTCTCCCCACTCCTTCAGATCCATTTGATGCCGAGTGGGACAGGTCGGTGATCGTGAGGGCATAATGCATTGGAGCAGGAGCACACTACCCTGCACCCGTGGTCAGGATCGAACCCGGGTGTCTGGCGCTGGACGGCAGCAACTCTACCGCCGCGCCACCGCGTGCATGGTGATTTTTTTTAGATTTAGAGATACAGCGCAGAAACAGGCCCTTCGGCCCACCGGGTTCGCGCCGCCCAGCGATCCCCGCACACTAACACCCACTAGGGATAATTTTTACATTTGCCCAGCCAATTAACCTACAAACCTGCACGTCTTTGGAGTGTGGGAGGAAACCGAAGATCTCGGAAAAAAACCCACGCAGGTCACGGGGAGAACGTACAAACTCCGTACAGACGGCGCCCGTAGTCAGGATCGAACCCGAGTCTCCAGCGCCGCATTCGCTGTAAGGCAGCAACTCGACCGCCGCGCCACCGCGTGCATGGGGATGATCTTATTGATCTGTATGGAAAGAAAATAACTTCTCTCTACCTCGGTACACGTGATCGTACCACCTCGTGCCCACTCCGTGAAGTTCAAGGCGAAGGGGGAAAGATTTTATAGGAATCGGAGGGGTAACATTTCCACGCAGAGGTTGGTGGGTGCATGGAACGAGCTGCCGGAGGAGCCAGTTGAGCCAGGGTCCGTCGCAACATTTAAGAAGAACTTTTCATTTATGAGAAATATTGGCCCATCTTACTCCAGGGGTCCCCCAGGCTTCCGACCTGCCGTCTGAGACTTGACGTGAAGAGGAATCTTTAGAGTTTTCAGCCAATCCTTACTTTGGAGAGCGGCTTAGATTATACAACCGGTTTGGGATAGTTTAAAGATACAGCATGGAAGCAGGCCATTCAGCCCACCGAATCTACACCGACCATTGGTCATCCATTCCCACTTTCTCATCCATTGCCTCCCCGCATTGGGGAGTATTTACTGGGGTCAATTTACCTCTGAACCCGCACGTCTTTGGAATGTGTGAGGAAATCGGAGCATTTCCAATTGCTAATCAGATGGTACAATGTACTGTACTAGTGCGGTCTTCTTAAAGAGACATACACATACATGAAAGCCCATCGACCCATTCAATCATGGCTGATCTCTCTTTCCCTCTCAGCCCCATTCTCCTGCCTACTCCCCATAACCTTTGACACCCGTATCAATCAAGAGCCCATCAATCTCCGCTTTAAAAATACCCACTTGGTATTTAAAAATAGACTTGGCCTCCACAGCCATCTGTGACAAAGAATTCCGCAGATTCACCACCCTCTGTACTATTCTTTAGCTTCCAATTCCTTAAATTTCGTAGTTGCTAGTGCAGGTACACAGCTCCTGGAAAGTGGCATCACAGGTAGATAAAATGGTCAAGAAGGCTTTTGGCACATTGGCCTTCATCGGTCAGGGTACAGAGGATAGAGGTTGGGATGTTATGCTACAGCTGTACAAGGCATTGGTGAGGCCACAGCCATCTACTAGGTTAATTCCCGGAATGGTGGGACTGTCATATGTTGAAAGACTGGAGCGACTAGGCTTGTATACACTGGAATTTGTATTCCAGTGTATACAAGCCCCATAGGGGCTTATCGAAACGTATAAGATTATTAAGGGGTTGGACACGTCAGAGGCAGGAAACATGTTCCCAATGTTGGGGGCGTCCAGAACCAGGGGCCACAGTTTAAGAATAAGGGGTAGGCCATTTAGAACGGAGATGAGGGAAAACCTTTTCAGTCAGAGAGTTGTGAATCTGTGGAATTCTCTGCATCAGAAGGCAGTGGAGGCCAATTCTCTGAATGCATTCATGAGAGAGCTGGATAGAGCTCTTAAGGATAGTGGAGTCAGGGGGTATGGGGAGAAGGCAGGAACGGGGTACTGATTGAGAATGATCAGCCATGATCACATTGAATGGCGGTGCTGGCTCGAAGGGCTGAATGGCCTACTCCTGCACCTATTGTCTATTGTCTATTGCTGCAATGAATTCCACAGATTCACCACCCGTTGGCTAAAGAAATCCCTCCCCATCTCCATTCTGTTGTGATGTTGCAAGGACTACTTTGTTGTATCACAAGGACTACTTTGTTTGCCTGTGTAGTAACGTGTATATAAGAGAATGAGTTGATTTGGTGGTCACTCTGGTTCTGGAATAAACAGCCTGGATTTAAGCTCCAGCCTTTAAACCTTTTAAACACGTGTACTTGTTGTCCGTCCAGAGTCATAACAAAGGTATAACAGATACCGGACCACGAAGTACAACACATTCCTCCTCATCTCTTTCCGAAAGGAAGCTCCTTTTATTCTGAGGTTGCACCCTCCAGTCCTGGACTCTTGCTCCATTGGAACCTTCCTCTCCACATCCACTCCACCCAGGCTTTGACGAGGGTTGCAAAAGGTTGTTGAGATCAAAGGTTGGTTTAAAGAGCACACATGTTTTCCCAATGAGGCAGGATCTGGAATGTTTGCAGCCGTGACCTCATTTGCTGGCGTGCTGCCAGGCACCGACCGGTTGGCTTTGGGGTGGCACGAACCCCTGCCAGGTCAACCCTGCCAAGTTACGCGCTAAGTGGAGAGTGCACTGCAAATAAAAGTTTTATAGCGAGTACATCGCCCTCCCACCGAGAACACTTCTCCTCGCGTTTGGAGCACGGCTGGGCTCCACTCTGTTTGCTTCCCGCTCGCTTTCAAAGGAAGGGCGGAATCTGCGGCCACGGCCAGGGAATGTGCTTTGTCTAACTTCGATAAACCAACAGCCACAATAAGCCAACCGCAATAGGATATAGAGCACAGCACAGCACAGGGATGGGCCCTTCGGCCCAACATGAAGCCAGGTTAAACTAATCTCCGCACAGTCGTACAGACCAATAATACTTGCTGAGAAAATACCGTCTAGACCTTATTTTCATTCCTACTGAATAACCCATTCTTTTTTTTTCTCTCCAGAAAGATAATACAATTTGTTTTTTATTATTTGGCGATCTTCATGACGTGCTTTATGTTTTTCAGAGAGTCATGAAGTGATGCAGCGTGGAAACAGGCCCTTCGGCCCAACTTGCCCACATCGGCCAACATGTCCCAGCTACACTCGTCCCGCCTGCCTGCGTTTGGCCCATATCGCTCCAAACCTGTCCTATCCATGTACCTGCCTGACTGTTTCTTAAACGTTGGGATAGTCCCAGCCTCAACTACCTCCTCTGGCAGCTCGTTCCATACACCCGCCAACCTTTGTGTGAAAAAGTTACCCCTCAGATTCCTATTAAATCTTTTCCCCTTCACCTTAAACCTGTGTGCCCTGGTCCTCGATTCCCCCACTCTGGGCAAGAGACTCTGTGCATCTACCCGATCTATCCCCCTCATGTTTTTCTACGCCTCTATAAAATCACCCCTCATCTTCCTGCACTCCAAGGAACAGAGTCCCAGACTACTCAACCTCCTTGAGAATGATCAGCCATGATCACATTGAATGGCGGTGCTGGCTCGAAGGGCCGAATGGCCCCCTCCTGCACCTATTGTCTATTGTCCCCCTATAGCTCAGACCCTCTAGTCCTGGCAACATCCTCGTAAATCTTCTCTGTACCCTTTGTGTACACGGGTGTACATGGGTGGTCATCATAGACCTCTTGGGCTACAATACCTGTTACTGTGTTGCTATAAAAATCTACCTTTGTACACTCCATGAATACATTCTTTACATTATTACCGCCAGTTTCATTTACCGTCTATCTGAAAACCAGCATCTCTCACGGTTACTACATTACCCTTGTTATACGCACCTCCAAATTCCTGATTTTCACTTCTGCACTGAGTGTTGCTACAACTGCTTAGGAGGCAATATCTGAACTTCCACTGATTGCTTCTGCCCCAGGGTGTTCTGTACCTCCACCCAAATTAATTCAACTAATTCAATTTCTGAGCTGTGTGATCCGTGCTCTTTACTGTCTGTGTTAAATCGTTTGAAATCAGGGGTATCCTTTCACCCATGCGCCGTTTTGTTTAATTTAGTTTGGTCTGCAAATACAGCGTGGAAGCAGGCCCTTCGGCCCAGCGAGTCCGCACCGACCGCCGATCGTCCCGTACACTGGCACTATTCGACACACTAGCGGGGATTTACGGTTTTTACTGGAGCCGTTTCACCTGCAAACCCGTGCGTCTTTGGTGTGTGGGAGGAAGCCGGAGCACCCGGGAAAAACCCACGCACGCAGTCACGGGGAGAACGTACAAACTCTGTACAGACAGCACCCGTAGTCAGGATCGAACCCGGGACTCTGGCGCTGTAAGGCAGCAACTCTACTGCTACACCTCTTTTTCTTTTAAAAATATCCAGGAATATTTACTTCCCATCCGTGTTAATTTTGTATCCACACATATTATGACTGTTATATTGTACCCATGTTTGCATCTTTAGTTCACCTGTCTCATTCTGAATGCTGTGAGCATTAGACAATAGACAATAGACAATAGACAATAGGTGCAGGAGGAGGCCCTTTGGCCCTTCGAGCCAGCACCGCCATTCAATGTGATCATGGCTGATCATTCTCAATCAGTACCCCGTTCCTGCCTTCTCCCCATACCCCCTGACTCCGCTATCCATTCAGGTAAAGAGCCCGGCTGTTGTACCACATTTCTCAGCTCTGACTCCAATAGAGATGTAATCTTTTACGATGTGTAGGAAAATAACTGCAGATGCTGGTACAAATCGAAGGTATTTATTCACAAAATGCTGGAGTAACTCAGCAGGTCAGGCAGCATCTCAGGAGAGAAGGAATGGATGATGTTTCGGGTCGAGACCCTTCTTCAGTCCGAAGAAGGGTCTCGATCCGAAACGTCACCCATTCCTTCTCTTCTGAGATGCTGCCTGACCTGCTGAGTTACTCCGGCATTTTGTGAATAAATAATCTTTTACGATAGTGCTCTCATAGTGATCGTGTTCCAGCAATCGTCCTTGACTCACAAAAGCAACATTTTGTGGCTATTAAAAACCCAACATTAATTCTGATGAAAGATTATCAAACTGAGTTCCTGGGCCTCCTCCACTGTCAGAGTGAGGCCCAATATTAATTGAGGAACAGCACCTCATAATTTGCTTGGTCAGCGGTATGAATATTGATTTCTCTAACTTCAAGTAACCCTTGCTTTCCCTCTCCCTCTATCCCACCCCATCCTAGTTCTCCGACTTGTTTCGTTGTCCTCTTGACTAAAGTTTACATTGTATGTCTCGCTGTCACAGCTAACAATGGTCTAATCTATAGACAATAGACAATAGACAATAGGTGCAGGAGTAGGCCATTCGGCCCTTCAAGCCAGCACCGCCATTCAATGTGATCATGGCTGATCATTCTTAATCAGTACCCCGTTCCTGCCTTCTCCCCATACCCCCTGACTCCGCTATCCTTAAGAGCTCTATCCAGCTCTCTCTTGAATGCATTCAGAGAATTGGCCTCCACTGCCTTCTGAGGCAGCGAATTCCACAGATTCACAACTCTCTGACTGAAAAAGTTTTTCCTCATCTCAGTTCTAAATGGCCTACCCCTTATTCTTAAACTGTGGCCCCTTGTTCTGGACTCCCCCAACATTGGCAACATGTTTTTCCCTTGAACTGCATCCCCTTTGATCTCTCGTTTTCACACCTTGTCCTTCCATATCTCTCATTTCCCTCTCCCGTGACTCTCAGTCTGAAGACGGGTCTCGACCCGAAAAGTCACACATTCCTCTCCAGAGATGGTGCCTGACCCACTGACTTACTCCAGCATTCTGTATCTATCTTCGGTGTAAAATAGCATCTGCAGTTCCTTCCTACACAAACTGAATTGTTCCCTCCGTTTCTATCTGAATCTGACAAATGTTTTCTGTTTCATTCTAAGTTTTATAGTGCATTTGTTCTCTCTTAATACAGGCAATAAATTAAAGTTCCGTGGTTTAAAGGTCCTAGTTCTATAATCACCATAACAACAAGGGCATTGTTAACAGATTATAGAAACCTAAGGTTTAAAGATTTTTTTTTTTTTTAATGAACTTAGGCCATAGATTAAAGAATTGCTTGCAGTGATCGGGATGGTTCTTATTTCAGACATATAAGTGACAGCAATTAGATACCTTCAACTTCAAGTCAGGATGCTGAGTATACTTAAGAGTAAAGCTAATCCCAATTTGCTTCTGGCTGAAAATCAGCAGAGTTTAACTTCAATGCACTGCCTGTTAATGGGGGACGTGCAGGTAGATCCGACCAGTGCCTGAAAATAGACACAAAAAGCTGGAGTAACTCAGCGGGACAGGCAGCATGTCTGGAGAGAAGGATTGGGTGACGTTTCAGCTCGAGACCCTTCTTCAGACTGGTTAGGGATAAGGGAAATGAGAGATTTAGAGGGTGATGTGGAGAACAAAGAATAAAGAACAATGAATGAAAGATATGCAATAAAGTAACGATGATAAAGGAAGCAGGCCGTTGTAAACTGTGTGTTGGGTGAAAACGAGAAGCTGGTGCGACTTGGGTGGGGGAGGGATAGAGAGAGAGGGAATGCCGGGGCTACCTGAAGTGCACTGGGGTGTAAGCTGCCCAAGCGAAATATGAGATGCTGTTCCTCCAATTTGCTCTGACAATGGAGGTGACCTAGGACAGAAAGGTCTGTGTGGGAATGGGAAGGAGAATTAAAGTGTCCAGCAAACGGGAGATCAGGTAGGTTCAGGCGGGCTGAGCGAAGGTCTTCCGCGAAACGATTGCCCAGTCTGCGTTTGGTCTCCCCAATGTATAAGAGTCCAACCAGTACCTGCCTGGCTGCAGTTTCCTTCGCCACAGCGCAGGGCAAAGCAAGCTATCAGGTACATTGTTCGTTGAAAGTGACCTCACAGGTAAATAGGGTGGTCAACAAAGCCTTTGGCACAATGGCCTTCATCAATCAGAGCATTGAGAATAGAAACGCAGATCGCTTCGCTCAACACCTGCGCTCGGTCCGCATTGGCCAAACTGATCTCCCGGTGGCCGAGCACTTCAACTCCCCCTCCCATTTCCAGTCTGACCTTTCTGTCATGGGCCTCCTCCAGTGCCATAGTGAGGCCCACCGGAAATTGGAGGAACAGCACCTCATATTTCGCCTGGGCAACTTGCAGCCCAGTGGTATGAACATCGACTTCTCCAACTTTAGATAGTTCCTCTGTCCCTCTCTTCCCCTCCCCTTCCCAGATCTCCCTCTATCTTCGTGTCTCCACCTATATCCTTCCTTTGTCCCGCCCCCCCTGACATCAGTCTGAAGAAGGGTCTCGACCCGAAACGTCACCCATTCCTTCTCTCCTGAGATGCTGCCTGACCCGCTGAGTTACTCCAGCATCTTGTGAATAAATACCTTCGAATTGAGTATAGAAGTCAGGAGGTCATGTTGCAACCCAAAACGTCATCCATTCCTTATCTCCAGAGATGCTGCCTGTCCCGTGGGGTTACTCCAGCCTTTTGTGTCAATCTGCAGTTGTATAAGACGTTGGTGAGGCCACATTGTGTTCAATTGTGGGCACCAGGTTATAGGAAAGATGCTGGCAAGTTGGAAAGGGTGCAGGGAAGATTTACGAGGATGCTGCCAGGACTTGAGGGCCCGAGCTATAGGGAGAGGTTGGGACTCTATTCCTTGGAGTGCAGGAGGATGAGGGGTGAACTTGTAGAGGTGTACAAAATCATGAGAGCAATAGATTGGGTGGACGCACAGAGCCTCTTGTCCAGAGTAGGGGAATCGAGAACCTGGGGACATTGGTTTAAGGTGAGGGGGGAAAGATTTAATAGGAAACTGAGGGGTAACTTTTTTACACAAAGGGTGGTGGGTGTATGGAACGAGCTGCCGGAGGAGGTAGTTGAGGCAGAAACTATCGCAATGTGTAAGAAACATTAAGACAGGTACATGGACAGGACAGGTTTAGAGGGATTTGGACCAAAAGCAAGCAGCTGGGACTAGTCTAGTTGGGACATGTTGGTCAGCGTGGGCAAGTTGGGCTGAAGGACCTGTTTCCACACTGTATGACTCCATGGCCAGCCTGTTACCTTAACATTTTTTCATAGAGAAAATGGTAGAACATACTAGTCTAGAAAAAAACCCGACCTTTGTACATTCCATGAATAGATTCTTCACATTGTTACTGCCAGTTTGATTTTCCCAGGTCTATCTGTAAGTCCCACGGTTACGAAGTTACGTGCTCCTTAAACACCTGATTTATTCAAATGCTATTACTGTTTCAGGAGCCAGTAGTTGACTTCCACTAATGATAGAAGCTGTTATTAAATCAAGGCAATTAGAAAATTTCAACGTAATCCGGAGAGATCATATGGCCTGACTGAAAGTTAATTGATATTTGACCAGTTTGCAGGAGTTGCTTTGAAGATAAAAGGGGTGCTGGTGGAAACGCTATACTTAGATATCCAGGAGACATTTGGTCGGGAGCCACACAATAAGTTATTGCAGAAAGTAAAAGTTCACGGTGTCAGAGAGGATATTTTGGCAGGGCTGGAAAACTGGCAGGGTAGCACAAAACGGAGGAAATCTGCACTTCAGACTTCAGAGATACAGCGTGGAAACGGGCCTTTCGGCCCACTGAGTCCGTGCTGACCAGCGATCGCCCCGTGCACCAGTACTATAAGACATATCATATCATATCATATATATACAGCCGGAAACAGGCCTTTTCGGCCCAGCGATCCCCGTACATTAACACTATCCTACACCCACTAGGGACAATTTTTACATTTACCCAGCCAATTAACCTACATACCTGTAGGTATGTAGAATGGGATGGTGGTATGGGATGGAATGGGCCGGGATGGTGTGGTATGGGCCAGGATGGGATGAGATGGGCTGGTGTGGTTTGGGATGGGCCAGGATGGGATGGTGTGTGGGATGGAATGGTGTGGAATGGGTTGAGATGGACCGGGATGGTGTGGTTTGGGATGGGATGGTTTGGGATAAGATGGGATGGGCCGAAATGAGATGGGCCAGGATGGGATGGTTTGGGATGAGATGGTGTGGTTTGAGATGGGATGGACCAGAATGAGCCGGGATGGGATGAGATGGGCCGGGATGGGATGGTTTGGTTTGGGGTGAGGCAGGCGCCACACAAAACGCTCGTCCCTCGCCACCAACCGCCGCTTGATGAGGGACAATTTGTCATTTGTACCGAAGCCAATTAACCTGCAAACCTGCAGGAGCGTGGGAGGAAACCGGAGCACCCGGAGAATACCCACGTGGTCACGGGGAGAACGTACAAACTCCTTACAGTGAGCACCCGTGGTCAGGATCGAACTCGGGTCCCTGGCGCTGTAAGGCAGCAGCTCTACCGCCGCGCCACCGTGCTGCCCAGTGCTTGCAGATTTAGTTCTGGGATCAGGTCTGTTTTGGATATGGTTTCATTCTCGGAATGTCCTTTTTGTTGAGCCACTGCAGTAGAATTATGCCAGCAGGGTACTTTAAACTTCCAACTCAGGACACTGAGTATGCACTTTACGTTTTAAATAAAAGCCTGTTTTTAATGAAGCCAGTACCAGCATTAGACATTTTCAGCGTTATAAACTGTTACTTTTTTTTTATTGTTCACAGAAAATTTTGGATCAGTTTACTTTAGTTTACTTTAGTTCATTGTTACGTGTACCAAGGTACAGGGAAAAGCTTTCCTGTTGCATGCTGCCCAGGTGGCGGGAAGACTGTACATGATTACGATCAAGGTGCCCACAGTGTACAGACACAGTATAAAGGATACAGAATCAC
Organism: Rhinoraja longicauda; assembly: GCF_053455715.1. Lineage (NCBI taxonomy): Eukaryota > Metazoa > Chordata > Chondrichthyes > Rajiformes > Arhynchobatidae > Rhinoraja > Rhinoraja longicauda. The sequence continues at coordinate 74,488,574 of NC_135958.1, forward strand.
ATTTAGTGCACGATAAAGCTCAGAAAAATCCAATTAAGAATTGTCCGAGAGTCTCCAAAAATAGTGTGGTCATAGTCATACAGCTCAGATACACGCCCTTCGGCCCAACTCATACATTCTGACCAAGATGCCCCATCTATGCTGGACCCATCTGAAGAAGGGTCGCACTTATCCATTTTCCCCGGAGATGTTGCAGGACCTGCTGAGTTACTCCAGCACTTTTGCGTATTAACCAGCTCGCAGGTCCGTGGCTGGCGACCGGCTTTCGGGAGCTCCAGCCGTAGCAGCTTCGACCGCCCCGAATCGCGAGGTTCGATCGACCCGCTCGCAGGACCTCCATCGCCCTGTGTGGCTCGGCCGCGGCACTTTCCATCACCCGGTGGGGGCTCAGGACCTTCATCGGCCTGCTCGGCTCGGCCTGGGACTTTCCACCGCCCGGCGGGGGCTTCAAACGTCGGGAGCCTCGATCGCCTCGAGGCAGCAGTTTGACTGCCTGACCACGGGAGAAGAATGAGGAGGAGATAAGACTTTTCTTTGCCTTCCATCACAGTGAGGGTGTGCCTGGAGCAATCACTGTGATGGTTGTCGGTGTTAAATTGTAATTGTTTGTCTTGTGTTCTTTATTGTCTACTGTCGGACCCTGACGTGAGAGGGCACTGGCGCTGTTTGTTCGCCGCTTCTCCGTCTGGACAAATCTTTTGATTGCTTGTTTGTTTTTATGTCTTGTTTGTTTTGTAAAGCGTCTTTGAGTATCTTGAAAAGCGCTATATAAATTAAATGTATTATTATTATTATTATTATTATTATTATTATTATTATCTGCAGTTCCTTGTTTTCCCATTTGGTCCTTATCCTTCTAAACCTTTCCTACTCATGGACCTGTCCGAGTGTTAATAGTGTAGTGAAGAGTTGAGCAAGGCATTCTCTGAGAGACAGTATCTCTTAGCTCAGAACTACCTCAGGGCAGTTCAACCTGTGACCGGTAAATGCTTGAGATATTCGGCAATTAATTTCAAAGAGACCTCGGGAAAATGTGATGGTCATTGAAGACCCAGGTTCGATCCTGACCACGGGCGCTGTCAATGACCACTCTACTGTTGGAGACCCTTGGACTATTTTTAATTGGACTTTAATCTTTATCTTGCACTAAATGTAATTCTATAACCTTTACCCTGTATCTGTACATTGTTGGCCGTTTGATAGTTATCATGCACAGGCTTTTCGCTGACTGGATAACAAAAAAGGCTTTTCACTGTACCTCGACAATAAGCGAGACAATAAACTGAACTGAACTAAACTACACCAATCCAAAATGAGTTGGTGGCATCATTCTGTTATTATGGCATAACGGTGGGAACATTGTTAAAAACGATATCCTGATCCCAGAACTAAATCTGCAAGTACTGGGCAGTACGGTGGGGCAGCGGGAGAGTTGCTGCCTTACAGCGCCAGAGACCCGGGTTCGATCCTGACCACGGGTGCTGTCGGTACGGAGTTTGTACGTTCTCCCTGTGACCGCGTGGGTTCTCTCTGGGTGCTCCGGTTTCCTCCCACACTCCAAAGATGTAGAGGTTTGTAGGTTCATTAACTTTGGTGAAAACTGTAAATTGTCCCTGGTGTGTCGGATAGTGTTAGTTGGTGACAATTGTAAATTGTCCCAAGTGTGTGTCGGATAGCGTGAGTGTACGGGGCTGGTCGGCACGCTGGTTGGCACGGACTCGACGGGCCGAAGGGGCCTGTTTCCGCCCTGTGTCTCTGAAGTCCACAGTTTAAAAGAGAATTTGACAAGAGATGACATCTTGCTTTTTTAAATTTATTTGGGAACCTCAAATAAAAGCAGAGATGGAAAAAGCCAGCACATCGGTAGTTAGTCTAAACATGGTAGAGTTTCACCACAACAGTCTCTGCTACACCTTGATCTTTGATACAGTTCATAACATTCGCAATTCCCTCATTAACAAAGGAACCACATCAATATCGTGCAAGCTGAAAAATAGAGTGAACTGTGCACTTGATCCCACTCCCTTAAGGAGTGAGCATTTCCCCCCTTCTTTCCTCCCACACCTACTTAATTCTGATACACCTGATTCAAATTAACTGCGACCAGTTCCGATATTTATCCCTGCTAAAATGGCATCTGGGTACTGCTTGTAAACGTTCCAGGATGTAACGTTGTGAAAGAGGGTAGACCTACAAAGGACTAAATCTCTACATTCATTACCAGAGCTTAGTTTCGAGAGACGGCTCTCTCTACAGCGGCTCGGTGGCGCAGCGATAGAGTTGCTGCCTCACAACGCCAGAGACCCGAGTTCGATCCTGACCACGGGTGCTGTCCGTACGGAGTTTGCACCTTCTCCCCGTGACCGCGTGGGTTTTCTCCCAATGCTCTGGTTTCCTCCCACGTTCCAAAGATGTCCAGTTTTGTAGGTTAATTGGCTTCCTGTAAAATTGTCCCTCGTGTGCAGAATAGGGCTAGTGCATGGGTGATCGCTGGTCAGTGCAGACTCGATGGGCCGAAGGGTCAAGCGTTTCCACTAAAAACTGCAAGAAAACAGGCCCTTTGGCCCACCGACGCCATGCTGACCATTGATCACCCCTTCAGGGTAGTTCCATGTTATCCCACTTCCTCATCCACTCCTTATAAAGTAGGGGCAATTTACAGAGACCAATTAACCTACAAACCTGCATGTATTTTGGACGTGGGAGGAAACCGGAGCATCTGGAGGAAACCCTTGCGGTCACAGGGAGAATGTGCAAACTCCACACAGACAGCACCCAAGCTCAGGATTGAACCTGGAACTCTGGCGCTGTGAGGCGGCAGCTCTTTTTTGCAGTGATGCCTTTAGATTCTATTGCCTCCTCTCCCTCTTCCTACCAAAATGTACTCTACCAGTATACATTTCTCACCATTACATTTTATCCACCATCTATCCAGCCATTCTAGAACTCTACACCTAGAAATCTGTTGATATCTCTCTGCAAAAACCTATGCGTTATTGAAAATCTGATTATTGCATCTCATGCAACAACGTCCAAGTTTAGTTTAGATTAGTTTAGTTTAGTTTAGAGGTACAGCGTGGAAACAGACCCTTCGGCCCACCGAGTCCGTGCTGACCAGCGATCGCCCAGTACACTACCACTATCCTGCACACGCTGGGGACAATTTACAATTTTATCGAATACTGTGATCCTACAAACCTGTGCGTCTTTGGAGTGTGGGAGGAAACCAGAGCGCCCGGAGAAAACCCACGCAGGTCACGGGGAGAACGTACAAACTCTGTGCGGACAGTGCCTGTATTCAGGATTGAACCCGGGTCTCCGGCGCTGTAAGGCAGCAACTCTACCGCTGCACCGCCCACAGTTATTAATATACAGGACGTAAAACAGTGTCCTTGTGACAACTGAAGGGAACTCCACTGTACAAGTCTTTCCTGTCCGAACAACAACCCTTCACTGCTACTGTGCTTCCTCAGACGTAGTCAACTTTCTATGCCACGCCTTTTATTCCATGGCTATAAACCTTGATGACAAGTCGATTGTGTTTCATGTTAGTTCATTCCTTTTGGAAGTCTATCTATAGCACATTTCCATCATCATGAGAGGTTGGCCCGTTGTCTTCCTGTGACACCTCATTACATCTTATCCAGTTTAGGTTCGTTTAGATATACAGTGCAGAAACAGGCCCTCTGGCCCACTGAGTCAGCGCCGACCAGTGATCCCCGCACGTTAACACAATCTTACACGCACCAGGGATCATTTACAATTTTGCCGAGCCAATTACCCCACAAACCTGTACGTCTTTGGAGTGCGGGAGGAAACCAAATCTCCTGGGGAAAACTCACTCGGTCACGGGGAGAACGTACAAACTCCGTGCAGACAGCACCCGTAGTCAGGATCGAACCCGGGTCTCTGGCGCTGTAAGACAGCAACGCTACCGCTGCGCCACCGTGCCGCCCTACGCGCTTACGTTACGTGTAAATTGTATGATAAGCAGGCGTGTTGAGTTACTATAGTAGGATGCTACATTTTAACCTCACTTTTATATCTTATGAAGGGCAGAAAAAGTTGCTCCATCATTCAAGATCATGTTTGATCAACCCACTCCACTCTGCCTCCCCTGCCCTTTCCCCTGTTGGTGGAGTCCAGAACCAGGGGCCACAGTTCAAGAATAAAGGGTAGAACTGAGATGAGGAAAAACTTTTTCACGCAGAGAATTGAGAATTTGTGGAATTCTAGGGCCACAGAAGGCAGTGGAGGCCGATTCACTGGATGCATTCAAAAGAGAGTTAGATAGAGCTCTTAGGGCTAGCAGATTCAAGGGATATTGGGAGAAGGCAGGAACGGAGTACTGATTGTAGATATATATAAGACAATAACTGCAGATGCTGGTACAAATCGAAGGTATTTATTCACAAAATGCTGGAGTAACTCAGCAGGTCAGGCAGCATCTCAGGAGAGAAGGAATGGGTGACGTTTCGGGTCCAGACCTTTCTTCTGAAGAAGGGTCTCGACCCGAAACGTCACTGATTGTAGATGATCAGCCATGATCACATTGAATGGCGGTGCTGGCTCAACGGGCTGAATGGCCTACTCCTGCACTTATTGTCTATGTATCTATGTATTTAGATTTAGAGATTTAGAGATACAGCGCGGAAACAGGCCCTTCGGCCCACCGAGTCCGCGCCGCCCAGCGATCCCCGCACATTAACACTATCCTACACACACTAGGGACAATTTTTACATTTACCCAGTCAATTAACCTACAAACCTGTACGTCTTTGGAGTGTGGGAGGAAACCGAAGATCTCGGAGAAAACCCACGCAGGTCATGGGGAGAACGTACAAACTCCGTACAGACGGAGCCCATAGTCAGGATCGAACCTGAGTCTCCGGCGCTGCATTCGCTGTAAGGCAGCAACTCTACCGCTGCGCTACCGTGCCGCCCTATGTATCTATGTATAAGCCCTGAAGTTTCATGAAGTTTATTTTTCATGAATGCTCTTTCTGGTTACAGTGCAGAGATGGTGGAGTAGGTGCTGTTTTGCACTGGTCCAAGCATGAGAGCTGATGGAGGTCAAACAAAGGCACCAGAGCACCACCGCTGGTGGCAGGCTCAAACTGCAACCAGCTTGCACAACCTGCACACTGGTGCACTCCTCTGCAATGGTGGGTGCAGAGAGCAACAGTGAAGGAAATAGTGTTTGGGACAGGAATAGGATCTTCGGCCCATAATGTCCCTGCCAGGTTAATCTCCTCCGCCTATCCATTTCCCTCCATATTGATATGCCTATGTAAAAGCCTTTTAAAAGCCACTATCATCTCGGCTTCCACCGCCATCTCTGGCAGCGCATTCTAGGCACCAACCACGTTCTATAAAAATCTTGACCTGCACATCTCCTTTAAACTTCACCCCCCCCCCCTCGCACCTTAAAGCCACGGCCTTATGTCTTTGACACCTTTAGTTTAGTTTAGAGATACAGTGCAGAAAGAGGCCCTTCTGCCCACCGAGTCCGCACCAACCAGCGACCCCCGCAGACTAACACGACCCGACATGCACTGTGGGACAATTTACATTTACACCAAGTCAACTAACCTACAAACCTGTACGTCTTTGGAGAGCGGGAGTAAACCGAAGATCTCGGAGAAAACCCCACGTGGGTCACGGGGAGAACGTACAAACTCCGTACAGACAGCACCCGTAGTCGGGAACGAACCCGGGTCTCCGGTGCTGCAAAAATGCTGCAAGGCAGCAACTCGACCGCTGCGCCACCGTGCCGCCTTGGGGAAAAAAGGGATGACTGTCTCACCTGTCCATGCTCTCAAAATTTAAAGGACTGAAGGAGGATCCCAACCCAAAATGTCACCGGTCCATTTTCTCCGGAAATGCTGCCTGGTGCACTGAGTTACTCCAGCACTTCTAGTCTATTCATGGTATAAACCGGCATCTGCAGTTTCCTTGTTTCTACAAAGTATGACGTTGTCAGTACTGGATATTAACATGAATATTTGAATAAAAAATGCATGAAAATTTGTCGGATTTGTGGACGTATTTATAGCTGTGCAGAACCTTAAACAATCTGAGAAAGTCCTGGCCAGTGTGTTGTACTACTGATCAGAAATCAAAATAATGAAGTACATGGTTAATGTCGGTTTAGATTTTGTGAGCACATGCACACACGTTCGTGTAGTTGAGTTTAGTTTATTGTCACATGTACCGAGGTACAGTGAAAAGCTTTTGTTGCATGCAATCCAGTCAGCGGAAAGACAATTCATGATTACAATCGAGCCATTTACAGTGTATAGATACGTGATAAGGGAATAACGTTTAGTGCAAGGTAAAATGCAGGGTCACCAATGAGGTTGATAATAGTTCAGCACTGCTCTCTGGTTGTGGAAGGATGGTTCAGTTGTCTGATAACAACTGGGAAGAAACCGTTCCTGAATCTGGAGGTGTGCGTTTTCACCAAAGATACTAGAGGAGCAAGATGAACCACTCCGTTGAACTCACCTATACTGAAGTGTAGTACGCAAAGGAGCGTAACAGCGGCCATTTTAGTCAGCAAAACCCGCCGTTCGCTAGGCCTCTCGCAGTGTAATCAGTGTTGTGGGGGAACATTATGTGTGATGATACCATTAAAATGCAGAATATATCTGATCTATCAATTCACAGATTTTTGTTATTTTTCTTTTCAAATGTTTCTACAAGTTCCTGCCTACCAAAATGGCGCCGTGACATACTACGGTTTTTAGGGTCGAGTGGTCTATCTTGCTCTCCTCTATTATCTTTGGTTTTCACACCTTTTGCCCGATGGGAGAGGGGAGAAGAGGGAGGGGGCCAAGCTGCGACTCGTTCTTGATTATGCTGCTGGCCTTGCCGAGGCAGCATGAAAAATGCTGGTTAAAAACCAGCACGGTCGTTAAACTCAAAACCAGAGATTGCTTTGGGTAATGTAAACTCCAATAATCTCTGTTTGTGACTGAACACACACAATGCTAATAAATGCAGTGCAGTTCACGCGTTAATCTTTATCGCCTTGCACATGCTCACAATAATAATAGTGCTCTTAAAAGGGACATAGGCACAGTATTCTTAAAAGAGAAATGCGTGATGCTCTTAATTTATTTTAGAGACGCATCACTGGAAACAGGCCCGTTGTCTCAGAGTCCACGCCGACCATTGGTCACCCCTTCACACTTGCAGCGCCAGAGACACGAGTTTGATCCCGACTACGGGCGCTGTCTGTACATAGTTTGTATGTTCTCCCCGTTGGTTTTCTCCGAGACCTTCGGTTTTCTCCCACACTCCAAAGATGTACAGGTATGTAGGTTAATTGGCTTGGTGTGCGTGTAAATAATTGTCCCTAGTGAGTGTAGGATAGCGTTAGTGTGCGGGGATCGCTGGTCGGTGCGGATTCAGTGGGCCGAAGGGCCTGTTTCTGTGCTGTATCTCTAATCTAAACTAGGGGCAATTTTACAAAGGACAATTAACCTGCAAACCTAAACATCTTTAGGAAGTTGGAAGGAAACCAGAGCACACGGAGGAACCCACACAGTCACAGGGAGAACGTTCAAACTCAACACAGGTAACGGCAGAGATCAGGATCAAACCCTCATCTCTGGCACTGTGAGGCAGCTACATTACTAGCTTAGCCACTGTGCTTTCCTCTTCAAGTAGAGACTAACATTTTTTTAAATAACTATTTTTATTATTATTGACTGATCAGCTCAAATTTATCTGCAGCAAATTCCTTTGTGCGTATGTTTTCCCTTTTCCCTACCACCACGTAGGTTTTCTCCGGGTGCTCCGGTTTCCTCCCACGCTCCAACGATGTGCAGGTTTGTAGGTGAATTGGCTTCTGTAAATTGCAAATTGTCCCTGGTGTGTAGGGATAGTGCTGGCGTACAGGCCGATCGCTGGTCGGCGCGGACTCGATGGACCGAAAGGCCCGTTTCCATGCTGCATCTCTAAATGGGGGAGGGGGAGGGGTGGAGCGGAGGAGGGGGGTAGGATAGGATGCTGCACCAATGCAGGAGAGGTTTAGTTATAAATAAAAGTAAAGACAAGGATAAATTGTCATCACAAGGATCTCGACCCGAAACGTCACCCATTCCTTTTCTCCTGAGACCAGTCTGAAGAAGGGTGTCAACCCGAAACGTCACCCATTCCTTCTCTCCTGAGATGCTGCCTGACCCGCTGAGTTACTCCAGCATTTTGTGTCTACCTTCAATTTGAACCAGCATCTGCAGTTATTTTCCTGCACACATTGCAAAATGGAGCCCTGTTCACACCAACAGGATGAAGTTCCTTACAGGAGAGTACATTTCATCCGCAGGTCTCAGTTTCTTAAGCAAGGTGCTGTTCATCAGAAAAACAAGCAGAGATGTTTTTAGGTTTTTAGTTTTTAGACTTAGAGATACTGTGCGGAAACAGGCCCTTCGGCCCACCGAGTTTCCACCGACCAGCGATCCCGCCATACTAACACTATCCTACGCACATGGCAAGCTATGTAGGACTTTTGGAAGGGACATCTATTCATTAACGTTTTATCTACAACACAGGTTACAATGTAGGATGTGAGGAATACACATTGTTATTCTTTGATGTTCCACTGACGATAGATATTTCATGCCTCTCAGTCAGGTCACCACTCATTCTTCTAAATTTACAGATCAAAAGGGGGGCACGGTGGCGCAGCGGTAGGGTCGCTGCCTTACAGCGCCAGAGACCCAGGTTCGATCCTGACCACGGGGGTGCTTATCTGTACGGAGTTTGTACATTCACCTCATGTGTTTTCCCCAGGTGCTCCGGTTTTACCTCCCACACTCCCAAGACGCACAGGTTTGTTAGTTAATTGGCTTCGGGAAAAATTGTAAATTGTCCCTAGTGCATGTCGGATAGTGCTAGTGATCGATGGTTGCTGCGGACTCGGTGGGCCTAAGGGCCTGTTTCCGCGCTGTATCTCCAAACTGTAGCTCTAAACAAAATTTTTAAAAATTACCTCTCTCAATGGGGAACAATTTCGATCTCAGGAATTAGGAGACACAAGAGACTTTAAAATGCTGAAAACTGGAATCACGGATCGTGTGGCCATGGGTTCGTATGGGACTGAGTATGGATGGCGGGTTAGATTAGGTGCAATCTTGCCTGTTGTCTACAACTCTTTGGCTATAACTCTAACACACATCTCACTACCTTGACAACATAATTAATTCAACAAGCCTGAACCAGATTAGTATCTCGTTTGACCTTCTGATCCCCTCCCCTCCACATCTACAAGATCACCCCCGTGCATTGCCCTTACACTGTACATAACCTCCCTGTATCGGGTCGTTTGTAGTTCAAATTCCCAAGTGGGTATGCTCTAATAGAAAGCAAGTTGGAATGCAAATTGCACGTTAGCTTTTATTGCAAGTTAGCTTTTATTGCAAAGGGATTGGACCATAACAGCAAACAGACCTCACTGGAATGATGTCGGGTTTTTAATAGCATCACACCTGCAATTCTGTTATCAATGTCAGTATCTTTATCCGCAGAGGAATGTAATGTAAAAGCTGATATATAAAGCCTTGTAGCCGGGCTTTGTTGGAAGGGGCTTTCACAGGGAATGCTCAGGGTGTTATTTATACATTAGCATACTTTCTTAATCATGGTGGAGCAGCGGTAGAGTTGCTGCCTTACAGCGCCAGTGACCTGGGTTCGATCCTGACCACGGGTGCTGTTTGTACGGAGTTACTCACCGTGACCTGCGCGGGTTTTCTCCGAGATCTTCGGTTTCCTCCCGGCTTGGTACAACGGTAAATTGTCCCTAGTGTGTGGCGTAGCGGTAGTGCACGAGGTGACCGCTGGTCGGCGCGGTCCGAAGGGCCTGTTTCCAAACTGTACCTCCAAACGAAACGACACTAAATTAACTTTGGTTGAATTTAACATTTTAATTTTTCAAACCGCTCTCTGTTTTTATTTTCATATTTATTGGTTGAGACCTCCACGGTTCGGCTCCCTGCATCGTAACTTGCACACTATTTGTCCGTCACACCTCTACGCATTAACCGGCAACTCAAGCTAAACTCAAAGTTTTGAGATTCTCGTCTTGGTTTTCAAGTCTCTCCGTGGTCTTAGCATCCAAGTCAAGTCAAGTCAAGTCAAGTTTATTTGTCACATACACATACACGATGTGCAGTGAAATGAAAGTGGCAATGCCTGCGGATTGTGCACAAAAAAGAATTACAGTTACAGCATATAAATAAAGTTAATAAAGTTAATATAGAGAAGACAAAATTTAGTCCCTGGAGTTATAAAAGTTAACAGTCCTGATGGCCTGTGGGAAGAAACTCCGTCTCATTTGAGGAAGGATATTCTTGCTATGGAGGGCGTGCAGCGTAGGTTCACTAGATTAATTCCCGGAATGGCGGGACTGTCGTATGTTGAAAGGCTGGAGCGATTGGGCTTGTATACACTGGAATTTAGAAGGATGAGGGGGGATCTTATTGAAACATATAAGATAATTAGGGGATTGGACACATTAGAGGCAGATAACATGTTCCCAATGTTGGGGGAGTCCAGAACAAGGGGCCACAGTTTGAGAATAAGGGGTAGGCCATTTAGAACGGAGATGAGGAAGAACTTTTTCAGTCAGAGGGTGGTGAAGGTGTGGAATTCTCTGCCTCAGAAGGCAGTGGAGGCCAGTTCGTTGGATGCTTTCAAGAGAGAGCTGGATAGAGCTCTTAAGGATAGCGGAGTGAGGGGGTATGGGGAGAAGGCAGGAACGGGGTACTGATTGATAGTGATCAGCCATGATCGCATTGAATGGCAGTGCTGGCTCGAAGGGCTGAATGGCCTACTCCTGCACCTATTGTCTATTGTCTATCTATTGTCTATCCTTTCCGTTTTCACAGCGTGACAGCGGAGGCGTTTGCCTGACCGTAGCATCTGGAACAGTCCGTTGCTGGGGTGGCAGGGGTCCCTCATAATCTTGCTTGCTCTGGATCTGCACCTCCTGATGTATACGTCCTGCAGGGGGACGAGTGTAGTTCCCATGGTGCGTTCTGCCAAACGCACTACTCTATGCAGGGCCATCCTGTCCTGGGCAGAGCTGTTCCCAAACCAGACTGTAATGTTGCCTGACAGGATGCTCTCTACAGCCCCAGAGTAGAAGCATTGAAGGATCCTCAGAGACACTCTGAATTTCCTCAGCTGTCTAAGGTGGTAAAGGCGCTGCTTTGCCTTACCCACCAGTGCGGCAATGTGCGTTGCCCATGTCAGATCCTCTGTGATGTGGACTCCCAAGTATTTAAAACTGCTCACCCTATCCACAGTAGACCCATTTATCTCCAGTGGCGTGTACGTCCTTGGATGTTTAGCCCTTCTAAAGTCCACAATCAGCTCCTTAGTTTTAGTGACATTCAAGAGGAGGCTATTGTCCTGACACCAGAGTGCCAGATCAGCCACCTCCTCCCGGTAGGCCTTCTCATCGTTGTTGGAGATCCGGCCCACCTCCACAGTGTCATCAGCAAACTTGATGATGGAGTTTGAGCTGAACCTGGCCCCACAGTCATGTGTGTACAGGGAGTACAGTAGGGGGCTAAGGATGCAACCCTGGGGGGTTCCTATGTTCAGGGTGAGGGAGCTAGATGTGTGTTCCCCCATCCTGACCACTTGGGGCCTGGCGGTGAGAAAGTCCAGGACCCAGGCACACAGAGGGGTACTAAGCCCCAGTTCCAGCAGCTTCTCAACCAGTCTGCTGGGTTCTCATCTTCTCATCCAGCTTCTCATCCAGCCCTGGCACAAGGTCTGTGGGCGGCACGGCAGCGCAGCGGTAGAGTTGCTGCCGTACGGCGCCAGAGTCCCAGGTTCGATCCTGGCTACGGATGCTTGTCTGTACGGAGTTTGCGCGTACTGCCTGTGACACGGGTTTAATCCGGGTGCTCCGGTTTCCTCTCACGTTCTCGAGACATACAGGTTGCAGGCTAATTGACTTCGATAAGTTGTTAAAAATAATTGTCCCCGGTGTATAGAAACATAGAAAATAGGTGCAGGAATAGGCCATTCGGCCCTTCGAGCCAGCACCGCCATTCAATATGATCATGGCTGATCATCCAAAATCAGTGTCCCTTTCCTGCTTTCTCCCCAAATCCCTTGATTCCGTTAGCCCTAAGAGCAATTTCTAAATCTCTCTTGAAAACATCCAGTGAATTGACCTCCACTGCCTTCTGTGGCAGAGAATTCCACAGATTCACAGCTGTCTGGGTGAAAAAGTTTTTCCTCATCTCAGTCCTAAATGGCCTACGCCTTATTCTTAATATAGGGATATGTGTAGGATAGTGTTCGTGTACGGGATGATCGCTGGTTGGCTTGGACTCGGTGGGTCGAAGGGCATGTTTCCACACTGTATCTCCAAAGTCTCAAGTCTAAATCTCAGCAATTCCCCCGTTCCCCACATCTCTTTTGATCTGCCATTGGCAACCATGCTCTAAGTTCCTCCTGACTCTCATTCCAAACCTCTTTGTCTCTCTTTCTCCTGTTCCCTTCTCCTTTTAGACACTTCTTAAAGCCGACCATTTGCTACACCCTTCGTTACATCACTTCAATAATGCACGACAAAGCATTCAGACAGGGGGTAAAAACAAGGAACTGCAGATGCTGGTTTACCAAGGAAAGACACAAAGCGCTGGAGTAACTCAGCGGGTCAGGCAGCATCTTTGGAGCGAAGGGTCTGAAGAAGGGTCTGGACCTAAAACGTCACCCATTCCTTCTCTCCAGCGATGCTGCCTGTCCCACTGAGTCACTCCAGCACTTTGTGTCTATCTTTTGGGTTTGAAGGTTAATTGGCTGCTGCAAATTGTCCCTAGAGCGTAGCATAGAACTAGTGTACGGGGTGGGGTAATTGTTGGTCGGTGCGGACTCGGTGGGCCGATAGGCCTGTTTCCACGTTGCATCTCTAAAGTAAACTAAGCCAAACTACTCCTTAAAGGCCATTAATTTGAATCCCCGCAATTATAAATCCCAAGTGAAGTACCTCGCATTTTGCCAGTGAAAATAAACAGTGAGAAGCAATAAACCTGACGTGAACTGCAGAGAGATATGGAGTAACTGGCAGGGAGAAAGACGAAGCTACTGAGGCCGCCAGAGAAAGTGACCATTTTTCCATTAAGTACCTTGCTGGCAGCCACACCATCTGGCCCAGAGCAGACATGCGTGTGATCGCCAAAGCTACACGGATGTGCAAAGTACTCCTCACTCTCCAGTGAGTCTCTGAACCTTGGATAATCGTTCTTCTCTGAGGCCCTTTTCTATAGGAAAATAACTGCAGATGCTGGTACAAATCGAAGGTATCACAAAATGCTGCAGTAACTCAGCAGTCTGAAGAAGGGTCTCGACCCGAAACGCCACCCATTCCGTCTCTCCTAGATGCTGCCTGACCTGCTGAGTTGCCCCAGCATTTTGTGATACCATTTTCTATAAATAGTTTAACCCTTCAGACGCCACGAGTTTAGGTCAGAGATACAGCGCGGAAACGGGCTCTTCGGCCTACCGAGCCCACGCAGACCAGCGAATCCCATACACTAGCACTTTCCTACACACACCAGGGAACCATTTACAGAGGAATGCTCAGTTTAGATTAGTTTAGTTTAAAGATACAGCACGGAATCAGGCCCTTCGGCCCACCATGCCTGCACCTGTGAAGTTTGTATTTTTTTTGCATTTGATTGATTCAAAATTGTTTTGAGAGGAAATGTTAAATAATATAAGTAGTATATGTTGCTATTTTTCTGATTTAAGCCCGAATTAATTCTTTAAGCTCCCAACAAATTTGCCAAATCGTTTTTTTTTTTTAAAGAAGGGCTGCCCTTATTGATATTAATGAAATATTAATATTCCCATTACACATCACTTGATTATTTTTTGTGGATAGTTTGATGGTGCGGCACAGTGGCGCAGCGGTAGAGTTGCTGCCTTACAGCGCCAGAGACCTGGGTTGGATCCTGACTACGGGTGCTTGTATGTACGGAGTTTTTACGTTCTCCCCGTGACCTGCGTGGGTTTTTCCCCGGGGGCTCCGGTTTCCTCCCACACTCCAAAGACGAACAGCTTCGTTGGCTAGTTTGGCTTCGGTAAAAATTGTGAATTGTACCGAGCCCGTATAGGATAGTGTTAGCGTGCGGGGATCGCTGGTCGAAATCGTGGGCCAAAGGGTCTGTTTTTCGCGCTGTATCTCAAAACTAAATTAAACTAAATTGCCTATTATCCCAGATGTGATACCCACCCAAGTCTACAATGATATTCATGTTTCCCTTCTGACTCACATAAAGTAATTTCCTTGCTGAACGTTTATTCTGAGCTGATGGAACACTGACACACTGCTATCGGCTGACATCCGTGTCTGATTAATTGCCAGGCAGCTTAAAAAAATTAATAAATCTTTATTGTCTCATCGTCATAGAGTCATAGAGAATACAGCGTGGAAACAAATCCCTTCGGCCCAACCTGCCCTCACCGGCCAACATGTCCCAGCTACACTAGTCCCACCTGTCTGCGTTTGGCCCGTATCCCTCCAAACCTCTTCTATCCATGTAGACAATAGACAATAGACAATAGACAATAGGTGCAGGAGTAGGCCATTCAGCCCTTCGAGCCAGCACCGCCATTCAATGCGATCATGGCTGATCATTCTCAATCAGTACCCCGTTCCTGCCCCCTCACTCCGCTATCCTTAAGAGCTCTATCCAGCTCTCTCTTGAAAGCATCCAACGAACTGGCTTCCACTGCCTTCTGAGGCAGAGAATTCCACACCTTCACCACTCTCTGACTGAAAAAGTTCTTCCTCATCTCCGTTCTAAATGGCCTACCCGTTATTCTTAAACTGTGGCCCCTTGTTCTGGACTCCCCCAACATTAGACATGTACCTGTCTAAATGTTTCTTAAACGTTGCGATAGTACCTGCCTCATCCGGCAGCTCATTCCACGCACCCACCACCATCTGTGTGAAAAGGTTACCCCTCAGGTTCCTGTTAAATCTTTCCCCTCTCACTTTAAACCTGTGTCCTCTGGTCCTCGATTCCCCTACTCTGGGCAGGAGACACTGTGCATCTACCCGATCTATTCCTCTCAAGTCCTGCTCTATGACGATGAAGAAATTTGTTCTCTGTGACAATGCTTGGGAAGATGAATGTGTAGAAAGCAACTGCAGATGCTGGGAGATCCCAAAGATGAGGCTTCAATGTAGACTGTGAGTGGAAGAGAGTTGTGTTAAAAGTTCAGGAATAGAGGGAAGGCTTGAAGGGGGAGCACCGTGGATTGTAGTCAACACAACAACTAACAACCTCCAAGGGAGGTGGCACACTGGTATATCTGGTAGAGCCACTGCCTCACAGCACCAGAGACCCGGGTTCGATCCTGACCTCAGGTGCTGTCTGTGCGGAGCTTGCATGTTCTTCCTGTGGTCGCGTGGGTTTCCTCCCATGTCCCAAAGACGTGCGGGCTTGTAGATTAATTGGATTCTGTAAATTGCCCCTAGTGAGCGGATACCAGTGAGTGGACGTGGAGCTAGGATGAGCGGGTGGTCGATGGTTGGTGTGGACTCGATGGGCCGAAGGGCCTGTTTCCATGCATCCTTCAATCAATCAATCAATCAATCTGAAGGGTCTCGACCCAAAACGTCACCCATTCCTTCTCTCCAGAGATGCTGAGTTACTCCAGCTTTTTGTGTCTATCTTTGGTTTAAACCAGCATCCTACACAATCAATCAACTTTGCTGGGGCCTGTCACTGCCTGAAAATAGAACACAGAAGAGGTTCAATGATCACATTGAATGGCGGTGCTGGCTCGAAGGGCCGAATGGCCTTCTCCTGCACCTATTTTCTATTGTCTATTGCAATGTGAGGCAAAGCTTTTTTTTTAATCAAATTTGATTTCATTTCTGTATTTTTGATTCATCATGTTTGATTTCCTTTCTAAATGGTGGTTGGGAAGGAATGTCCAAGGTTACAGTTTGTCATTTGGGCAGCTCCCCGAGTACATACTGGATGCCCCACCGTGTACATACTAGACGCCCCACCAGCTTGCGACACCACCTGCTAAATACCTCCTGACAAACATTAAGCATGCCCTGGTGCAATGGAAAGCAATGCTTGCTTCTGATTACATCATGAGTTGTTCTGCATTCCGACGCTCCTGTGAAAAAGGCTGAAGATGAGGTAAGTTGAGGAGGTGCCACTTAATGGGCCACTTTGGATAAGTTATGTTCCCCAGAGATTCACCCGAGCCAAACTCACGTGTGAGTCAGCCTGCAGCAGTCACAGGAGCCTTCCACTTCCTTCGCCTCGGCAGCGGTCAAAGACTGCAAAAGTTCCCAGGAGAGATAAGTTGTGATTAAGGCTTTTCTCTGAAAGGGTTTGCCCACCTCCCACCAATATCCTTAATTCTAAAAGGCATTGTTCAACAGTGCTGTGGCACCAATGATGTGCACGGAGCTGCCCAGATAACAGAGTGTAACATTCATCACCCGCCTCCCACAGTGTAATACTGGAGCGATGGAATCAAATATGATCAGGAAAGTCTGGTACAAGAGGGAGGTGGCACACTGGTGCAGCGGGTAGAGCTGCTGCCTCGCAGCACCAGAGTCTCGGGTTCGATCCTGACCTCAGGTGCTGCTTGTGCGGAGTTTGCATGCTCTCCCCATGACCTAGCTCGTTCCATGCACCCACCGTCCTTTGCGTAAAAAAGTGACCCCGATTAAATCTTTTCCCCCTTCACGTTAATCCTACGTGTGCTGGTCCTTGGTCCACCTGTTCTGGACAAGAGGCTCTGTGCATCTACCCGATCTATTCCTCTCATGAATTTTACACGCCTCGAGTAAAGCCGCGGGCGCGGCACGGACTTTAACATCGTGGAGCTTGCGATCCTTTGCCGAGGATCGACTGTGGAGAGCTCCAACCGCGGGGCCTGTGGACTTTAACACCATGAAGCCCGCCATCTCTGGTAAGAAGTGGCCGACTCGGGAGCTCCATGCCGCGGAGAGCGTTTCAACCGTCCCGACGCGAGGAGTTTCGGCCATCCCGACGCGAGGGCCTCGGACAGTCGGCAGCGGCGACTGCGGACGGTTCAACAGCCCCGACCGCGGGTGAACACAAAGAGGGAGATGATTGAACTTTATTAACTTCCGTCACAGTGAGGAATGTGGAATCCGCCGTGGTGGATGTTTATGGTAAATTTTATTTTATGTGGCTGTGTGTTTTGTTGCTTTTTATTTAGTTCCAGACCAAGCGGACTCGTTGAGCCCAAACCTCTCCTGCATTGGTGCGGCAACTTCCCCTCCCCTCCCCTCCTCCCTCCCAAGGAAATAGGTTTAATCTTTAAAATGTGAATAACTTTAAAAATATAACACCGATTTCAATGAAACTTCTTCCATTAGCACCAAAGGCACGACGGTGAGTAAGGTGGGCCTAAAATTGTCGCGCTATCGTGTACCGTTTTGGCTGTAGTTCAGGAACAAACAAACAAACAAACAAACCGAGAGTTTTAGTATATAGATAGCTGAAGGGCAACTCAAGTTTTATTGTACCTTAATTGGTACATGTGACGATTAAAATGAATCTTGAATCTTGATTAGATCTGCCCTGATCTTTGAACCTTCTCAGAGCTCGGTGCTGTTCAGGATCACTCAAGTTTATAGGTTGGCTTGAAAATATGTGCAACACAGCAGTGTTAAGCGAACTGCTGGTGCCAAGTCCAGGAGCTCTAAAGTCGGCAGCAGTCATGGAAATTCCACTCCTGTCCCCCATTGCTGGCAAGCTTTCAATAAGTCAGGAAAATACAACGTCGAGTAACAACGTTAAAACACTGACGGGCAGGTATTATAAAATCAAGATCTATTGCTGTGAACCTCCGCAGAAGGTCTCCTTGTCACATTGGGAAGCACACTGTGATCTGAGAAATATTGCCGCAGATTTAATCCTTCAAACAAATTGAAATAAAAGATTGTGTAGAAATGAACTGCAGATGCTGCTTTAAACCGAAAGAGAGACAAAAATGCTGGAGTAACTCAGCGGGACAGGGCAGCATCTCTGGAGAGAAGGAATGGGCGACGTTTCGGGTCGAGACCCTTCTTCAGATTGATTGATTGATTGATTGATTGATTGAAGGATACAGCATGGAAACAGGCCCTTTAGCCCATCGGGTCTACACCAACCATCGACCACCCGCTCATCCTAGCTCCACGTCCACTCACTGATATCCGCTGACTGA
Organism: Rhinoraja longicauda; assembly: GCF_053455715.1. Lineage (NCBI taxonomy): Eukaryota > Metazoa > Chordata > Chondrichthyes > Rajiformes > Arhynchobatidae > Rhinoraja > Rhinoraja longicauda. The sequence goes on from NC_135958.1 coordinate 74,506,814, forward strand.
GAGTCAGGGGTAGAGGGAGACACAGAGATAGGTAAGGGGGAAGGTGGTGTGAAAACGGACTCAAGTGGGCCGAAGGGCCTGTTTCCGCCCTGTATCTCTAAGCTAAACTAAACGTGATTGTGGAAGAACTTCGCTGTGTTATCAACGTGATACAACATAACATAACATAACATAACATAACAACACTTTATTGTCACTCGGCTTTTTACACCGAACGAAATTTCAGCAGTCACACAAAACACAGCAAAAAAGAAAAGAACACAGGACACCCGACCCCAACACAAACATCCATCACAGTGACTCCAAACACCCCCTCACTGTGATGGAGGCAACAAAACTTCCCCTCTCTTCCCCCCGCACCCACGGACAGGCAGCTCGACCCCTACCGAGGCAAACGACACGCACAGCCCCCGCAAGGGGATGGAAGGCCCCGCGGCCGAGCCGCCCCGGGCACCGAAACGTCCCGCGGCCGCACCGGGCGATGTTAAGTGCAGCGGCCGAGCCGCACCGGGCACTGAAACGTCCCGCGGCCTAGCCGCACCGGGCACCGAAACGTCCCGCGGCCGAGCCGCACCGGGCACTGAAACGTCCCGCGGCCGAGCCGCGCTGGCGATGTTAAGTCCAGCGGTCAAGCCGCGTTTGGCACTGAAACGTCCCGCAGTCGAGCCGCACCGGGCACTGAAACGTCCAGCGGCCGAGCCGCACCGGGCACTGAAACATCCCGCGGCCGCACCGGGCGATGTTAAGTCCAGCGGCCGAGCCGCACCGGGCATTGAAATGTCCCACGGCCGAGCCGCGCTGGCGATGTTAAGTCCAGCGGCCAAGCCGCGCCGGGCACTGAAACGTCCCGCGGCCGCACCGGGCGATGTTAAGTCCAGCGGCCGAGCCGCACCAGGCACTGAAACGTCCCGCGGCCGAGCCGCGCCGGCGATGTTAAGTCCCGCAGCCGAGCCGCGCCGGGCGATGGAAGGCCCCGCGGGCGAGCTGCGCCCCGGGGAAGAGACCTAATAAAAGAAAGGTTTTCCCCCACCCCCCCCCCCACCCCCAACACACCAACCCCCCCCCCCCCCCACCACACATACACAGCCAAAAACAGAAACAAAAACCATCCCAACACCGACACAAACAACAAAAAAGAAAAAAAGACAACAGACTGCCAGAGAGCCGCAGCCGTTAGGCGCAGCCAACTCCTCCCAACCAAAGCTGCATCATAGGCCTGGGTCTCGACCCGCAATGTCACCCCTTCCTTCTCACCAGAGATGTCACCTGTCCCTGAGTTACTCCAGCATTTCGTGTGTCTCTCTCCGGTTCTAAACCAGCATCTGCGGTTCCTTCCGAACCGTGTTCGAGGTGCAGTCACAGCTGCGACATGCGAAATTAAAATTGGGCGCTGCACGTTCTCCCCAAAGAAAATGTGGCCTTAACCAGGTAGTCTTTCTTCCAGTGAGGCTGATTGAGGAATAAGTATTGGTCATGGCATAAAGGAAACTCCTGTGTGTCTCCTGGGGATGCTGGGAAGGCCGATGCAATTAGTTTCGATGACTATTTATTCACAAAATGCTGGAGTAACTCAGCAGGTCAGGCAGCATCTCGGGAGAGAAGGAATGGGTGACGTTTCGGGTCGAGACCCTTCTTCAGACTGAGTTTCGATGACTAATTGCACTCGGTTTAACTTTTGAACCGAGCGGCAGGGAAGCAAGTGCCATCTGGGATGCATCCCAGTCACAAAGTTCTGACGGCGGAGGCAAGGCATGAATTAGTCGGCATCTCGCTGGCTGACGTAACACTGCATCTTGACTTTTGTTTCTTTCCCCAGGTTTTTCTCTGCTCCGAGATTCGTAATTGCAAGGCCACCAGTGGAATCAAGGACCAGAGAGCACAGCCTCAGAATTAAAGGAAGGAAATGGAGAGCAATCTCTTTAGTCAGAGGGGGGCGAATCTGTGGAGTTTGTTGCCACAGACGGCTGTGGAGGCCAAGTCAGTGGATACTTTTAAGGCAGAGATAGACAGATTGTTGATTAGAACGGGTGTCAGGGGTTTATGGGGAGAAGGCAGGAGAATGGGGTTAGGAGGGAGAGATAGATCAGCCATGATTGAATAATGGAGTGGACTTGATGGGGCGAGTGGCCTAATTCTGCTCCTGTCATTTATGACCTTATGAACTTATGAACCCGTGTGCCATCTTGGATACCTACTTGAGTAAAGAGGTAGGGAGGGAGAACAGGAAAGGGATAGAAAATTGATTGAAATCAAGGACCTCTTCCCCCCTCTCCCATTGGGCAAAAGGTAAAGAAGTGTGAAAGCACACACCTCCAGATTCAGGGGCAGTTTCTTCCCAGTTGTTATCAGGCAACTGAACCATCCGACCAACAACTGGAGAGCAGTTTAGTTTGTTATCACATGTACCGAGGTACAGCGAAAAGCCTTCGTTGCGTGCTATCCAGTCAGAGGACAGACAATACATGATTACAACCGAGCCATTCACAGTTTACAGATACATAATAAGGGAGTAACGTTTAGCGCAAGATAAAGCCAGTAAAGTCCGATCAAAGCAAGTCCGTGGGTCACCAATGAGGTAGATAGTAGTTCAGGACAGCTCTCTGGTTGTGGTAGGATGATTCAGTTGCCTGATAACAGCTGGGAAGAAACTGTCCCTGAATCTGGAGGTGTGCGTTTTCACACTTCTGTAACTTTTGCCCGGTGGGAGAGGGGAGGAGATTGTCATCATGTATGGTCTTTCCGCTGACTGGTTAGCACGCAGCAAAAGCTTTCCACTGTACCTCAGTACACGTGACAATAAACTAAACTGAAACTGAGATTTAGCAGCCATTACAAAAGACTGTATAAGAAAATAACTGCAGATGCTGGTACAAATCGAAGGTATTTATTCACAAAATGCTGGAGTAACTCAGCAGGTCAGGCAGCATCTCAGGAGAGAAGGAATGGGTGACATTTCGGGTCGAGACCCTTCTTCAGACTGATGTCAGGGGGGGGCAGGACAAAGGAAGGATATAGGTGGAGACAGGAAGATAGAGGGAGATCTGGGAAGGGGAGGGGAAGAGAGGGACAGAGGAACTATCTAAAGGTGGAGAAGTCGATGTTCATACCACTGGGCTGCAAGCTGCCCAGGCGAAATATGAGGTGCTGTTCCTCCAATTTCCGGTGGGCCTCACTATGGCACTGGAGGAGGCCCATGACAGAAAGGTCAGACTGGGAATGGGAGGGGGAGTTGAAGTGCTCGGCCACCGGGAGATCAGTTTGGCCAACGCGGACCGAGCGCAGGTGTTGAGCGAAGCGATCGCCGAGACTGATCGTGTGGATCTTCGCACTGAAGGATCAATGATGTTTGGTCTTGCTGACGTTCCCCTGGAGATGGGACAGAGAATCTTTTGTTGCCTTCTTTCTTTCGTACGTCAACTACAACAATCGAAAGTGGCAATTGGTGCTTCAGAGAACCGTAGTTGACGCTTTGCTGCAAATTCTGTAGAACTACCCAGGGTGGACGATGAGGACGTAAAGCATCTCCCACCCCAATTGTTACCTGAGACCGGATCCAAAACCCTGATCGGTTCAATAGGGAGCGTAGGTCAAAGGAAAAGGCAAAAGGTAAGGTGAGTGTTAGGGTGTCACGGTGGCGCAGCGGTATGGCCGCTGCCTTACAGCGCCAGAGACCCGGGTTCGATCCCGACCACGGGTGCTTGTCTGTACAGAGTTTGTACGTTCTGCCCCCTGGCTGCGTGGGTTCTCCGACGATCCCAGAGAAAACCACCACAGGTCACGGGGAGAAGGTACAAACTCCGCACAGCCAAGCACCCGTGGTCGGGATCGAACCCGGGTCTCTGGCGCTGTGAGCGCTGTAAGGCAGCAACTCTACCGCTGATGCCCACTGCACCGATGGAGAAAACAATTCTGAACCATCTAATGTCTAGGGCATTTTGGAACAATTTACTCTTCGGAGTCCGGTGCACTTCCCTTGGTGATAACGGTGGAAAATCATTCTATTGTGCTTGTTCTATAATTAGTACATCAATTCTAGACCTTGCTATTGCTCATTCATCTCTCTCTATATCACATTGCCTAATAGATTTCATGAAGAGATCCAAATTTAGTTTCACACGCGATGTATCCATTTTTCTTGGAAACACTTGAAATGACTTCAGGTTCAAATGCACGCTCCTAGACATAATATCATTCCTTTCCAATTATCTTGGACAAAGTGGAGAGTTATTACAAGCATCAATATTCCAACACTGGCTTATGTAAGGCAAACCATTATGACCTTGCAGAGAATTGGCCTTCTGGTGCTGGGAGTCACTTAAAATAACGCAGTGCGGCACAAAATTCATCTGCTGACGTTCCAAGAACTTCAAAGACCGAATGAAAACAGGAAATGAAAATTATAAAAACCTGCAGATATTGGAAATCTGAAATAAAAATAGCAAATGCTGGAAACACTCAGCATGTCAGGCAGATGGCTGTGGAAATAGGATTAACCTTTCAGAGAGAACATAGTACTTAGAACAGTGCAGCACAGGAGTACGGACTTCAGCCCACAATTACCACCCGAGAACATGGTGCCATAATAAGGTCATAAGTGATAGGAGCAGAATCAGGCTATTCGGCCCATCAAGTCTACTCCGCCATTCAATCATCTCTCCCCCTCAACCCCATGGGCTTTCTCCATCGCTGCTCCCACCCTATGGAACTCACTACCCCAAACCGTCAGAGACTCCTCCTCACTCACCACATTCAAAACATCACTGAAGTCTCACCTGTTCAGTACTGCCTTCAACCACTGAAGGTCACCTCACCTTCTGTCTCCTTTCTCTGTTCGTTTACTTATTTATCTATTTATTCACTTCCCTATGTTCTTTAAATCCCTGTAAAGCGTCTTTGAGTATATGAAAAGCGCTATATAAATGTAATGCATTATTATTATTATTATTATTATTATTCTCCTGCCTTCTCCCCATAACCCTTGACACCCGTACTAATCAAGAATCTATCTATCTAGGCCTTAAAAGGATAGTTAGTGCCAAGTTAAACTAACCTCCTCTGCCTTTTTTACGTTTGAGATTTTGTTACCTTTTAGGCCCAGGACACAGTACTGAACAGATACAGGCCCTTCGGCCCACAGTGTCTATGCCGAGCCACACCAAAAGTGAGGTAGATACCAAAATGTCTACCTCACCAAAGAGGTAGAACTTCTATCTACCTCTTTGGTGACCCTTGGACTATCCTTGATCGGACTTTGCTGCCTTTACCTTGCACTAAAAGTTATTCTCTCTTCACTGCCGCCACCCACTCCCAGTCTGACCTTTCTGTCATGGGCTTCCTCCAGTGCCATAGTGAGGCCCACCGGAAATTGGAGGAACAGCACCTCATATTTCGCTTGGGCAGCTGTCAGCCCAGCGGTATGAACATTGACTTCTCCAACTTTAGATAGTTCCTCTGTCCCTCTCTTCCCTTCCCCCTTCCCAGTTCTCCCTCTATCTTCCTGTCTCCACCTATATCCTTCCTTTGTCCCGCCCACCTGACATCAGTCTGAAGAAGGGTCTCGACCCGAAACGTCACCCATTCCTTCTCTCCTGAGATGCTGCCTGACCTGCTGAGTTACTCCAGCATTTTGTGAAATAAATACCTTGGATTTGTACCAGCATCTGCAGTTATTTTCTTACAATACATTGTAAATGGACCGATTATAATCATGCATTGTCTTCCTGCTGACTGGTTAGCACGCAACAAAAGCTTTTCACTGTACCTCGGTACTCGTGACAATAAACTAAACTGAAACGGAGATTTAGCAGCCATCACAAAAGACTGATCGTGTGGAACTTCTCACTGAAGGACCAATGATATTTCGTCTTGCTGACGTTCCCCTGAAGATGGGACAGAGAATCATTTGCTGCCTGAGACTGGATCCGAAACCCTGTTCAGTTCAATGAGGAGCATAAGTCAAAGGAATAGGCAAAAGGTAAGGTAAGTGTTCGGGCGTCACAGTGGTAGAGCCACTGCCTTACAACTCCAGAGGCCCGGGTTCGATCACGACCTCGGGTGCTGTCTGTACGGAGTTTGTACATTCTCCCCATGACTGCGTGGGTTCTCCAAAGATCCCAGGAAAAAAACCCTCGCAGGTCACAGAGAAAATGTACAAATTCCGTACAGACAGCACGCATAGTCGGAGTCGAACCCTGGTCAACTAAACTAAACTGAACTAAACGAAACATGATCCCAAGTTACACCAATCTCCTCTGCAGTTCCCTCCATTCCCTGCATATCCATGTGCTTGTCTCAAAGCCTCTTAACACCAACATCGTATCTGCCTCCACCACCATCCGTGGCAGCACATTCCAGGCACCCACCACTCCCCATAGAAACAAACTTGCTCTGGACATCTCCTTCAAGCTTTTTATTCACAAAATGCTGGAGTAACTCAGCAGGTCAGGCAGCATCTCGGGAGAGAAGGAATACGTGACGTTTCGGGTCGAGACCCTTCTTCAGACTTTGCTTCAAGCTTTGCCTCTCTCACCTCAAAGCTATGCCCTCTAGCCTTTGATAGTTTCACCCTGTGAAAAACAGTTATGACCGTTTACCCTATCTATGCCTTTTGTAATTTTTTTATACTTCAATCAGGTCTCCCCTCAAACTCCGACTTTCCAGAGAAAACAATTCAAGTCGGTCCGACATCTCCTTGCAGCTATCACGCTCGAACCCAGGTAGCGTTCGGGAAAGGCTCTGAAGAAGAGTCCCGACCCGAAACGTCATCTGTCCATGTTATCCAGAGATGCTGCCTGACCCGCTGAGCTACTCCAGTGCTTTGTGTCTTTCAGGTCTAAAATCCTTCAAAAACGATCTTCATTTCTGGAGTCCCAAGTTTGACCCATTCAGCAGGAAAAATAGAAGGGGAGTTGAAGCCAAGGGTTGAAGCCAAGAGTCAAGAGTGTTTACTGTCGTAAGTCCCAGATAGAACAATGGCATTCCTGCTTTTAGCAGCACAACAGAATATGTAAACATAGTACTGTAAACAATATAATAAACAAGAAAAGTGTCCAGTGTGTGTATGTATATATATATATATATATATATATATATATATATATATATATATATATATATATATATATATATATATATACATATACACCTTCTGCAACACGGTGGTGGCATCGGCCATTTTTTATGGAGTGGTCTGCTGGAGCAGCAGCATCTCAGCGGCGGAAGGGAAGAGACTCGACAAGCTGGTCAGGAAGGCCAGCTCTGTCCTGGGTTGCCCCCTCGACTCAGTGCAGGCGGTGGGAGAGAGGAGGACGATGGCAAAGATAACATCGCTGCTGGACAACGACTCCCACCCCATGCAGGAAACTGTCACTGCACTGAGTAGCTCCTTCAGTGACAGACTCCTTCACCCCAAGCGCGTGAAGGAGAGATATAGGAAGTCCTTCCTTCCCGCTGCTGTGAGACTGCACAACCAGCACTGCTCCCAGCAGACGGGTCAACAATGACAGCTAAGAACACACAGAAAACTCTTGACAATTTATGTATCTTTTATTTATAATGAATGATCTCTTGCTAGCCACTTTGTTGCAGTAACACTGTAAATTTCCCCTGTGTGGGACGAATAAAGGAATCAGTCTGAAGAAGGGTCTCGACCTGAAATATCACCCATTCCTTCTCTCCAGAGATGTTGCCTGTCCCTTTGAGTTATTCCAGTATTTTGTGTCTATCTTCGGTTTAAATCAGCATCTGCAGTTCCTTGCTATGTACTTACACACGCACTTACACACACGTAAAAACAAACAATAATAGTGCAAAAAGACAAAGCCAATGCCCCCAGGTCCATGTAGTTCAGAGCTGAAATCTGGAGGTTGTGGTGTTTAATAGTTCTGTCCTGCCATGTTGTTGGTTAAATGCTTCATTTGCGATCTATAAATGATGATACCATGCTATTCATTATTCATGTTATTCATGCTCGTCGAGGTTCTCTTTGCTCATCATGTGCTTTCCAAATTGCCGCTATTGATAATTGATAACTACGGTCAACGTTATCCACCTAGTTACACGTGTTCAGTTTAGTTTATTGTCACGTGCAGCGAGGTGCAGTGAAAAGCTTTTTGTTGCGCGCTAACCAGCCAGCAGAAACACAAGGCATGATTACAATCGATCCATTTACAGTGCACAGGTACATGAAAAGGGAATAACGTTTAGTGCAAGGCAAAGCCAACCAATTCCCATCAAGGATAGTCTGAGGGCAGTTCTTAATCATTGTTCCGTCTTTGAAAAATGCCTCAATGATCATTGACTTCAATGGAAAAGGTAATATAAGTAATTGAGTAAAGCCACTTGCCAATTTGATTTATACGTACTTCATGCTCTTTCTTTCTTAGAATCACGGATATGTTTTGTTCAGAATATTCACAACTTGAATTTCTTAGGAAATGGAAGTTGTGGCTAATTTGGATTCTATCATGTCTGTGTAGAGTGAGATTGAGTAATTAATGACCCCGTCGTGAAGATTCCTCGTGGTAGCAGTTATCATCATACGAACAAATTTAGCAATGATTTACGCGAGGGAAAGCACGGGGTCCAAGATTATCATTTAAAAATGACATATAAGCAATCTGGAGACCATTAAAGCAGAGCCGTCTAAAGTGTACATCAGGCGGGGAATTAACTAATCAATCAATCTGCAGGGGCTGCATTTATGGTAATCCCCCTGAATATATGGAATATGTATTTATTAATTTTAGATTCGTTTAGTTTAGTTTAGAGATACGGAGCGAAAACAGGCCCTTTGGCCCACCGAGTCCGCACCAACCAGCGATCCCCGCACATTAACACCACCCTAGGCATACTAGACACAACTTACATTTATACAAAGCCAATTAACCTGGAACCCTGTACATCTTTGAAGTGTGGGAGGAAACCGAAGATCTTGGAGAAAACCCATGCAGGTCATGAGGAAAAGGTTCAAACTCCTTACAGGCAAGCAATTTTTTAAATAGTTTAGTTTAGAGATGCAGTGCGGAAACAGGCCCTTCAGCCCACCGAGTTTGTGCCGACCAGCAATCCCCACACACTAACAATATCCTGCACCCACTAGGGACAATTTACAATTTTACCGAAGCCAATTAACCTACGAACCTGCACGTCTTTGGAGTGTGGGAGGAAACCGGAGCACCCGGAGGAAACCCATGAAGGTCATGGGGAGACAGCACCCATAGTCAGGATCAAACTCGGATCTCTGGCGCTGTAAGGCAACAACGCTACCTCTGCGCCACCGTGCCGCCATGTGAAAATGAAATATTTCAAGGAGAAAATTCACCATCTCTAATCAGCCAAAGAAAATGTGGTTTCAGACTGCGAATAGCTTGTAATTAAGCAAAAATGACTAGTAGGTCAGAGATTGAACAGAGTATTAACAAACACCAGCAATAAATCACTAAAAGATTAATAAGCAAAGGCAGTATGTGTATGATATACAGCTACAAAAGCAGATGGTAAGATACGCTGATAATATTTTTAAAAAGAGAGAGATAACAAAGTGAGTATTGACTGTATATGAAGAGACACGGGGGAATTCAGAATGGAAAACAAGAAAATGGCAAATAAATTAAATAGATATGTTGCATCCGTTTTGAAAACCTGGTAATACAAGTAACTTTCCCGAATGTTTGAGTTTGAGCTTAGTTTATAGCCACACGTACCGAGATATAATGAAAGGCCTTTGTTGCGTGCTAAGCAGTCGTCGGAAAGACAATACATGATTACAATCGAGCCATTTACAGCGTATAGATACATGCTAATAATGTTCAGTGCAAAGTAAACCCAGTAAAGTCCGATCAAAGAGAATCTGAGGATCACCAGTGAGGTGGGTAGTAGCCCAGGACTGCTCTCTAGTTGTTGGTAGGATGGTTCAGTTGCCTTATAATATATTTTTAGTAAGAATGGGGTGAAGTTTAAAGATTAGACGACCATGGACCCGTTGGGCCCAAACCTCTCCTGCCGGCCCGGCAACCCTCCCCCAACTGACGACTCGGGGAAATTCCCCCGGGGCAGGGGGCGGGCGAGGAGTGAGAGGAAAGGGGAGAGGGAGCCACTCACCCCGGCCCCGGGTGGCCATCGCGGCGGCCAGCAGCAGGAGAGTGGCCGCAAGGCGCTGCCGCATGTTTGTCCTGCTGGCGGCCATCTTCTTTGGCCTTCTCTCTGATGCTGCACTGCACCATGGGGGGAAGGTCAGGCGCGGGGCATGCCGGAATGGGCGGCGGTCCTCCCCGGCAACCCTCCCACAACTGTGCACACACGGATCCGGCGGCCATCTTACCGTTGTGACGCAAGATGAATGGGTAACCCGTCGGGTTCCCATTGTGATGTTGAACATGGAGGTATTACTGCGCAGGCATGGCTGACGGCCACGGTAAGTGGAAAAAGGATTTCTTAATGTTTAAAATGTCAATAACTTTTGAAATATAACAATAATTTGAACGAAACATGCTACTTGCACACCGCAGGCCAATGGTGAGCAAGGTGGGCCTAAAATTGTTGGGCTATCATGTACGGGTGCTGCACTGTAAGGAGTTTGTACGTTCTCCCCGTGACCTGCGTGGGTTTTCTCCGAGATCTTCGGTTTCCTCCCACACTCCAAAGACGTACAGGTATGTAGGTTAATTGGCTGGGTAAATGTAAAAATTGTCCCTAGTGGGTGTAGGATAGTGTTAATGTACGGGGATCACTGGGCGGCACGGACTTGGAGGGCCGAAAAGGCCTGTTTCCGGCTGTAGATATATGATATGATGATGATACCGTTTTGGCTGTATTTTGGGAGCAAACAAACAAACAAACAAGGTGAGAGTTTTAGTAATATATAGATAGATGTGTGGGGCAAGTTTTTTTAAAACTCAGTGGGGGCCTGGAACGTGCTGCTCGGGGTGGTGGTGATGGCAGATGTGATAGAAGGATCTCAACCCGAAACGTCGCCCATTCCTTCTCCCCTGAGATGCTGCCTGACCTGCTGAGTTACTCCAGCATTTTGTGAATAAACAGCAGATGTGATAGTGGCATTCAAGAGGCTTTTCAATGGTACATGCAGAGGCAGGGATGGAGGGTATGGTTTGTGTAAAATGGAATACTTTGTAACTTTGTTGTCGCCCATTATGTGGCAACTCTTTGCATACCTCGTTTATGCAAAACAAAGAATATCACTGTGACTTGCCACATGTGACAATAAAGTATCATTCATTCATTCATTCATTCATTCATTCATTCATTCATTCACTCATTCACTCATTCAGATACTGCTGTGTCTGCCATTCTACTATTCTGGTGAAGTCTGTATTGAATTTAATGGGGTGGGAAGGAACTGCATAAGCTGGTTTATACTGAAGAAAGACACAAAATGCAACTTCTCTGGAGAAAAAGAATAGGTGACATTTCGGGTCTGAACCCAGTCTGAAGAAGGTTTCCTGACCCAAAACATCACCTATCCTTTTTCTCCAGAGATGCTGCCTGAACCGCTGAGTTACACCAGCATTTTGTGTCTCTTTGGAATCTTGTGGGTATAGTTGACTCTTTCTCTGACTGACTCACTGAGTGTCTCCATCATAATAATAATAATAATAATACATTTTATTTATATAGCGCTTTTCATATACTCAAAGACGCTTTACAGAGATTTTGAGAACATAGGGAAATTAATAAATAGATAAATAAGTAAATAAATAAATGAACAGAGAAAGGAGACAGTAGGTGAGGTGACCTTCAGTGGTTGAAGGCAGTACTGAACAGGTGAGACTTCAGCGATGTTTTGAATGTGGTGAGTGTGGGGGAGTCTCTAACGGTTTGGGGTAGTGAGTTCCATAGGGTGGGAGCAGCGATGGAGAAAGCCCTGTCCCCCCAGGATCTGAGTTTAGTCCGGATGTGGGGGGATAGGAGATTGGCAACGGCAGAGCGGAGGGTGCAGGTGGGAGTGTGCCTGTGGAGGAGGTCGGTCAGGTAGGATGGGGCCAGGTTATGGAGGGCTTTGTAGGTTATGAGGAGGATTTTGTACTGGATTCTCTGGGGGATGGGGAGCCAGTGGAGTTTATAAAGGACGGGGGTGATATGGTCACGGATCGAGGTGTGTGTGAATATACGGGCAGCGGAGTTTTGAATGTATTGAAGTTTATTGATGATTTTTGAGGGTGCGCCATAGAGGAGGCTGTTGCAGTAGTCCAGACGGGAGGTGATGAAGGCGTGGATGAGGGTTTCTGCAGCTGTGGAGGAGAGGGATGGACGGAGACGGGCAATGTTTTTCATGGGATTGTTTCCCTAATAGCCCCCTACTGTACTCCCTGTACACACATGACTGTGTGGCCAGGTTCAGCTCCAACTCCATCATCAAGTTTGCTGATGACACTGTGGTGGTGGGCCTGATCTCCGATAACGATGAGAAGGCCTACCGGGAGGAGGTGGCTGATCTGGCACTCTGGTGTCAGGACAGCAGCCTCCTCTTGAATGTCACAAAAACTAAGGCGCTGATTGTGGACTTTAGAAGGGCTCAACATCCGAGGACGTACACGCCACTGGAGTTAAATGGGTCTACTGTGGATAGGGTGAGCAGCTTTAAATACCTGGGAGTCCACATCACAGAGGATCTGACATGGGCAACGCACATTGCCGCACAGGTGAGTAAGGCAAGGCAGCGCCTTTACCACCTCAGACAGATGAGGAAATTCAGAGTCTCTCTGAGCTCTCCTTCAGTGCTTCTACTCTGGGGCTGTAGAAAGCATCTTGTCCGGCAACATTACAGTCTGGTTTGGGAACAGCTCTGCCCAGGACAGGATGGCCCTGCGGAGAGTGGTGCGTTCGGCTGAACTCACCATGGGGACTACACTCGCCCCCCTGCAGGATCTATACACCAGGAGGTGCAGATCAAGAGCAAGCAAGATTATGGGGGACCCCTACCACCCCAGTAACGGACTGCTCCAGCTGCTCCGGTCAGGCAAACGCCTCCGCTGTCACGCTGTGAAAACAGAGAGGATGAGACGGAGTTTCTTCCCACAGGCCATCAGGACTGTTAACTCTTATATCACCAGGGACTAATTTAATTTACTGTATTAATTTATTCTATTCTGTTTTGTAGTTTAGCACAATCCGCAGGCATTGCCACTTTCATTTCACTGCACATCTTGTATGTGTACGTGACAAATAAAGTAGACTTGACTTGATAAAGTTTTTTTAATCAAACGACTGAATCATTAGCAGGCCATAGATGAAGGGGACTGATTCATGACAGTGGAATTGGAAGGGTGGTAGCAGTTCAATACAACATCTCTGCCTTCTATTGAATATAACACAGGACGATTATTCACGGAACCAAATCTCTCATCTCCCCCTCCAGAAGATGAATAAAGGTCAGATCGTAGAGTCACTAGTGGCTTTAGGTTTTAATATAAACAACAGTGTCAGGGGGGTCCTCATTGAAAGAGGGGGGAACCTCATTGAAACTTACCGAATAGTGAAAGGCCTGGATAAAGTGGATGTGGAGAGGATGTTTCCACTAGTGGGAGAGTCTAGGACCAGAGGGCACAGCCTCAGATTTAAAGGACGTTCCTTTAGAAAGGAGACGAGGAGGAATGTCACCAGGGTGGTGAATCTGTGGAATTCTTTGCCACAGAAGGCTGTGGAGGCCGTTAATGGATATTTTTAAGGCGGAGATTGACAGATTCTTGATTAGTACGGGTGTGAGGGGTTACGGGGAGAAGGCAGGAGAATGGGGTTAAGAGGGAGAGATCGATCAGCCACGATTGAATGGCGGGATAGACTTGATGGGCCGAATGGCCTGATTCTGCTCCCATCACTTATGAACTATGAACTTATGAAAAATAACATTGAAAAAAGGGTGTTGATTTATTCCCAGGCCTTTCATTTACATGTCGAAAGAAAATCACAATACCCTATTTACACCCGATGTGAAAATGAATGAGAGTTCCGGTCCTGAGTCAGTTCATCAGGGAACACAGAAAGATTTCTTGATATTAATCTGGGTTCATATTTACTCTTTGTACATCGACTGAAAGCATTTCCACTTTGGCTCCTTTCCATTTGAGCTCCAAATGCTCGTGAGTCAGGGCCGGAGTTGTAATGAACTTACGGTGACACGGAGACGGTTAACGAAGTCTTCAAACCAGTCCTTTCTTATCTTAAGAGTAATATTAATGCATGCTAATGCACGATTATAATGATACACGGTAATATCAAGAATTTCACTGTGCAGTTGCACAGATAGCACCATTGAACCAGAAGTGCCAAGCAGCAGGGTGATTAGTCTGAATCACAGATTAGATGAACTATTTCTCTTTTAAATATAACGTTTGAGTTTTCACTTGATGACCCTGTGCTGGGGTCAACATGGCTGTGCAGACGCTAAGTGCTGGAGTAACTCAGCGGGCCAGGCAGCTTCTCCGGAGAAAAGGAACGGGTGACGTTTCGGGTCGGAACCCTTCTTCGGACCGAGACTTCAAAGTCCAATCCGGAGCGTCACCCATTCCTTCTCTCCGGAGATGCTGCCTGACCCGCTGAGTTACGCCAGCCCTTTGTGCCCGTCTTCGGTGTAAAACAGCATCTGCAGTTCCTCCCAACGCACTCTGTATTCGGCTGGCAATTGTTAGCAAGTGACTGATTGATGGCCAGGATGTGGTTCAGAGTTTTCTCATGATCTCATTCATGAGAAGGAGTGCTAGTCACTTGCACGGCGGGTGTGAATGGGATATATAACAATGCCTGATGCCCGTTGGTATGCAACTTCCAAATTATCCGGCAATTCCGGTTCACCCTTTCTCCACTGCTTCTTACTTTTTAAAGGAGAAGTTAAAAAAGAGCAAAATGCTGGAGTAACTCAGCGGGTCAGGGCAGCGTCTCTGGAGAGAAGGAATGAACGGGCGACGTTTCGGGTCGAGACCCTTCTTCAGACTGAAAGAGGGAAAAAAGAGGGAAAGAGACTAAAAAGAGGGAAGATCGGTCATTTGCAAAGGGAACACAAGGTTCCCTAGCATTCCCCCAACAGTCCAGTATTAGATGACATCTTCTGAAAATGGAATCAGAGGGTGGGAGATGGGTTGGGCACGGTGAACATGTCTGACGGAAATGCAAGGAAGGCACGGTGGCACAGCGGTGGAGTTGCTGCCTTACAGCGCAAGAGACCCAGGATCGATCCTGACTATGGGTGCTTCTCTGTACGGAGTTTGTACGCTCTCCCCGTGACCTGCGTGTGTTTTCCCCAGGTGCTCGGGCTTCTTCCCACATTCCAAAGACGTGCAGGTTTATAGATTAATTGGCTTCTCTACGTTGTCACAAGATCATAAGATCATTAGTGATAGGAGTAGAATTAAGCCATTCGGCCCATCAAGTCTACTCTGCCATTCAATCGTAGCTGATCTATCTCTCCCTCCTAACCCCATTCTCCTGCCTTCTCCCCATAACCTCTGACACCCGTACTAATCAAGAATATATCTATCTCTGCCTTAAAAATATCCACTGACTTGGCCTGCACAGCCTTCTGTGGCAAAGGATTCCACAGATTCACCACCCTCTGACTGAATGAATTTCTCCTCATCTCCTTCCTAAAAGAATGTCCTTTAATTCTGATGCTATGACCTCTAATCCTAGACTCTCCCACCAGCAGAAACCTCCTCTCCTCATCCACTCTATCCAAGTCTTTCACTATTCTGTATGTTTCAATGAGGTCATACAGACCCTTGTCCCTAGTGTGTAGGATTGTGCTGGAGCATGGATGGCTGCAGGTCGGCGTGGGCCTGGCGGGCCGAGCGGCTTGTTTCTACACTGATTTATTCACAAAATGCTGGAGTAACTCAGCAGGTCAGGCAGCATCTCGGGAGAGAAGGAATGGGTGACGTTTCGGGTCGAGACCCTTCTTCAGACTGATGTCGGGGGTGGGACAAAGGAAGGATATAGGTGGAGACAGGAAGATAGAGGGAGATCTGGGAAGGAGGAGGGGAAGGGAGGGACAGAGGAGCTATCTGAAGTTGGAGAAGTCGACGTTCATACCACCGGGCCGCAAACTGCCCAGGCGAAATATGAGGTGCTGCTCCTCGAGGAAGAAACGGAGGGCTTCGAGACCATCCTTGTGGGGGATGGAAGTGTAGAGTGACTGGACATCCATGGTGAAAATGAGGGAGTGGGGGCCTGGGAACCGGAAGTTATCCAGGAGATGGAGAGCGTGTGAGGTGTCTTGGACGTAGGTGGGGAGGGATTTGACCAGGGGGGATAGGATGGAGTCGAGGTAGGTAGAGATAAGTTCGGTGGGGCATGAGCAGGCAGAGACAATGGGTCTGCCGGGACAATTGTGTTTGTGGATTTTGGGTAGGAGGTAGAATCGGGCCGTGCGGGGCTGGGGAACTATGAGATACACTGTATCTCTAAACTAAACTAAACTAAACTAAGAACGTGCATGTGCTGGAATATTCTGTTTAGAGATACAGCATGAAGACAAGCCCTTCGGCCCACCGAGCTCATGCCGACAATCGATTGCCCATGCGCACTGGTTCCATGTAATGCTACTTTCGCATCCACTCCCTATACACAGGGGGGCCATTTTACAGAGGTAAATTAAGAGGCGGTCACGGTGGCGCAGCGGTAGAGTCGCTGCCTTACAGCGAATGCAGCGCCGGAGACCCGGGTTCGATCCCGACTACGGGTGCTGCACTGTACGGAGTTTGTACGTTCTCCCCGTGACCTGCGTGGGTTTTCTCCGAGATCTTCGGTTTCCTCCCACACTCCAAAGACATGTAGGTTAATTGGCTTGGTAAGTGTAAAAATTGTCCCTAGTGGGTATAGGATAGTGTTAATGTGCGGGGATCGCTGGTCGGCGCGGACCCGGTGGGCCGAAGGGCCTGTTTCCGCCCTGTATCTCTAAACTAAACTAAACGAAACCAACAAACTCGCATGTCTTTTGGATGTGGGAGGAAACCAGAGCACCTGGAGGAACCCCGCGGGGTCATAGGGAGAACTTGCAAACTCCGCACGGACAGCACCCGAGGTCAGGATCGAACCGGGGACTCTGGCGCTGTGAGCCAGCGGCTCTACAAGTTGCACCACCGTGCTGCCCTTGTCTTGATGAATTTGTCAGATTCCATTCTCCCTTGATGAAGCCACACTAACTGTTTGATCAGATTATGTGTCTGCTTATTCCACCAGTTAGTCTATATCCTGTTGGAAGTGATCGCTTTCCCCTTCAGAGTTCATAGTACAATCGTGCTTTATATCATCTGCGCATTTAGAAATTCTGATTTGCACTCTAAAGCTATCACAAGGTCAAAAAAAAAACCGTGGCCCTAATAAGTGGTAGCGCAGAGGTAGAGTTGCTGCCTTACAGCGCCAGAGACCTGGGTTCGATCCTGACTACGGGTGCTGTCTGTATGGAGTTTGTACCTTCTCCCCGTGACATGTCTGGGTTTTCCCCAAGATCTTCAGGTTCCTCCCACACTCTAAAGACATACAGGTTTGGAGGCTAATTGGCTTGTTATAAATCTAAATTGTCATTCTAGCCTTAGAGGGAGTACAGAGAAGGTTCACCAGATTGATCCCTGGGATGGCAGGACTTTCATATGAAGAAAAACTGGATAGACTAGGCTTATACTCGCTGGAATTTAGAAGACTGAGGGGGGATCTTATAGAAACATATAAAATTCTTAAGGGGTTGGAGAGGCTAGATGCGGGAAGATTGTTCCCGATGTTGGGGAAGTCCAGAACTAGGGGTCACAGCTTAAGGATAAGGGGGAAGTCTTTTAGGACCGAGATGAGAAAACATTTCTTCATACAGAGAGTGGTGAGTCTGTGGAATTCTCTGCCACAGAAGGTAGTTGAGGCCAGTTCATTGGCTATATTTAAGAGGGAGTTAGATGTGGCCCTTGTGGCTAAAGGGATCAGGGGGTATGGAGAGAAGGCAGGTACAGGTTATTGAGCTGGATGATCAGCCATGATTATATTGAATGGCGGTGCAGGCTCGAAGGGCCGAATGGCCTACTCCTGCACCTATTTTCTATGTTTCTATGTTTCTATGTTTCTATGTGTGTGCAGTGGGGTAGTGTTAGTGTGATGGGATCGCTGGTTGGCGTGGACTCGGTGGGCCGAAGGGCCTGTTTCCGCTCAGTATCTCTAAACTAAACTAAGCTAAATCATCGATCCCCGGGGAAACATTATTCCCCATTTTCCTGTCTAAAACCAATCCCCACGTCGCAAGCCTCAGAATTAAAGGACGTTCTTTTCGGAAGGAGATGAGCAGAAATTTCTTTAGTCAGAGGGCGGTGAGTCTGTGGAATTCTGTCACAGAAGGCTGTTGGAGGCCAAGTCAGTGGATATTTTTAAAGCAGAGATAGAGATTCTTGATTAGTACGGGAGTCAGTGGTTATGTTGAAAAACAATATTTTACAACCAATTCAATTTGCACAGAAAATTGAGATTTTAGATGCACCAAAGATAGAAATGCAACTTTTCAACATCGTCGAATAGGATAAAGTTAAGTTATGGGGAGAAGGCAGGAGAATGGGGTTTGGAGGGAGAGATAGATCGGCCATGATTGAATGGCGGAGTAGACTCGATGGGTCGAATGGCCTAATTCTACTCCTATCACTTATGACCTAGAGCCTCTTGCCTGTTACTCAGCTGCACATCCATGCCACTAATGTCCCTTATGCTAGTATGCTTTTGACTTAGAAACTTGAACATAACCACGACCTGTTTTAATTGTGTCAATTGTATACACTGGAATTTAGAATGAGAGGGGATCTTATCGAAACATATAAGATTATTAAGGGGTTGGACACGTTAGAGGCAGGAAACATGTTCCCAATGTTGGGAGAGTCCAGAACCAGGGGCCACAGTTTAAGAATAAGGGGTAGGCCATTTAGAACGGAGATGAGGAAAAACCTTTTCAGTCAGAGAGTTGTAAATCTGTGGAATTCTCTGCCTCAGAAGGCAGTGGAGGCCAATTCTCTGAATGCATTCAAGAGAGAGCTCAATAGAGCTCTTAAGGATAGCGGAGTCAGGGGGTATGGGGAGAAGGCAGGAACGGGGTACTGATTGAGAATGATCAGCCATGATCACATTGAATGGTGGTGCTGGCTCGAAGGGCCGAATGGCCTCCTCCTGCACCTATTGTCTATTGTCTTTTGTCATAATATTGGCACAATGGCTTTGAAAAGACTTAGCATATTCTTAATGTAATGTGACAGAGAGCACACTGAGCACAACCAGAGAGCGGTCCAGAACTACCATCTACCTCATTGGTAACCCTCGGACTATCCTTGATCGGACTTTGCTGGCTTTACCTTGCACTAAACATTATTCGCTAGTTCTCTTAACATGTATCAACGTTATTCCCTTATCATGTATCTATACACTGTAAATAGCTCGATCATGTATTAATCACAATCATGTATAGCCTTTCCTCTGACAGGATAGCACGCAGCAAAAGCTTATCACTGTACCTCGGTACACGTGACAATAAACTAAACTGAACTAACAAAGGAAAGGCATCTGATTGCTGTGCGAAGATACTACACAAAGATGTTTGTACTCTTTTCCACATGAAAGCAATGAATGTAAAACCGAGTTGACCTACACTTCACGCTGCCTAGGCAAGGCCACCAGCCTAATCAAGGAACAGTCTCACCCCGGTCAGTCCCTCCTCCCCCTCTCCCATCAGGCAAGAGGTACAGAAGTGTGAAAACGCACACCTCCAGATTCAGGGACAGTTTCTTCCCAGCTGTCATAAGGCAACTGGATCATCCCATTAATAACTAGTGAGCGGTCCGGAGCTACTATTTACCTCATTGGAGACCCTCGGACTGTCTTTAATCTGACTTTTGCTGGTCTTTATCTTGCAGTTTAAGGATAAGGGGGAAGTCTTTTACGACTGAGATGAGAACGTTTTTTTCACACAGAGAGTGGTGAATCTGTGGAATTCTCTGCCACAGAAGGTAGTTGAGGCCAGTTCATTGGCTATATTTAAGAGGGAGTTAGATGTGGCCCTTGTGGCTAAAGGGATCAGGGGGTATGGAGAGAAGGCAGGTACGGGATACTGAGTTGGATGATCAGCCATGATCATATTGAATGGCGGTGCAGGCTCGAAGGGCCGAATGGCCTACTCCTGCACCTATTTTCTATGTTTCTATGTTTCTAGGACATGCCACAAAGCCTTCAACCCCCTCATCCAAATCATTAATATACAACGTGAAAAGTAGTGGCCCCAGCACCGACCCCTGCGGAACTCCGCTGGTCACTGGCAGCCAACCAGAAAAAGCCCCCTTTATTGCCAATCTTTGCCTTCTGCCAACCAGCCAACCTGCTGTCCATGCTGGTATCTGTCCTTTGACACCACGGGCTCTCATCTTCCTTAGCAGCCTCACGTGTGGCACCTTGTCAAAGGCTTTTTGAATATCTAGGTAAACAACATCCACTGACTCTCTTTTGCCTGCCCTGCTCTTTGCTTCTTCAAAGAGTTCCAGCAGACAAAGCCATGCTGACTTTGGCCTATTTTGTCGTGAACTTCTAAGTACATAACCACATCCTTTATAGTGGACTCTGGAATGGCATGAAATGATTTCAAAGAACACAAGTAACGCAGGAAAACCACTTCAAAATATCGTGTGAAAACACACAGAAACTACAGTTTGGTAATTGAGCCAATTCCTTTGAATTTTGGAAGTCAGGGATGCAGTCACAACAATGAGCCTCAGACAATCCAACTCAAACTTTTGGTCCGCCGGTTTGTTCAACAAGAATTCCATTATCGCTTAACATTTGGCTTAACCTTCCCTCTGTACCAAAAAGGCCAGGGTACGGCATTCTAGATCGTAGTTCTAGAATTTATATCTGACTCAAGCAGTGTGGCACGGTGGCACAGCGGTAGAGTTGCTGCCATACAGCGCCAGAGACCCGGGTTCGATCCTGACTACGGGTGCTGTCTGTACGGAGTCTGTGCTTTTTCCTGTGACCGCGTGGGCTTTCTCCGGGTGCTCTGGCTTCCTCCCACACTCCAAAGACGTGCAAAGACGTGAAGACAACAGAAAGGACCCACCAAGATGCAGAACAGGACGCCACAGGAGATTCGTTCTTCCGTGCGGCCATCAAACTGTACAACTCCCCCTTCTGTCGTGGTGTAGACTGAGACTGAGACTGAGACTGACCTCCCCCCCACTCCCCAATCTTTGCTACCCCCAATCCTTTCCACTCGTCACATTAATTTCATGTTCCGTGTATTTTGTGTTTGTTGTGTTTTTATGACTGTTGACAGATCAATTTCCCTCCTGGGATAAATAAAGTTCCATCGTATCGTATCGTATCGTTTGTAGGTTAATTGGTTTTGGTAAGGATTGTAAATTGTCCCTACTGTGTGGAGGATAGCGCTGGTGGACGGTGATTGCTGGTCGGCATGTACTCGGTGGGCCGAAGGGCCTGTTTCCGCACCGTATTTAATAGACAATAGACAATAGGTGCAGGAGTAGGCCATTCAGCCCTTCGAGCCAGCACCGCCATTCAATGTGATCATGGCTGATCATTCTCAATCAGTACCCCGTTCCTGCCTTCTCCCCATACCCCCTGACTCCGCTATCCTTAAGAGCTCTATCTAGCTCTCTCTTGAATGTATTCAGAGAATTGGCCTCCACTGCCCTCTGAGGCAGAGAATTCCACAGATTCACAACTCTCTGACTAAAAACGTTTTTCCTCATCTCTGTTCTAAATGGCCTACCCCTTATTCTTAAACTGTGGCCCCTGGTTCTGGACTCCCCCAACATTGGGAACATGTTTCCTGCCTCTAACGTGTCCAACCCCTTAATAATCTTATACGTTTCGATCAGATCCCCTCTCATCCTTCTAAATTCCAGTGTATACAAGCCTAGTCGTTCCAGTCTTTCAACATATGACAGTCCCGCCATTCCGGGAATTAACCTAGTAAACCTACGCTGCACGCCCTCAATAGCAAGAATGCTATTCTGAGCTAAACTAAACTAAACTGGAGCACGGTACATTTCAAGTAGGTCTTTATACCTTTTTGCTCAGCCAGGGATCTGTCACTACTGCAAACCATGCTCGGTGCTGACTCAGCACAAACGCAAAGTTTCTAGGAAATCCACTTGCTCATCGGGGAATACGTGTTCTCTCCATGTCTTCACTAACCTAATCTCAGCCATCAATTCAAGGAGGAATTTTGTTTAGAGATATATGTAGGAAGGAACCGCAGATGCTGGTTTAAACCGAAGATAGGCACAAAAAGCTGGGGGAACTCAGCGGGACAGGCAGGCAGCATCTCTGGAGAGGGGGAATGGGTGCCATTTCGGGTCGGGACCCTGAGAAGCCTCTCGACCCGAAACGTCACCCATCCCTTCTCTCCAGAGACGCTGCCTGTCCCGCCGAGTTACTCCAGCTTTTTGTGCGTATCTTTTTTTAGAGATACATTGTCGAAACAAGCCATTGGGCCCACCGAGTACTTGCTGACCATCGATCACCCGTGCACTAGTTCTACGTTATCCCACTTTTGCATCCTACGCACTAGGGGGGAATTTACAGAAGCCAATTAAGTGTTCCGACCCGAAACGTCACCTATCCTTTTTCTCCAGGTTGAGTTGACCCGTCGACTCACACCAGCATTTTGTGCCTATCGTCGGTATGAGCCAGCATCTGCTGTTCCTTCCTACACAACGCACAAACGACTGTTGGATTGGACCAGCGATCACCCCATACGCTAACACTATCCTGCACAACCGGGACTATTTTTTTTTTACAACTTACCGAATCCAATTAAGCTACAACCCTGTACGCCCTTAGAATGCGGGAGGAAACCGGAGCACCCGGACAAAGCCCACACAGGTCACGGGGAGAACGTTCAAACTGCGTACAGACAAGCACCCGGAGGTCAGGATCGATCCCGTGTCCCTGGCGCTCTGAGACAGCAGCTCTACCGCTGCGCCACCGTGCCGCCCAAATTCCCCAGGTACTTAGCCCATCTCTGTTCTCCCTTTTGCAAATCTGGAGTTTATTCTTCTAAGGTTGACAATTTTATAAACCAGGTTATCCTGCCGGTGCAATCTTTCCTGTTTGGACATTGCCCTCCAATCTCATCGAAAAGGAAACATTGCTGTTGACAAAAGAGAAACATCTTGTCTTTTCTCATAGCATTTGATGGGGATGACTCTGGAGTAGACAGCTCCTTGGGTCTAGGTTTTGAATGTGCCAAATAATTTATTTGCTTCCATCCTCTTGCTGCCAAGTGTATTCTTCTCAAGAGGATAGTCACCATTTTAATTTCTTGGAATATGGCACTTCAAATAAAAAATGGCTAGACAATTTAAAATTCACACAATGCCTTTGTAGTTGGAAAAGTTAATGTGTAACAGAGAGAAAATGTCTGAGTTTTTTTAATAAATCTCTTTTTATTAAAAAGGATAACAGAGTTGGCAATGTTCCCACGAAAGACTTTTGGAATATTTTTTTCCACAATTCACAAAAGCAACAACTTCCAGATGAGAAGACAAATGCATTGAGATTCTAGTCACACTGCTCCCATTCCGCCGTTCATTCACACATGTTTACTTTATTGTGCAGGAAGGAACTGCAGATGCTGGTTGTCACCGAAGATAGACACAAAATGCTGGAGTAACTCAGCGGGACAGGCAGCATCTCTGGAGAGAAGGAATGGGTGACGTCTCGGGTCTGAAGAAGGGTCTCGACCATCTAATAATTGGTCTAATCTCCAATGGGTCTTAATGCCCGTCACCAACGTCTTTCAATATTACAGTCCAATGGATATTGACTTTGGAAACTCTCCTCGGTTCCAATGTTAGCCTTCATGGATATTTCTGTTTATCTGCAGCAGGTTTTAGGTTGGGTACCGTTTCGGGTCTGAAGAAGGGTCTCGACATGAAACGTCATCCATTCCTTCTCTCCAGAGATGCTGCCCGTCCTGCTGAGTTACTCCAGCTTATTGTGTCTATCTTATGTGTTGGTTTGGGTTCTGTAAAACAGGCACACTTTCCTCCTGAGATGTTGAACTATCTTGACTGTCTGCATCAAAGTCTGTACATGACCACTGCTCAGCAATGCACAAAACAAGTCAATAATCTTGCATGCACTCACACTGCACTGGGCATTAATTGTGATCCCCGGTGGGTACTGACAATATTCATGTGTCTGTACACTGTGGATCGCTCAATTGTAATCATGTATTAGCTTTCTGCTGACTAGTTAGCACGCAACAGAGGCTTTTCAACAAACCTTGGTACACATGACAAAAACAACTAACTAAGCTAACTAAACTAACTAGACTAACTAACGCGGCACGGTGGCACGGCAGTAGAGTTGCTGCCTTACGGCACCAGAGACACAGGTTCAATCCTGACTGCTGACTGCATGGAGTTTGCACGTTCTCCCTGTGACCTGCGTGGGTTTTCCCCGGGTGCTCCGGTTTCATCCCACATTCCAATGACGTACAGGTTTGTAGGTTAATTGGCTTCCGTTAAAATTGTAAATTGTCCCTGGTGTGCAAGAGTGCTGATGCACAGTGATCGCTGGGCCCGTTTACTGTTTCTGTGCTGTATCTCTAAACTAATCTACACTAAACTAAAATAAACTAAACTAAACTAAACTAACTAACTAATTTCCAATGGGTCTTAATGCTAGTCTCTAATGTGTCTCAAAATTATAGTCCAATGGATATTGATATTAGTTCCGTTTGGTTTAGTTTATTGTCACGTGTACCGAGGTACAGTGAAAAGCTTTTGTTGCCTGCTCACCAACTCTGCTAGGTTCCAATGTTCGCCTCAGTGGATATTTGTGTTTATCTCAATCAGGGCTCAATGTTAATCCTGATGTCTTTCAATATTACTGTCCAATGTACATTCATTTTAATCTCCAGGGACTCCAATACACTCCATTACACTCCATCCTCCTCAACATTACACTCCATCATTTTTCACTGTTAGGCTGCCTCACAACTCCATCTGTCTACCCCTCCCCTCCCCCACCCACCCCCCCCCCCCCCCACCCCCCGCCCACGATCCCCTATTTACTTCCCAGGTTTATCCCTCCCCCGCCTCTTTTCCAGCTTTCTCCCCCTCCCAGTCTCACCCCGGTCACTCCCTCATCTTCCCTCTCCCATCAAGCAAGAGGCACAGAAGTGTGAAAACGCACACCTCCAGATTCAGGGACAATTTCTTCCCGGCTGTTATCAGGCAACTGAACCATCCCATCAATATCTAGAGAGCGGTCGTGACCTATCATCTACCTGTTTGGAGACCCTCGGTCTATCTTTAATCGGTGTTTACTGGGCTTTATATTACACTTATAAACGTTACTCCCTTTATCCTGTTGCTGTACACTTTGGACGGCTCGATTTCAGTTTAGTTTATTGTCACGTGTACCAAAGTACAGTGAAAAGCTTTTGTTGCGTGCTATGCAGTCAGCGGGAAGACAATGCATGATTACAATCGAGCCATTCACAGTGTACAGGTACGTGATAAGGGAATAACGTTTCGCGCAAGATAAAGTCAGTAAAAGCCGATCAAAGCAAGTCCGTGGGTCACCAATGAGGTGAGAGGGCTGTTCAGGACAGCTCTCTGGTTGTGGTAGGATGGTTCAGTTGCCTGATAACAGCTGGGAAGAAACTGTCCCTGAATCTGGAGGTGTGCGTTTTCACACTTCTGTACCTTTTTGCCCCGTGAACGAGGGGAGAGGAGATTGTAATGATATTTCTGCTGACTGAATAGCACGCGATACAAAAGCTTTTCACTGCACCTCAGTGTTGCAGTGCTCATTTCTTTAGATGCCGGCGCTGTCACTGGTGCCAGAGCGGCCGCTGTTAAATTCCCCGTTAGTTAAAACTATTCAATATGATCATGGCTAATCATCCAGCTCAATAACCTGTACCTGCCTTCTTTCTATACCCCCTGATCCCTTTAGCCACAAGGGCCACATCTAACTCCCTCTTAAATATAGCCAATGAACTGGCCTCAACTACCTTCTGTGGCAGAGAATTCCACAGACTCACCACTCTCTGTGTGAAGAAATGTTTTCTCATCTCGGTCCTAAAAGACTTCCCCCTTATCCTTAAGCTGTGACCCCTGGTTCTGGACTTCCCCAACATCGGGAACAATCTTCCCGCATCTAGCCTCTCCAACCCCTTAAGAATTTTATATGTTTCTATAAGATCCTCCCTCAATCTTCTAAATTCCAACGAGTACAAGCCTAGTCTATCCAGTCTTTCTTCATATGAAAGTCCTGCCATCCCAGGGATCAATCTGGTGAACCTTATCTGTACTCCCTCTAAGGCTAGAATGTCTTTCCTCAGATTAGGAGACCAAAACTGTACACAATACTCCAGGTGCGGTCTCACCAAGGCCCTGTACAACTGCAGCAGAACCTCCC
This sequence comes from Rhinoraja longicauda, assembly GCF_053455715.1. Taxonomy (NCBI): domain Eukaryota; kingdom Metazoa; phylum Chordata; class Chondrichthyes; order Rajiformes; family Arhynchobatidae; genus Rhinoraja; species Rhinoraja longicauda. Next base: position 74,533,229 of record NC_135958.1, read on the forward strand.
TGCTCCTATACTCAAATCCTCTTGCTATGAATTCTAACATACCATTCGCTTTCTTCACTGCCTGCTGCACCTTTTTTTACAGAGGGGCTGGAGTGGCGCTCCGGTGAGCTCTGGCAGCATTGCTCCCCTGGTACCTCTGTACACGTGACAATAAACGAAGTTAAACTAATCAAACTAACATTTCCCCCTTGAAGTTAAACTCCTCCTCTCAACTCTGCCAATATCCCTTTCGTTAAGTGTCTGGGCAAATATAACACATTGGTGGATTACTTCTCCAGATGTGAACACAACATGCGAACCACTGGAAAAAGACTGGAATCATGTTTTGGTCACCCGTCAGGTTCTTATTAATAGAAGTGGAGTGCCAGGCAATATGATAATTTTAGATACATTTTCACACCAACGTTATTGCACGTTTTTCTATTAATTGAATCTTTTCTTAGAAACGGTCACGTTTAAGATGAATCGACGACGGGCCGATACGATGTGAAGTAATTGTTTTAGCGTGAGCTGGGGCAAGTTTTGAATGTGACTGGAAGCAATGAATTTCTGCACTGATTCGCGAGGGTTTTAACTGTCCAGCTAAAGTTACAGCAGGAAAGTGCGAGAAATCCCATATAAATTCACACCTTATCTGCCGCCAATGCGATAAATCAGCATCAGGGCGGATAGGCAATGTGATTAGTCAGTGTTTAGACTCGTTTCGTTTAGAGATACAGCACAGAAACGGGCCCTTCGGCCCACCGAGTCCATTCCGACCAGCGATCTCCGCACACACACACACACACACACACACACACACACACACACACACTAGGAACAATTTACAATTTTACCGAAGCCAATTAACCTACAAACCTGTACGTCTTTGGAGTGTGGGTGGAAACCGGAGCACCCGGAGAAAACCCACGCAGGTCACGGGGAGAATTGCAAATTCCGTACAGATAATATGTGGCTTTGGTCATTCATGGGGTTGTATTTTTAGTTCCCACACTACCCACACCTCTGGTGAAGTGAAGTCTAAATCGAACCCGGGTCTCTGGCGCTGTGAGGCAGCAACTCTCCCACTGCGCCACCTTGCTGACATTCTAACCTTCTAACCTTTACTATTTCTGTCCATTTCCCTCGATTTCTGCACTGGGAATAGTTTAATTGAGTTTAGTTCGTTGTCACGTGTACCGAGGTACAGTGAAAAGCTTTTGTTGCGTGCTAACCAGTCAGTGGAAAGAAAATGCATGATGACAATCGAGCCGTCCACAGTGTGAGGGAATACATGATGAGGGAATAACGTTTAGTGCAAGGTAAAGCCAGTAAGGTCCGATCAAAGTTAGTTCGAGGGTCTCCAATGAGGTAGATAGTAGCCCAGCACCGCTCTCTAGTTTAGAGATACAGCACAGAAACAGTAAACGGGCCCAGCGATCACTGTGCATCAGCACTCTTGCACACCAGGGACAATTTACAATTTTAACGGAAGCCAATTAACCTACAAACCTGGGGATATGGGGGGAGGGCAGGAACGGGGTACTGATTGTGGATGATCAGCCATGATCACGGTGAATGGCGGTGCTGGCTCGAAGGGCCGAATGGCCTACTCCTGCTCCTATTGTCTATTGTCTATTGTCATAAAAAGTACTCAACCACTAGTAAGCGTGGGACCATCAATGTCTGTTTGCCCTGACTAATTTGACTTTGACAAATTCATGATCCAATCCAACGATCGTTCATGCTTTCTGTAGGAAGGAACTGGAGTTGCTGGTTTAATCCAAAGATAGAAACAAAAAGCGGGAGTAACTCTTATGTGTGGCCAGTGATGCAGTGCTAATTGTTTAGGTGCCAGGGCTGTCACTGGCGCCGGGGCTGTCACTGGCGCCGGGGCTGTCACTGGCGCCGGGGCTGTCACTGGCGCCGGGGCTGTCACTGGCGCCGGGGCTGTCACTGGCGCCGGGGCTGTCACTGGCGCCGGGGCTGTCACTGGCGCCGGGGCTGTCACTGGCGCCGGGGTTGTCACTGGCGCTGGAGCGGCGGCTGTTAAATTCCCTGGTAGTTAAAACTCCCCGCTGTTTATTTTCCCGTTTGTTTGTAGAGGTGCCGGAGCGGCACTCCGGTGAACTCCGGCAGCACTGCTCCCCTGTGTGAGGGAAGGAACTGCAGATGCCGGTTTACACCGAAGATTAACACAAACTGCTGTGGCAACTCTGCGGGACTGGCAGCATCTCTGGAGAAAAGGAATGGGTGACGTTTCGAGTCGAGACCCTTCTTCAGACTGAAACGTTCTGTTTTCTGTCTTCCTTCTCTCCGGAGTTACTCCAGCATTTTGTGTCTATCTTAGCTGGAGTAACTCAGCGGGTCGGACAGCATGCCTGGAGTAAAGGAATAGGTGACGTTTTGGGTCATAGAGTCATTGAGTCACAGAGAGATAGAGCGTGGAAACAGGTCCTTCGCTCCAACTTGCCCACACCGGCCAACAAGTCACAGCTGCACTAGTCCCACCTGCCCGCATTTGGTCAATATCCTTCCAAACCTGTCCTATCCATGTACCATGTTACTCCTGTTACTTAAACGTTGGAATAATCCCTGCCTCAACCGTCTACTCTGGCAGCTTGTTCCATACACCCACCACCCTTTGTGTGAAAGGTCGAGACACCTTCTTCAGAATGTTTTTGCTTCGTTGCTTTATGGGAAGAGAGAAAAATTTGGCTTTGTTTGATTTCGGATGATCAGCCGCGATCATATTGAATGGCAGTGCTGGCTCGAAGGGCCGAATGGCCTACTCCCGCACCTATTTTCTACGTTTCTATGTTTCTATGTTTGTGCCTTGCCATGTCTTGAGGGCACCTGGAAGCTCAACATAACCAACAAATTACATTTCGTTCCCAGTCTATAATTATCACGCAGGCAAGTGGTGCAGCCAACTTGCACATGCACAGGTTAGCAAGTATGGCCAGTTCTCAGTGGAGGTCACTTTCCTGGGTTGTGGGAGAGAGCAGCAATTTGTATTTCATCCCCACTTGGGTGTGAACAATAGCACAGCGTAATTCCACGCAAACATATGCCAACAGCTCCCTCTACACGCCTAATCTGGAACTTGTTGCAGTAAACAAACGCCCCCACATTGAGTAGCTAATGTAACCCAGTCGGTTTAGTTCATTGTCACGTGTGCCGAGGTACAGTGAAAAGCTTTATGCTGCATGCTCACCAGTCAGCAGAAAGACAATACACGATTACAATCCATTTACAACACCATTTATAGTGTCTAGAATATGCAGGATAAGGGAAAAACGTTTAGTGCAAGGTAAAGCCAGCAAGGTCCAGCCGAGGATAGTCTGAGGCACAACAGAGGGAGATAGTAGATCAGCGCAGCTCTCTGGTTGTGGTAGGATGATTCAGTTGCCTGATAACAGCTGGGAAGAAACTGTCCCTGAATCTGGAGGTGTGCGTTTTCACACTTCTGTACCTTTTGCCTGATGGGAGAGGGGAGAAGAGGGAGTGGCCGGGGTGCGACTCGTCCGTGATTATGCTGCTGGCCTTGCCGACCTCAGCGTGAGGTGTAGATGGAGTCAATGGAAGAATAGAAGAATAGAAGAATAACTACCTTCGTGGAAGTAACGTCAAAGGGTGGTGGGTGTACGGAACAAACTGCCAGAGCAGGTAGTTGAGGCTGGGACTATCCCAACGTTTATGAAACAGTTAGACAGGTACATGGATAGGACAGGTTTGGAGGGATGTGGACCAAAAGTGGGCAGATGGAACTAGTGTAGCTGGGACATTGTTGGCCGGTGTGGGCAAGTTGAGCTGAAGGGCCTGTTTCCACGCTGTATCACTCTATGACATTATGACTCTGTTTAACATTCGATTAATGCGGCACTGTGGAAACGTGAAATAGGACCTAGGTGAGGTTTTTTTTGAGAATGAGACAGGCCTCAAATAGTCCGAACTTCCCTGACAGGAATAACTGTAGCTGTTGCCAAGAAAAGCTTGGATTTATATAGCACCGTACACATCCTGTTTAAAAATATTCCATTGGGCATTACAGCCACTGAAGCATTCGAGAAATCCGAGGAGTAATCTAGGAAGATACAGGAGCCTGAAAACTGTAACGTCGAGGTTCAGGGACTGCTTCTTCCCTACAGCCATCAGGATATTAAACACTGCAACCTCCAAATGAGCTCTGAACTGCACTCGTGGGCTTTGGTTTTGTCTTTTTGCACTATTACTGTTTGTTTGTTTTATGTGAGTGTGTGTGGGTCTAAGAAAATAACTGCAGATGCTGGTACAAATCGAAGGTGTGTGGGTGTAATGTGTGTATTTATATCCTATATATATATGTGTGTGTGTGTGTGTGTGTGTGTGTGTGTGTGTGGGCAGAGATATGTGTATATAAACATAGCACAAAAAGTAAGGAAATTTGTGTTTGGTAGATTATTTCTTTGTTGTAACAATGCTTCTTGGCAATAAATCTTATACCGTTGGAAAGCCTGTTTATTTCCCTTTTAAATGGTGCCACATTTGTAAGGAACATGCATTTGTGGGATGAGCAGCAGAGCTGAGTATATGGGATGCGCCCATGAAAAATTTGCCAAATCTTCTCTGCCAATGCCAAACAGCTTATTCTGCCATTGACTCTTGTTCGGTGTTGTTTGGTGGATTGGATGATTGGTCTGAAGAAACAAGACATATTGGCAATTTAACAATTTATTCATTTAATAAACAGGAGCCACAGTGGCGTGTGGAAGAACCATACACAGCCACAACAGCCTGGCACCTCCTCCTCATGCTGGTCACCAGCCTGGTCACACATTGTTGTGGGATGGCATCCCATTCTTGTCAGCACCTGGGGGTACCAGAAGCTGAAAACAAGAGTCAATAGCAACAGCAGAATAAGCTGTTTGGCATTGGCAGAGAAGATTTGGCAAATTTTTCATGGGCGCATCCCATATACTCAGCTCTGCTGCTCATCCCACAAATGCATGTTCCTTACAAATGTGGCGCCATTTAAAAGGGAAATAAACAGGCTTTCCAACGGTATAAGATTTATTGCCAAGAAGCATTGTTACAACAAAGAAATAATCTACCAAACACAAATTTCCTTACTTTTTGTGCTATGTTTTTATATATATTACATATATATCCATATATATATATATATATATATATATATGGATGTTTCCATAAATACACAGCACTCAGTAATGAAACTGAAGGTCTCAAAATTTCCAGGTTATTTTCCTGTTTTTTATGTAATATTTCCATTGTTTCATATCCTGTATTTTAAGTAGTTCAGATCATGGTGTATAGCTAAAATAATGAGATGAAGCAAAAAAACAACATTTGTTTTTGCGAAGAAAAATATCAGATATGTCCCTGCGTTTTCTTGCCTTTTTTTTGTTCAAGCAGGATTTCATCAAATCCTTAAGCTAATTTATACCAGAAAGATGACATTAATTTTGCAATCAAATAACTCTCCATCAGCCAAATTATGACTAACCCTTATGATTTTTATCAGTTATCATCCGATTAGATGGTTTTCTGATGCCTAAAGTTTTTACAGCGCAACTTAAGTCGCAGTGTCACTTTGGTCACGTGTGAATTGTGTGAATTAAAAGCAGAATTTTAATATTTAGTGTACATTTCCCTTGAGCTGCATCCCTTTTGATGTCTCGTGTTCACACCTTACCCTTCCTTATCTCTGTGTCTCCCTCTCCCCTGACTCTTGTCTGAAGAAGGGACTCGATCCGAAACGTCACCCATTCCCTCTATCCAGAGATGCTGCCTGTCACTCCAGCATTTTGTGTCTATCTTCGGCAACATGTGTGCCAGTCGTAAATATACAACCAGTTTGATATTGTAATCGCGGCTGGCTATTCCTCTCCTGGTCAGATTTATGCCAGATTTCAGAATTCGTAAGCACTCACGACCTACAATAATAATAGCAGTGAGAGATGGGTTGACTTTGTAAACCACAAAACAGTTCCGAAGAAGGGTCTCGACCCGAAACGTCACCCATTCCTTATATCCAGAGATGCTGCCTGCCCCGCTGAGTTACTCCAGCATTTTGTGTCTCTCTCTGGCTTAAACCAGCATCTGCAGTTCCTTCCAACACAAAACAGTTTATTTCCATTCCACTCAACCACCCAAAACTTGATTGTCCCATTTGTGTTTTTTTTAAAATCGAATGGAAGAAAGTTGTCAGAATTGTTACAATTTACTGAGTACACTTATAAAAACAGCTCGTAATGTATCGTACATCATTAAACACAACAGTGTTCGATGAAACTCAACACTGAAATTTGTTCGGCTCGTTGGTTTGACCTTTCTGGTCATACGTATCAAAGATTTGCTTTGGAAAAATAAAGCTGAATGAATAATCCTATCCATGAGTTTTAAGATAGTTATGAATAAGGATAAATCTGGGCCTGGGGGGGGATTCAATTGAGCTATTAAAAGGATCTAAAGAATCATTCATTCACAAAATGCTGGAGTAACTCAGCAGGTCAGGCAGCATCTCAGGAGAGAAGGAATAGGTGACGTTTCGGGTCGAGACCCTTCTTCAGTCTGAAGAAGGGTCTCGACCCGAAACGTCACCCATTCCTTCTCTCCTGTGATGCTGCCTGACCTGCTGAGTTACTCCAGCATTTTGTGAATAAATACCTTCGATTTGTACCAGCACCTGCAGTTATTTTCTTACACTAAAGAATCATTCATGGTCATCCTACCTTCTGCAGGAAGGAACTGCAGATGCTGGTTTACACCAAAGATGGTCACAAAGTGCTGGAGTACTGGAAACAGGCAGCATCTCTGGAGAGAAGGAACGGATCGAGAAGGGTCTGAAGAAGGGTCTCGACCCGAAACGTCACCCATTTCTTCTCTCCAGAGATGCTGCCTGACCCGCTGAGTTACTCCAGCATTTTGTGTCTACCTTCGATTTAAACCAGCATCTGCGCATACACTTTCCTACACATACTCCTGTTGATAGTTGCTAATGGCAACAGTCCTTGCATTTATGAAGTATCTTTAAGCATCCAAGACGTTTCACAGAAGTGACATCAAACACAACCTGATGTTGAATTACACAAGCGGATTGTGGGTAATCACCAACCCGGAAACATATCCCCCACCTTTCACTCCCCCACTGCAATCAGTCTGAAGAACGGTCCTGACCCCAAACATTGCCTTTCCATGACCTCCAGGGATGTAGCCCGACCTGTTGAGTTACTTTGTGTTTTAGTTTTTTAGGGAACACAGTGTGGAGACAGGCTCATCGGCCCACCAGGTCCGCGCCGACCAGTGGTCACCTATGCACTAGTTCTATCCCACACACTAGGGACAATTTACAGAAGCCAATTTAACCTGTGTACAAACATACACATCTTTGGGATGTGTTCATGGAATATTCCTATCTACTACCTGCCCCAACAGATGGTCCCCCCACGTCGGGTCCCCCTTACAGTTCTCGGCGGCCCCTCCATGCTGGGTCCCCCCTATAGTTCCCCCACTCCATGCTGGGTCACCCCTATAGTTCCCCCTCCCCCCCCTCCATGCTGGGTCACCCCTATAATTCCCCCCCCCTCCATGCTGGGACCCCCTATAGTTCCCTCCCCTCCACGCTGGGTCCCCCCTATAGTTCCCTCCCCCTCCATGCTGGGTCCCCCCTATAGTTCCCCCCTTCCATGCTGGGTCCCCCCTATAGATCCCCCCCCCCCCCACCCCCACGTCGGGTCCTCTTTTGTTCTCGGCTGCCTGGGCCGTCTGCCTCAGCCCGACCTAGAATCTTAGAAATCAGGCCTTAGTACTCCACTTGGACAACCTTTGTCTGATTCTAAGGGAGAGGGCAGACTCTTTGCAATGTCACACTTGCACAGCCTCACATTTCAACTGCAGCTTTGCACACCAGCATCAAAACTCATCCCAGCTGTTGCAGGTGCAGTCTATGGCAGCTGCTCCGAGATTTCTAACTGGCGACCAGCTGGTTGGCAAGCCAGCGCTGGAGTCATTATTCAACTGGCTGTACAACACCTCCAGAACCTCCGACAAATTTGTACAAATAACTTGGGGATTTTGGGGATTTGAGCATCAAAGTCTGAACAATCCAAAGCTAATGTACACAGCGCCCAGCTTTTCTGGCGTTCGGAGCAACTCTTAAGTTTATTATTGCACGGTGGCGCAGCGGTAGAGTTGCTGCCTCACAGCGCCAGAGACCCGGGTCCGATCCTGACCACGGGTGCTGTCTGTATGGAGTTTTGCACGTTCTCCCCGTGACCTCGTGGGTTTTCCCCGGGTGCTACGGTTTCCCCCCACATTCCAAAAACGTACAGGTTTGTCAGTTAATTGGCTTTGGTAAAATTGCAAATTGTCCCTAGTGTGTGTAGGATAGTGCTAGTGTACAGTGTGATCACCAGCTGGTGCGGGCCCAATGGGCTGAAGGGCCTGTTTCCACGCTGTATCTCTAAATCTCTAAACTAAACTCAACTGAAAACTGCACTACGGTTTGGGGGACTAATTTTGCTTCGGCCCCCTCATATGGAGTCGGCCAATTCAAGGGTCTTTCAGGGTCTGCATTCTGTAATACCAAGTGATATGAAGCTGGTAGAGAGACGCGAGAGGCAGAAGCTCCGGGCCATCCACGGCCTCACCCCGACAGCAGGCCTAGCCCACCCACCGCGGAGCCGCGAACCCGCCTGGAATCATCCGAGGCCCGTCTCCTGCTCGACCCCGAAGACCGGGAAGCGAGGAGGAGGATGGAGGGAGTCAGCGATGGTGGTGGTCGCTGGATAAAGGGCCATTTTCAAGATGGCGGCTGACGGAGGAGGGGATCGGTGTTGCCATGACAACGGGCCTACAAGGCCAAGATAAGACTGCACCTGTGAAACTTTGTGGGCGCCAGAAACGTGGTGACTCTTTGCGTACCGTCTCGGTGAGGTCTACTATTACATTACCATCGTTGCACTTTTGTACCTATCTATGATTGTGCTTGTCTATAGTATGATTTTAGTGGATTGTATGGAAAACAAAGAATTCCACTGTACATCGTTACATCGGTGACAATAAAATACCGTCATCATCGTCGTCGTACGCTACTGGGATGGGGAAGCAATAAAGTATCAGTGACCTGGCACCACTCACTGTTTCTCATTTAGTTTAGTTTAGTTTAGTTTAGAGAGACAGCATGGAAACAGGCCCTTCGGCCCACCGAGTCCATCGATCGTCCATTCACACCAGTTCTGTTATCCCACTTTCGCAGTAGACACAAAATGCTGGAGTAACTCAGCAGGACAGGCAGCATCTCTGGAGGGAAGGAATAGGTGACGTTTCGGTTCGAGACCTTTCTTCAGACATACGACAGGAGTCATTCTCCAGAGAATTTCCCTTTACTCCAGAGATGCTGCCTGACCCGCTGACTTACACCAGCATTTTGTGTCTATCTTCGGTACAAACCAGCATCTGCAGTTCCTTCCTACACATAATGAGAGCAAAGATTGATGCAACAGTTCCACTTGTAAACTTGCTTCCATCGACACTGCGACACGGTGGCACAGCGGTAGAGTTGCTGCCTCACAGCGTCAGAGACCCGGGTTCGATCCCGACCACGGGTGCTTGTCTGTACGGAGTTCGTACTTTCTCCCCGTGACCTGCGTGGGTTTTCTCCGAGGTCTTCGGTGTCCTTCCACACTCCAAAGACGTACAGGTTTGCAGGTTAATTGGCTTGGTGTGAAGGTAAAATTGTCCCAAGTGTGTGTGGGATAGTGTTAATGGACAGCGGGGATCGCTGGTCAGTGGGCCGAAGGGCCTGTTTCTGCACTGTATCTCTAAACTAAACTAACTACTCTTTTACTGCTTCATTTCCTGTCACCAAACAAACTGTTGGCATTTAAGAGGTTTTTGGCATCATTTTTGGCACAGACATTGTGGGCCGAAGGGCCTGTTCCTGTGCTGTATTTCTTTATGTTCTATGTTGTACTATCCAATGTTGGACTCAATGTCTCGACTCAAATGAGTCCAACAAGGGAAATCACATGATTAGGTTGACATATGATGAGCGTTTGAAGGGACTGGGCCTCTGCTGGCTGGGAGTTTAGAAGGATGAGGTGGAATGTAGTGAATAATGAAAGGCCTGGATGTGGAGAGGATGTTTCCACCAGTGGGAGAGTCCAGGACCCAGAGGTCATAGCCTCAGAATTAAAGGACGTACCTTTAGGAAGGAGATGAGGAGGAATTTCTTTCGTTAGAGGGTGGCGAATCTGTGGAATTCATTGCCACAGAAGGCTGTGGAGGCCAAGTCAATGGGTATTTTTAAGGTAGAGATAGATAGATTCTTGATTAGTACGGGTGTCAGAGATTATGGGGAGAAGGCAGGAGAATGGGGTTAGGAAGGAGAGGCAGATCGGCCATGATTGAACAGATTCACAACTCTCTGAGTGAAAATGTTTCTCCTCATCTCCGTTCATTTGGAACATGTTTCCTGCCTCTAACGTGTCCAATCCCTTAATAATCTTATATGTTTCAATAAGATCCCCTCTCATCCTTGTATACAAGCCTAGCTGCTCCAGTCATTCAACATACGACAGTCCCACCATTCCGGGAATTAACCTGGTGAACCAACGTTGCACGCCCTCAATAGTAAGAATATCCTTCCTCAAATTTGAGAACCAAAACTGCACACAGTACTCCAGGTGCGGACTCACCAGGGCCCGGTACAACTGCAGAAGGACCTCTTTGCTCCTATACTCAACTCCTCGTGTCATAAAATCTTTTGTAAAGAAGTCCGTAAAGACGAGGGTTCACTGTGCTGAACGTTGTACCCTTCATCCTTTATCTGTGTACTGCGGACGGCTCGATTGTATTCACGTGTACTTTTCTCTGACTGGGTAAAACGTAAACAAAAGCCTCTCGCTGTACTTCGGCACTCATGACAATAATAAACCCGCAGAGGGAGGAACTGCAGATGCTGGTTTAAACCGAAGACAGACACAAAAAAGAGATGGAGAAACTTAGCGGGTCAGGCAGCATCTCTGGAGAAAAGGAATAGGTGACATTTCGGGTCGAGGCCCTTCTGCATACTGAGAATCAGGGGAAAGGGGAACGAGAGATATAGACGGTACTTAGTGCAAATGAATGGAAGATATGCAAACAACCAATACAGTACGAAACCAAAATTAGTACAGGTGTCAGTGGTTATGGGGAGAAGGCAGGAGAATGTGGTTAGGAGGGAGAGGTGGATCAGCCATGATTGAATGGCGGAGTAGACTCGATGGGCCGAATGGCCTAATTCTACTCCTATTCCTTACGACCTTAAAGACCTAAACCTAAAGGCAAGTGGCATATTAGCCATTTAATAAGATTTATTCACAAAATGCTGGAGTAACTCAGCAGGTCAGGCAGCATCTCGGGAGAGAAGGAATGGGTGACGTTTCGGGTCGAGACCTTTCTTCAGACTGATATATACTTATAAGCCATTTAATAAGTATATGCAGGAAGGAACTGCAGATGCTGGTTTGAACTGAAGACAGGCACAAAAAGCTGGAGTCAGTTAGCGGGTCAGGCAGCATCTCTGGAGAATAGGAATGGGTGATGTTTTGGGTGGAGACCCTTCTTCATCCTGAGTCAGTCAGTGTTCCTTGAAAGATTCGCAATATTGTTGTTAAAAGGGTTCACAATGTCATCCTCTGGAAGATGTGAGGCATCTTAGCAATTAATAACTGGAATGAATTCCGGGCACTCTTATGCAACTGGAGAAAAAAGGCTCCCAGCTTGCCCGTGTCTGTGGTTTCCCATGAGGTCGATGCTTTCACCCAGCATCACCGTGTCACGCAATCCGTGTGTGTGTGTGTGTGTGTGTGTGTGTGTGTGTGTGTGCACTCGTGTTTAATTACAGAGGCCAGAGTGCTAAAGGGATTTCTTTTTTGTTTTCTCAGATCCCTTTGTGTTTAACCATGTCAGATTCACCATTGCCAGTTGGAGAGGGAGGGAGGGAGGGAGAGAGGGAGGTGGAGGTCTAGCAGATGGCCCAGCCAGGCTGCAGTGCAAAAATCGGAGAGGCTCGGTGGTTCTTGAGGGCAGAAGACAGCGGTGGGGGGAAGGACAAGTCGAGCACAGGAGGAGGTGGGCGGTGGGTGGGAGAGGGGCAGTTTGTGAAAAGGGGAGAGGTGGGTGGGTGGGGGGGGGGGTAGGTAGGGGAGAGCGAGAGAGAGAGAGAGAGAGAGAGAGAGAGAGAGAGAGAGAGAGAGAGAGAGAGAGAGAGAGAGAGAGAGAGAGAGAGAGAGAGAGAGAGAGAGAGAGAGAGAGAGAGAGAGAGGAGGGGTGGGGGCTAACGGCTTAATCTGCCCAGAATACTTCAAGAAAGTTCTTTATTTCGTTGCTTTTTTTTTTAATATTCCATCCGCCGGCCAGGAAAATGACAGCAAGTGAGAAGTGACAAGAACGCAAACTCACTCCAATACATTGTACTATTCTCCAGAGACACGTTAAAAGTAAGAAGCACTTTGCTGAAACAAAGCACAGCAACACAAATCATGTCCCCTCCACCCCCCCCCCCCCCCCCCCCCCGAGTAGGTGCTACTATATTTTTACTCTTCCCAGTAAAAGTTTTTCTTTTTTCAATTTTCACTGCTTAATTGTAAACAAACCCCACAAAGGCCAGACACACGGCAAAGGGGACGAACGGAGGCTGCAGTGTGTCACTTCAGGAGCAATCAGACAACTTGTAGGCACCAAGTCAAGTCAAGTCAAGTTTATTTGTCACATACCTACAAACCTGCACGTCTTTGGAATGTGGGAGGAAACCGGAGCACCCGGGGAAAACCCACGTTGTCACGTGGAGAACGTACAAACTCTGTACAGGCAACGCCAGTAGTCAGTATTGAATCCGGGTCTCTGGCGCTGTGAGGCAGCAACTCTACTTCTCTCCTCTCCCATCAGGCAAGAGGCACAGAAGTTTGAAAACGCACGCCTCCAGATTCAGGGACAGTTTCTTCCCAGCTGTTGTCAGGCAACTGAACCGTCCTCTCATCGGATAGATTGCGGTCCTGACCTCCCATCTGCCACATTGGAGAGCTTTGAACTATCTTTTATCTGACTTTATCTTGCACCAAATGTTGCACTATGCTTTATCTGTGCACTGCGGATGGTTTGATTGTAACTCTTCTTTGTAAATCACTCTTCTTTGACTGAACAGCACACAACAGAAGCTTTTCTTCAAGTCAAGTCAAGTCAAGTCAAGTTTATTTGTCACATACACATACACGATGTGCAGTGAAATGAAAGTGGCAATGCCTGCGGATTGTGCAAACAAAAAAAATTACAATTACAGCATATAAATTAAAACTAATACAGAAAAGAAAATTTAGTCCCTGGAGTTATAAAAGTTAACAGTCCTGATGGCCTGTGGGAAGAAACTCCGTCTCATCCTCTCCGTTTTCACAGCGTGACAGTGGAGGCATTTGCCTGACCGTAGCAGCTGGAACAGTCCGTTGCTGGCGTGGTAGGGGTCCCCCATAATCTTGCTTGCTCTTGATCTGCACCTCCTGATGTAATGGTCCTGCAGGGGGGGCGTGTGTAGTTCCTATGGTGCGTTCTGCCGAACGTACTACTCTCCGCAGGGCCTTCCTGTACCACTGTGCAACGACACAACGTCAAGGGTCTCCACCCGAAACGGCACCCATTCCTTCTCTCCAGAGATGCTGCCTGTCCCAGTTGAGTTACTCCATCACCTTGTGTCTATCTTCAGCACTTAGATGCATATTATGATAAGCATCTCAGACACGGTACAAGTGCAGATCAGCAGTGCACTGAGACAGTGTACAGAGCCCGTGTGGGAAGGAACTACAGATGTGGTTTACACTGAAGATAGGCACAAAATGCTAGAGTAACTCAGCCGGGTCGGGCAGCATCTCTGGAGAGAAGGAACGGCTGTCGCTTCGGGTCGAGACCCTTCTTCAGAATGAGAGTCAGGGGCAAGGGAAATGAGAGAGAGAGAGATATATAGACGGTGATATAGAGATTGGGAACAAATCAAGTCAAGTCAAGTTTATTTGTCACATACACATACACGATGTGCAGTGAAATGAAAGTGGCAATGCCTGCGGATTGTGCACAAAAAAGAATTACAGTTACAGCATATAAATAAAGTTAATAAGTTACTATAGTGTAGACAAAAAAATGTAGTCCCTGGAATTATAAAAGTTGACAGTCCAGATGGCCTGTGGGAAGAAACTACGTCTCATCCTCTCCGTTTTCACTGCGTGACAGCGGAGGCGTTTGCCTGACCGTAGCATTTGGAACAGTCCGTTACTGGGGTGGTAGGGGTCCCCCATAATCTTGCTTGCTCTGGATTTGCACCTCCTGATGTATAGATCCTGCAGGGGGACGAGTGTAGTTCCCATGGTGCGTTCTGCCGAACGCACTACTCTCTGCAGGGCCATCCTGTCCTGGGCAGAGCTGCTCCCAAACCAGACTGTGATGTTGCCGGACAGGATGATCTCTACAGCCCCAGAGTAGAAGCAATGAAGGATCCTCAGAGACACTCTGAATTTCCTCAGCTGTCTAAGGTGGTAAGGGCACTGCTTTGCCTTACCCACCAGTGCGGCAATGTGCGTTGCCCATGTCAGATCCTCTGTGATGCGGACTCCCAAGTATTTAAAACTGCTCACCCTATCCACAGTAGACCCATTTATCTCCAGTGGCGTGTACGTCCTTGGATGTTTAGCCCTTCTAAAGTCCACAATCAGCTCCTTCGTTTTAGTGACATTCAAGAGGAGGCCATTCGGCCCTTCGAGCCAGCACCGTCATTCATTGTTGTCTTTCACTGACCGGTTAGCACGCAACTAAAGCTTTTCATTGTACCTCGATACATGTGACAATAAACTAAACTGAAACTAAAATGAACTGAAGTTCTTTCAAACTGCACGTAAAACCAATGGATTTTCTCATAAGGCCACTGCACCCTTGTGTTGCTCAGTGTCTCGTGCATGCCACTTCTGCAAGTACGTGAAACCACTTGGAATCGTGTGTAGGAAGGAACTGCAGATGCAGACACCGTCTCTGGAGAAAAGGAATAGGTGATGTTTCGGGTCGAGACCCTTCTTCAGATTGAGAGTCGGGGAAAGGGAAACTAGTGGTATAGACGGTGATAGAGAGAATATAGAACAAATGAATGAAAGGTATGCAAAAAGTAAAGGATGATAAACAATGGACTGTCTCCATTATCATTGTCACTTTATTGCATATCTTTAATTCATAGGTCAAAAGGTCATAAGTGATAGGAGCAGAATTAGGCCATTCGGCCCATCAAGTCTACTCTGTCATTCAATCATGCCTGATCTATCTCCCTCCTAACCCCATTCTCCCTCCCTGCCTTCTCCCCATAACTGCTGACACCCGTGGTAATCAAGAATCTCTCTATCTCTGCCTTAAAAGAGATTTTATCCATTGAATGCATTAGTTTGGTGTATATCTCTCTATATCTCCGTCTATATCTCTGGTTTCCCTTTTCCCCCATGGCCTTCAGTCTGGAGAAGGGTCCCGACCAAAAACGTCGTCCGTTCCTTTTTTCCGGAGATGCTGGCCGACCCGCTGAGTTGCTCCAGCTTTTTTGTGTCTCCCACTTGGAGCCGTGCAGGCAAGAATAATTGTCTCTGTTCCCATCCAGCCCGGACCTTTGGCGCATCCCTCATCCAACTCCAAGGCGATGCAATAAAATTCACAGCTGGGCAAATGTTTCAATTCTGCACTGCTATTATTAACCAGACATATGTTTCTTTGCATAGCTACAATCCGATTTCAGCCAGCGTTTATTCTGCTGCTGGGCAAGTCGTCTTTTGCACCCATGGAGTTTCGGTGTATGGCACTCCCTTCTGCCAGCCATTTTGTAGTCCTGTGGTGCATAAATCCCACTGTGTGCACAGACAGCAATAGGAGAAATGGATACAGCTCCACAAATGAGCCAAGTGTGAGTACTGTCAGTGACACTATCTGCTTCCTTTATGTACTGTGACTGAGATAACATGGAACCTGGAACCTAGAACATGGAACCTAGAACATACAACAGTCCAGTGGAGACACAAGGAACTGCAGACACAGGAGACAGTGCAGCACAGGAACAGGCCCTTCGGCCCACAATGTCAATGACTCCATTCAATGATTCAATGATGCTTCATTGTCACGTGTGCCTAGGTGCAAAAGCAAGGATGTTGTTTTTGCGTACCACCCGGTGAAATCAGACAACAGGGCGGCACGGTGGAGCAGCGGTAGAGTTGCTGCCTTACAGCGAATGCAGCGCCGGAGGCTCAGGTTCGATCCTAACTACGGGAGCCGTCTGTACGGAGTTTGTACGTTCTCCCCGTGACCTGCGTGGGATTTCTCCGAGATCTTCAGTTTCCTCCCACACTCCAAAGACATACAGGTTTGTAGGTTAATTGGCTGGGCAAATGTAAAAATTGTCCCTAGTGTGTGTAGGATAGTGTTAATGTGTGGGGATCGCTGGGCGGCGCGGACCCGGTGGGCCGAAGGGCCTGTTTCCGCGCTGTATCTCTAAATCTAAAAAAAAATCTAAAAACAGACGACACCTATTTTTTAAAATATATTGAAAGAGCCAGATGCAGGAAAAATGTTCCCAATGTTGGGGGAACTCCAGAACCAGGGGCCACAGTCTAAGAATAAAGGGGAAGCCATTTAAAACTGAGGTGAGAAAAAAACTTTTTCACCCAGAGAGTTGTGATTTTGTTTAATTCTCTGCCACAGAAGGCAGTGGAGGCCAATTCACTGGATGAATTTAAAAGAGAATTAGATAGAGCTTCAGGGGCTAGCGGAATCAAGGGGTATGGGGAGAAGGCAGGCACAGGTTACTGATTGTGGATGATCAGCCATGATTACAATGAATGGTGGTGCTAGCTCGAAGGGCCAAATGTCCTCTTCCTGCAGCTATTTTCTAAGTTTCTATGTTTCTAAAGAGCATTTTTAGGTCTGTTATGCTGTTGCAAGCAAGAATTTCATTGTTCCATTGTCGGTAGAAATGACAATTAAACACTTGACCTTTGAGGTGTAGAAACATGTTTACAGTTTAGTTTATTGTCACATGTACCAAGGTACAGTGAAAAGCTTTTGTTGCGTGTTGTTCAGTCAGCGGAAAGACAATACGTGATTACAATCAAACCATTTACAGTGTACAGACACGTGGTAAGGGAATAACGTTTGGTGCAAGGTAAAGCCAGCAAAGTCCGATCAAGGATAGTCTAAGGGTCACCAATGAGGTAGATAGTAGTTCAAGACTGTTCTCTCTGGTTGTGTTTTGTTTTGTGTGTGTGTGTGTGTTTTTTTAACCAAAAATAAGTTATTAAATTATTCACAATAATATGTACAATACGAAATAATTCGAAACAAAACCCCAAAACCCACCACCATAATACAAATCAAACAAATATTCTTCAATGTCAAATATACTATTAAACAATTGTTAAACAACTGAGGAATAGATCGGGTAGATGCACAGAATCTCTTGCCCAGAGTAGGGGAATCGAGGACCAGGGGACACATGGGTTCAAGGTGAAGGGGAAAAGATTTAATAGGAATCTGAGGGGTTACTTTTTCACACAAAGGGTGGTGGGTGCATGGAACAAGCTGCCAGAGGAGGTAGTTGAGGCCGGGACAACCCCAACATTTAAGAAACAGTTGGATAGGTACATGGATAGTACAGGTTTCAAGGGATATTGACCAAGCGCCGGCAGGTGGGACTAGTAGTGTAGCTGGGACATGTTGGCCAGTGTGGGCAAGTTGGGCTGAAGGGCCTGTTTCCACACTGTATCACTCTATGGTTCTATGACTCTATTTCCCCATCGTTATCAAGGATGCATTCCAAGGCCGCTCTCTGGTGGCGGGAGGCTGGTACAGTTGCCTGATGGCAGCTGGGAAGAAACTGCCTAGTCATTCTCCTGTTGTCAATGCCCAATTACCATGACCTTTGCGTCATGGGCATGTTACTTCCAAAACACCGCCCGGATTGCTCTCATTCTGCACTTCACGGACTGGATCATTGATTTAACGATGTTCACGGCCTTCTGTTCGATCTCAAGAGATGAGCTGTCACAAAGATCAGAAAGAATGTAACTTTCCATGCTGAAGCCACAAGTCTGCTCCATCACTGATTCTTTAACGCTGGAATGTGTCACTTTGTTTCTCCTCCAAAGCACTGCCGGGGTTTAAAAAATATATATTTCCAACACAACACTGACGAAGAAGTTGTCGAAGATCACAGCGGGATCTTGACCGGTTGGGTAGGTGGGCTGGCGAATGGTTGATGGAATTTAACACAGAGAAACGTGAGGTGGTCCATTTTGGGAAATCTATCATGGGCGGAAACTACACAGTAAATGGTAGGGCTTTGGGGAATATCGTGGAGCAGAGGGATCTAGGAGTATATGGTTCCTTGAAGGTGGAGTGCAGGTCGATAGGATGGTCAAAAAGGCTTTCAACACATTGGTCTTCATTAGTCAGAGTATTGAGTATAGAAGTTGGGAGGTCATGTTGCAGTTGTACAACACTGTATGTGGTGAGGCCACATTTAGAGTATTGCGTTCAGTTTTGGGCTTGTTACTGTCATAGGAAAGATCTTGTCAAGCTTGAAAGGGTTCAGAGAAGATTAACCAGGATGTTGCCAGGACTCGAGGGTCTGATCCACAGGGAGAGGTTGAGCAGACGAGGGTTTTTTTCCTTGGAGTGCAGGAGGATGAGGGGTGATCTTTTAGAGATGTACAAAATCATGAGAGGAATAGATTGGGTAAACACACACAAAGTCTTCTGCCCATATTAGGGAAATCGAGAACTAGGGGACATAGGTTTAAGGTGAGAGGGGTAAGATTTAATGGGAACCCGAGGGGTAACTTTTTTACACAAAGGGTGGTGGGTGTGTGGAACAAGCTGCCGGAGGAGGTAGATGAGGCAGGTACTATTGCAACATTTAAGAAACATTTAGATAGTACATGGCTGGACGGGTTGAGAGGGATATGGGCCAAAAGCAGGCAGGTGGGACTAGTGTAGATGGGGTGGTGTGGGTAAGTTGGGCCGTAGGGAGTGTGTCCAGGCAGCATGACTCTATGACTCCATAAGTTAAGCTATAAAGTTAGGAAATTAAGTTTTTAATTTCATGGTAATTCGAATATCACTGTACCTTAAGTAGTACACGTGACAATAAAAGACCTTTGAAACCTTTGAAACCTTTGATACCTTGGTACATTTGTCATTAATAAACCTAAACCTAAACCTAATCCTAAAACCTATTCCTAAACTTTATAAAAAGGATATATATTTCATTCTCTTCTCTGGGATGAAGAGTCATGCCTTCCAACTGCAAGGCTTAAGGGAAAAACAATTATGCACCTCAACCAACACGATTAAAGGCACGAAGGCGCAGCGGTAGAGTTGTTGCCTTACAGCACTTGCAGCGCCAGAGACCCGGGTTCAATCCAAGTCAAGTTAAGTCAAATTTATTTGTCACATACACATACACGATGTGCAGTGAAATGAAAGTGGCAATGCCTGCGGGTTGGCAGTGAGAAAGTCCAGGACCCAGGCACACAGAGGGGTGCTAAGCCCCAGTTCCAGCAGCTTCTCAACCAGTCTGCTGGGGACTATTGTGTTGAATGCTGAACTAAAGTCAATGAACAGCATCCTCACATAGCCCCCCTGGCTGTCCAGATGAGAGAGAGCGGTGTGTAGAACCTGGGAGACCACATCATCCGTGGACCTGTTCGAACGGTATGCGAACTGTAGTGGGTCCATGTTGCGAGGAAGGAGGGCGCAGATGTGCTTCTTGACTAGCCTCTCAAAGCATTTCATGACAAGCCGACAATGGGTGCTGTCTGTACGGATATTTGTACGTTCTCCCCGTGACCTGCCTGGGTTTTCTCCGAGATCTTCGGGTTTCCTCCCACACTCCAAAGACGTACAGGCTTGTAGGTTAATTGGCTTGGTATAAGTGTAAATTGTCCCTAGTGCGTGTAGGATAGTGTTAATGTGCGGGGATTGCTGGTCTGTGCGGACTCGGTGGGCCGAAGGGCCTGTTTCCGCGCTGTATCTCTAAAAAAAAATGTTTTAATTTAAAAATTCTGCAAGATTGTAAAAGAAAAAACACTAATAAGGCATCAGAGTAAAATTAGACAATTGGTAAACCAGCATGGTAGTGCAAGAGGTTCTTAAGTTCATAACGGATCTTTTTGTGGCAGAGATAGATAGATTCTTGAATGGTGCGGGTGTCAGGGGTTGTGGGGAAAAAGCAGGAGAATGGGGTTGAGAGGGAGAGATAGATTGGCCATGTTTGAATGGCGGAGTGGACTTGATGGTCTGATTGGCCTAATTCTGCTCCTAGTCACTGATGAATTGATGAACCTATGAGAACAGGTCATCTGAGATGTTAATGCCCAGGAATTTGACTAACGCTCGCCACCGCCGCCCCGTCAATGAAATCAGGCCCGTGATCTCTCGGCATCCCCTTCCCGCACAAGATGGCGGAAACCGACAGCACGCACCCGATGCAGTCTGGACGTGCGGTCCCTGCGAGCTGCTACTTTTCACATTCAATCTTCTCTTCCCCGCATCTGCAAATCACCAATAAAACATTTGCAAATCATACTGCAAAGAAAGAGAAAAAAAAAAAAAACTTGCACGCAACAGAAACATGTGGTGCAAATGGAACACATGTGGAAACAGAGGTGAATCATGATAAGTAAACGAATGATACACAGCGACTCATGCAACAGTTTATTTTTCCTAAACTACCGGGGGGCCACAGCGTGCATGTGTTCGATTTCTGTTCCATAATCGTCAGGCAACAGAAGTGGTGCTTCCTGGCCGGGTGACCCTCGATCAGATGAGTCACGCTAATTCACAAGGAACGGCGAATGGTGGAATTTTGAGGTGAAAACAAAGTGCTGGAGTAACTCAGCAGGTCAGGCAGCATCTGTGGAGGACATGGATAGGCAACATTTTGGGTCGGGACGCTTCCTCAGACTCATTGATAGGCGACGTTTCAGGTCGGAACACTTCTTCGGGCTGAAGAAGGGTCCCGACCTGAACCATCTATGTCCTGTCTATGTCATATCTATGTCCCATCTATGTCCTATCTATGTCCTATCTATGTCCTATCTATGTCATATCTATGTCCCATCTATGTCCTATCTATGTCCTATCTATGTCCTATCTATGTCATATCTATGTCCCATCTATGTCCTATCTATGTCCTATCTATGTCCTATCTATGTCCTGTCTATGCCCCATCTATGTCATATCTATGTCCCATCTATGTCCTATCTATGTCCCATGTCCTATCTATGTCCCATCTAAGTCCTATCTATGTCCCATCTATGTTCTATCTATGTCCCATCTATGTCCTATCTATGTCCCATCTATGTCCTATCTATGTCCTATCTTTGTCCCATCTATGTCCCAACTATGTCCTATCTATGTCCTATCTATGTCCTGTCTATGTCCCATCTATGTCCTATCTATGTCCCATCTATGTCCTATCTATGTCCCATGTCCTATCTATGTCCCATCTATGTCCTATCTATGTCCCATGTCCTATCTATGTCCCATCTATGTCCTATCTATGTCCCATGTCCTATCTATGTCCCATCTATGTCCTATCTATGTCCCATCTATGTCCTATCTATGTCCCATCTATGTCCTATCTATGTCCTATCTATGTCCCATCTATGTCCCAACTATGTCCTATCTATGTCCTATCTATGTCCTGTCTATGTCATATCTATGTCCCATCTATGTCCTATCTATGTCCCATGTCCTATCTATGTCCCATATATGTCCTATCTATGTCCTATCTATGTCCTATCTATGTCCTATCTATGTCCTACCTATGCCCACCAGAGATGCTGCCTGACTTGCTGAGTTACTCCAGCACTTGAAACTCTTCGAGTCAGAGAGTCACACAACTTGGAAACAGGCCCATTTTTCTGTCGCTTGCCCCAATTACTCCCTCATACTCTCTTTGCTTCGTCGTTTAAAGTTTCCAGCTAAAGAAGCACAGCAGCAAACTATTCCAAAGACTGAAGATAGACACAAAAATCTGGAGTAATTCTTTCAGCGGGTCAGGCAGCATCTCTGGAGGGAAGGAATGGGTGACGTTTTGGGTCGAGACGAAGGGTCTCGACCCGAAACGTCACCCATTCCTTCTCTCCTGAGATGCTGCCTGTCCCGCTGACTCACTCCAGCTTTTTGTATCTATCTTCGGTTTAAACCAGCATCTGCAGATCCTTCCAACATATTCCAAAAACAGAACAGGTTTTAAATCAGACTGGAAAAATACTTGAGTCAGCAGTCATTTAAAATAAACAGACTGCAGAAAAATCTCTCTGCTGTACAAGTGTAAAATAATACCCGATGCGGTCAATTTAAATCCAATGATCCAAAATTAATTTGATCTCCCTCTGAGTTAGCAGAGCACCTCAGAAGCACAGCAGTGCAATGTATTGCCTCATATTAAATTGCAGTCCCTTGCATACATGGTGTTCTTCATGAGAAACCAGCAGAGGTTCAAATAAGGTTGTTTGACAAAGTGCCAGAGCTGGGTTAGCGCTGTTTGTTGTACTTTTGTTCGCTTCAATGAGTGGAGCAAACATTCACACTATTCCACGTTGCGATAAGGTTCACTGGCAGCCACACGACGCATCTAAACACAAGGTTTTCAAGTCCTCAGTCCCCGAGACACAATATTAACGTTTTCATGCAAGGGAAGCAATCAGTAAGGCATCCGAGCAGAAATAACCAAAGGCCAGGTTTACTTTAGTTTAGTTTAGCTTAGTTTAGAGATCCATCAATAGACAATAGACAATAGGTGCATTCGGCCCTTCGAGCCAGCACCGCCATTAAATGTCATCATGGCTGATCATTCTCAATCAGTACCCCGTTCCTGCCTTCTCCCCATACCCCCTGACTCCGCTATCCTTAAGAGCTCTATCTAGCTCTCTCTTGAATGCATTCAGAGAATTGGCCTCCACTGCCTTCTGAGGCAGAGAATTCCACAGATTCACAACTCTCTGACTGAAAAAGTTTTTCCTCATCTCAGTTCTAAATGGCCTACCCCTTATTCTTAAACTGTGGCCCCTTGTTCTGGACGCCCCCAACATTGGGAACATGTTTCCTGCCTCTAACGTGTCCAACCCCTTAATAATCTTATACGTTTCGATAAGATCTCCTCTCATCCTTCTAAATTCCAGTGTATACAAGCCTAGTCGCTCCAGTCTTTCAACATATGATAGTCCCGCCATTCCGGGAATTAACCTAGTAAACCTCCGATGCACGCCCTCAATCGCCGAAACAATCCCTTCGGCCCACTGGGTCCGCGCCGACCAGTGATCCCCGCACATTAACACCACCCTGCACACCACTAGGGACAATGTTACATTTATGCCAAGCCAATTATCCTGCAAACCTGGATGTCTTTGGAGTGAGGGAGGAAACCGAAGGTCTCGGAGAAAACCCACGCAGGCCACGGGGAGAACGTACAAACTCCGTACCGACAGCGTCCGTAGTTAGGATCGAACCTGGGTCTCCGGCGCTGTAAGGCAGCAAGTCTACTGCTGCCGCCTGTGTGGTGTAACTCAGCGGGTCAGACAGTATCTTTGGAGAACATGGATAGGTGACGTTTCAGGTCAGAAGAAGTGTCCCAACCCAAAACATCACCAATCTATGTTCTCCAGGGATGCTGCCTGACCCGTTGGGTTACACCAGCACGTTGTGGCCTCATGCCGTCCTGCCAATGAACTGCAGCCCATTTTATGTGTGGAAATCAGCAGGCCAATTAACTGGAAATGCTCGAGACTTTGTTTAGGTGACTTTCGTTGAGTTTAGTTAGATTTAGTTGAGTTGAGTTGAGTTGAGTTGAGTTGAGTTAAGTTGAGTTGAGTTGAGTTGAGTTGAGTTGAGTTGAGTTGAGTTGAGTTGAGTTGAGTTGAGTTGAGTTTAGCTGAGTTGAGTTGAGTTGAGTTGAGTTTAGCTGAGTTTAGCTGAGTTTAGTTGAGTTTAGCTTAGAGATAGGCCCTTTGGCCCACCAAGTCCACGCCGACCAGCGATCACCCATATGCTGGTTCTACCCTAGACACCAGGGGCAATTGTACCGAAGCCAATTAACCTACCAACCTACACGTCTTTGGGAAGTGGAAGGAAAACGGAGCACCCGGAGAAAACCCACACGGTCACACTCCAAAGACGTACAGGTTTGTAGGTTAATTGGCTGGGGTAAATAATTGTGACAATGTCCCTGGTGTGTGTAGGATTGCTGTATCTCTAAACTAAACTAAACAGGGAAGGAGAAGTTAGAGAAAACTTTGTTGCTGCATGAGGCAATGATTCTGCTGTTGAGGAACAGATGCTGCCATGCCCGCTGTAATTGTACGCCAGATATAATGGAAAGTTCGGAAAAGTGTGATGAGGTAAGCTATGATACTCTGAATCCTCATGTCAACAATTTAAAGAATGACTAACAGACCCGGGAAATCAGTCTCGGGATCGGTGCCATCGTTCTGCCTCTTGCAAGTGTATCATGATTAGAATGTGCCTGGTTTACCATTTGCATGTCTCATGGTATTTATAGGAGTTGAGACATCATGTTGCAGCTGTACACGATTTTGGGAAGGTCACGTTTGGAGTATTGTTTAGTTTAGCTTGGAGACGCGGCGTGCAAACAGGCTGGGTAGAAAGGAACTGCAGGTGCCGGTTCAAACCGAAGATAGTCACAGAGTGCTGGAGTAACTCAGGCGGGTCAGGCAGCATCTCTGGAGAGAAGGAATGGGTGATGTGTCAGGTCGAGAAAACTTCTTTGGACTGTGAGTCAGGGGAAAGGGAAAGGAGAGATGTAGAAGGTGCATAGAACAAATGAATGAAAGGTTTGCAAAAAGCAACGATGATCAAGGAAGGCAGAGCCCACAATGGTCCATTGTTGGCTATGGGCTAGATGATGACGAATTGTACAGACAGTGAAACTCAACAGGACAACAGTGAAACTAGAACGATGACCAGGGTGGGGGAGGGACGGAGAGAGTGGGGATGCAAGGGTTACCTGAAATTAGAGAAATCAATATTCCTTCCACTGTATTGTAAGTTGCCCAAGCCGCCTACTATGAGGTGCTGTTCCTCCAATTTGTATTGGGCCTCACTCTGACAGTGGAGGAGGCCCATGACAGAAAGGTCAGTGTGGGAACGAGAGGGGGAGTTAAAGTATTTTTGCAACCGGGAGATCGTGTAGGCCCAGGCAGACTGAGCGAAGGTGTTTAGCGAAATGAAATAATCGTCCGGACCATGTTAGATCTCGGCGATATACAGGAGTCCACACCTGGGACAGCGGACGCAGTAGATGAGGTTGGCTCGGTGGCGATTCTAATATCCTCACCACAGCAGTTTTTCACTGTGCATCGGTACATGTGACAATAAAATAAACTGAAGAGCAGTGAAATCTCAGAAACAGAATAAATCTCCCATTAGCAGCCAGCATCGCGTTCGAAACAGCGCTTGGAAGATAGAGCAAGCCAAGTTGGCAAGAGTCTCTTGCCAAGTTGTGGTGAATTGCTGAGTGAGTAAGGCCATCTTGACCAGCCCAGGGTGTCTACACTTCTGCCTTACGGATAAAAGGATCGTTGTCATGCACCCCTTCCCGAACCCCTCACTAAAGTCTGGGCTGCTCACGCTAGGCGTGAGAGGCAGTTGCTTCGAGCTGCCAATGCAGCCAGCCACTGTAATTCTGATAGACACAGTCACGGATTGCTAAGGTCATCGTGATCCCAGCTAGTTCCCAGTGAAATCCTGCAGCAAGACAACACATTATCCTCCCTCGCTGATGTCTCTGTGTCTCCCTCTCCCCAGACCCTGGGTCTGAAGAAGGATCTCGACCCGAGACGCCACCCATTCCTTTTCTCCAGGGGTGCTGTCGGACCCGCCGAGTTACTCCAGCTTTTTGCGTCTGTCTTCGGTTCCAAGCAGCATCTGCAGTTCCTTCCAACACATTATCCCTGTCGACATTGAAAGCACTTATATGGAGCGGATAATTTCCTAACGCGCACTTAAAATGGAGCTCTACAAAAGAATGAACTCTGTGCCAGGGCAAGTGCCCTGAAGTTGCTGAGAGTTGTTAGGAATATTTATTTGTCGGTAGTAACAACGTGGCAGGAACCTGGCAATGGAGGGTGATAAATAACCGTTGTACTCTGCTATTTTCAGTCGTTTGGCCCCTCGAGCGAAATTCTGCCTCAAGCTACGAAGTGATTTAAGATATGATGTTTAAGCATTATTGCCCCAAAGGTTTTCTTGACAGTGGAAGAAAAATAGACGCATTGAAAACTGGAACAAAGTGAACCAGCAAACTTACTGAGGCTTAGTTCAGCGATACCGCATACAAACAGGCCGAACAGCGATCCCCGCACGCTAACACTATCCTGCACACACATCCCAGGGACAATTTACATTTATACCAAGCCAATTAACCTACAAACCTGTACGTCTTTGGAGTGTGGGAGGAAACTGGGGCACCTGGGAAAAACCCACGCAGGTCACAGGGAGAACGTACAAACTCCGTGCAGACAGCACCCGTAGTCCGGATCGAACCCGGGTCTCTGGCGCCGTAAGGCAGCAACTCTACCGCTGCGCCACCGGGCCGCACAGTTCACTGGAAAGGTAACAGAGACTGGTCTTGGAGGCCGTGCCTGGAAGAAGCTTAAAGGAACATGTCCTTACCTGCCTGAGACAACTGTCTCAGAAGAAGAATGGTCTGAAGAGGGTCCCGACCCGAAACGTCACCCATGCCTGTTCTTCAGAGACCGGAGGGTCTGAGCTAAAGGGAGACGTTGAGTAGACTGGGTCTCTATTCTTTGGAGCGCAGGAGGATGAGGGGGTGGTCTTATTGAGGTGTATAAGATCATGAGAGGAATAGATCGGGTAGATGCACAGAGTCTCTTGCCCAGTGTAGGGGAATTGAGGACGAGAGGACATAGGTTCAAGGTGAAGAGGAAAAGATTTAATAGGAATCTGAGGGGTAACTTTTTTACACAAAGGGTGGTGGGTGTATGGAATGAGCTGCCAGAGGAGATAGTTGAGGCAGGGACTCTGCCAATATTTGAGAAATAGTTAGACAGGTAAATAGATAGGACAGGTTTGGAGAGATATGGACCAAACGCGACCAGGTAGGACTAGTGTAGCTGGGACATGTTGGCCGGTGTGGGCAAGTTGGGCCGAAGGGCCTGTTTCCACGCTGTATCACTATCACTCTCTGACTCTATGAGATGTTACCTGACCCGCTGAGTTACTCCAGCACTTTGTGTCCTTTCTTTAAAGGTTTCAAAGGTTTCAAAGGTCTTTTATTGTCACCTGTACCATTTAAGGTACAGTGATATGCAAATTACCATACAGCCACACTAAAAAGAAGCAACAAGACATACAACTACATAAAAGTTACATAAACATCCACCACAGCGGATTCCACATTCCTCACTGCGATGGAAGGCAATAATCTTCTTCCCCCATTTTTCTCCCACGGTCGGGGCAGTCGAACCAGCCGCATTCGGGGCGATCGAAGCCCCCACAGCTGGCGGTCGAAGCCCCCGCGTCGGAGCGATCGAAGCTCCCGCGTCAGGGCGATCGAAACTCCCGCGTCGGGGCGATCGAAACTCCCACTTCGGGGCGATCTGAAACTCCTGCGGCTTGGAGCTCCCGAAGTCGGTCTCTAGCCAGGAACCGTGAGCTCCACGATGCTAAAGTCCGCAGGCTCCCGCAGTTGGAGCTCAGATCCCTGGCAAAGGGATCGGCAGCTCCGCGATGGTAAAGTCCCGCAGGCTTCCACGGTTGCAGTTCCCGAAGTCGGTCACCAGCAGAGGCCTCCAATTCCTCGATGTTAGGCCGCAGTGCGGACAGAGATACGATACGGGGAAAAATCGCATCTCCGTCGAGGTAAAAAAGTTTCCCCCAACCCTCCCCCCCCCCCCCCCCACATACAACAAGCTAAAGAACACTAAAAACATACTAAACACATACTAAAAAAACAACAACACTAAACACATACTAAAAAACAACAATGAAGGAAGGGGCAGGCAGGCTGTTGGCAAGGCAGCCATTTATAAACCAGCATCTGCAGTTCCTTGTTTTTACAAAATATCATGGATATGTGCTCAATCTACGAAGAACTTCAAATATACCAGACACCTTGAAGAGCGTTCTGTGTTTCTTTGTTAGAAGTGATTTGAGGAAAATGGAGACAATAATAATTAATCTTCAGATGAGAAGACAGTAATTGTGTCACTAAGGAGCCGTATCAATGGGCTTCATGGTTCAATTAGTAATCCTCATGTTGAATACAAAAACACACAGGAATGCACACAATGCACCCTATTAGAATTTTATAAACACTTTAGACACACTTTAATAGGGCGGCACGGTGGCGCAGAGGTAGAGTTGCTGCCTTGCTGCGCTTACAGCGCCAGAGACCCGGGTTTGATCCTGGCTACGGGCACTTGTCCGTACGGAGTTTGTACGCTCACCCCATGAACTGCGCGGGATTTCTCCAAGAAGTTTGGTTTCCTCCCACACTCCAAAGACGTACAGGTATGTAGGTTAATTGGCTTGGTATAAATGTAAAAACCGGCCCTAGTGTGTGTGGGACAGTGTTAATGTGTGGGGATCGCTAGTCGGCGCTGGCCCCGGTGGGCAGAAGGGCCTGTTTCCGCGCTGTATCTCTAAACTAAACTAATCTAAAACATGTTTTAGAGACTTACAGCATCCCCCAGAATACCTCCACTCTTGACGTAATATACACTTTTAACAAGTTTATTTTCTAAGAACAATTTTGTAATCAACTAAAATGACTGCAATAACAGAGTTAATATCAAAAGCAGTACTCTGGAGTGTATCTAAAGGTCATTCATTTATTATTGTATTGGTAATGGAAAATAATTACACTGAGCAATATATTGCGGGCATTGAAGTATATTTTTGGGAACAAGTATTTTTTCCGACTGTGTCTTGCAGGTGCTGTCGTTTGCAAAGCCACTTTGAGTGGGTCTAAATTCCATGTACAGTGGAAAGTTTTAATCATGGTGGATGATCCAGCGTCCATCCCCTTACTTGTTTGGAACCATTTCCTAGAAATGATTTTGAAACTGTAGAAATCGTTTCAATTCAGTAAGCGTGTAGATGGAACTTGGAAATCAAGTTAAAATGCTATCTTGCTTCCAAGTACCGACTAATGGGAAATGGAGTTTTCCAATTCTGGGCAAAACTACCTCTCCCCGTCTTCCATAGTTCCTCTGTACACTGTAAAATCATGAGAGGAACAGATCGGGTAGACGCGCAGAGTCTCGGTCCCAGAGTGTGGGAATCAGGAACCAGAGGGCACGGGTTTAAGGTGAAGTTCTAGTTTAGTTTAGTTTAGTTCAGAGATACAGCACAGAAGCAGGCCACTCGGCCCACCGAGTCCGCGCCGATCAACGGTCCCCGCACATCGACACTATCCTACACGCACTAGGGGACAATTTCACATTCATACCAAGCCAATTAACCAACAAACCTGCACGTCTTTGGAGCGTGGAAGGAAACCGAAGATCTCAGAGAAAATCTACGCAGGTCACGGGGAAAACGTACAAACTCTGTACAGACAGCACACGTAGTCAGGACTGAACCCGGGTCTCTGGCAACATGAGGCACCAATTCTACCACTGCACCAGTGGGGTGAAAGGGGAAAGATTTTATAGGAATCTGAGGGGTAACGTTTTCACACAAATGGTGGTGGGTGTATGGAACGAGCTGCCGGACGAGGTCGGTGAGGCAGGAACTATCGCAAGGTTTGAGAAGCAAATACACAGGTACATGGATAGGACAGGTTTAGTGGGATGTGTGCCAAGTGCAGGCAAATGGGACAGGTGTAGATGGGACGTTGGTGGATGTGGGCAAGTTGGGCTGAAGGGCCTGTTTCCACACTGAATGACTCTATGACTAAAATTACTTCAGTTAGCAATCACCTCAACAGCATTCCAAACGCTTTATCAAGATCACTGTTACAAGGAAAGCTTATTTAAACATTAAACCGTTGTAATTTTTAATAAAGTAAATGAGCTAATGTGTGGGAATAGTGTCCTCACTGGGACCATTACTTGTCCATTCCCTCCACAGATGCTGCCTGACTCACTGAGTTACTCCAGCACTTTGTGTCAATTATATATTCAGTTGTTGAACTAGGGAGCATACTGGATCGTTCTTTAAGGTTCGATTAAAGATAGTCCGGGGATCTTCAATGCGGAAGGCCCATCTATGTTGACAGAAACATAGAAACATAGAAAATAGGTACAAGAGTAGGCCATTTGGCCCTTCGAGCCAGCACCACCATTCAATACGATCATGGCTTATCATCCAAAATCAGTTCCCCGTTCCTGCTTTCTCCCCGTAACCCTTGATTCCGTTAGCCCTAAGAGCTATATCTAACTCTCTCTTGAATATATCCGGTGAATTGGCCTCCACTGCCTTCTGTGGCAGATTGCTCTGATTGCTCTGCATCGGAAAACCCTGCTTGAGAGTTCCCTTGCCAAGGGACCGCTGTTTCATGGTCCAGTGCAGGTCAGTAGCTGTCTGCTTTCAGTTCAGAAGTAATATTTAACACATGCTCATTAAATGACAAATTGGTTGCATATTGACCATTCTCAAAACAAAGGGCAATTTTTCTTTAGTTTAGTTTAGGTTAGAGTTACAGGGTGGAAATAGGCCCTTCGGCCCACCGAGTCCGCACCGGCCAGCGATCCCCGCACACCAACGCTATCCCACACCCTCTAGGGACAATTTACACATACACCAAGCAAATTAACCGACAAACCTGCATGTCTTTGGAGCGTGTGGGAGGAAACAGATCTCGGAGAAAATCCACGCGGTCACGGGGAGAACATGCAATCTCCACACATTCAGCACCCGTAGTCGGCATCAACCCGGGTCTCTAGCGCTAAAAGCGCTGTAAGGCAGCAACTCTACCCCTGCACCACCGCGGCTGCACGTTCCATTAAATATAACTTCAAAGAAAAGAACATAATCAAAGCACTATTAGCCTTTGTCACATATTCCGCTCATCTGCCAGTCGACCCCCTCTCACCCATATCCACCTATCACTTGCCAGACTTTGCCCCGGTACTTCACTTCCAGCTTCTCCCCCCCCCCCCCCCCCCTCCTGCCCCCACCCACCCTGAACCTCTATAGATTGGTGTTCATGTTCAATGTTGAATGTTCAGACCTTTGGGTTGTGAGCTATCCAGGTGAGGCTTTTTTTTTTAGAGAGATACAGCGCAGAAACAGGCTCTTCGGCCCACCGGGTCCGCGCCGCCCAGCGATCCCCGCACACTAACACTATCCTACACCCACTAGGGATAATTTTTACATTTGCCCAGCCAAGTAACCTACATACCTGTACGTCTTTGGAGTGTGGGAAGAAACCGAAGATCTCGGAGAAAACCCACGCAGGTCACGGGGAGAACGTACAAACTCCATACAGACGGCGCCCGTAGTCAGGATCGAACCTGAGTCTCCGGCGCTGCATTCGCTGTAAGGCAGCAACTCTATCGCTGCGCCACCGTATCATCCATCTAGATGTGGACGAGTAAACCCCTTCGCTCATTGTCCCACCTGACGTGTCCATGCCCTCCAGAGAAAGGACAGCCCAGTTGGTTCCATTGTTTCTTAATCACCAACCTGACCAGGATAGTTTACTCAATCAACAGCATCTCATGTGTGGCTTGCCCAGGCAAGGGAGCTAGGACCTCAACCCTACATGAAACATCTCTTTATACCTTATGTGGCCCTGCCTACTGTTGACAGCAACTGCCTAAAATGGAGACAAAATGTAGTACAGACACCCCTCAGTTTATTCAAGCAAAGATTCCTCGTGATTGTGTTCATTAGTAAAACCATTAAACTCTTTTTTTATGTCGAGTCAAGTTGTTTTTAAGCAAGACCATGTGAGTCACGTGTACGAGCCTCTGACTGGATGATAGGACAAATGCTCGGTTCAACCACGGTTGCAGAGGTTCACAGCTGGGGACCGAAGTTCAATGAAAACATAGACACAGATGTCATACATTCCTTTCTTTCGCCTGCGAGAAATCTCAGCACCTAGCTCTGACCCCAACCTTTCCTCTAGAAATTCAATAAAGTTCATAAGTTCATAAGTCATCGGAGCAGAATTAGGCCATTCAGCACATCAAGTCTACTCCGCCATTCTATCATGGCTGATCTATCTTTCTCTCTCAACCACATTCTCCTGCCTTCTCCCCATAACCCCTGACACCCGCACTAATCAAGAATCGGTCCATCTCTGCCTTAGAAATATCCATTGGCTTGGCCTCCACAGCCTTCTGTGGTAATGAATCCCATAGATTCACCACCCTCTGACTGTAGAAAACATACTCCTCATCTCCTTTCTAAAGGTACATCCTTTTATTCTGAGGCTATGCCCTCTGGTCCTAGACCCTCCTACTGGTGGAAACATCCTCCCCATGTTCACTCTACCCAGTCCATTCGCTATTCAATAAGTTTCAATGAGGTCCCCCCTCTTCCTTCTAAACTCCAGCGAGTACAGGCCCAGTGCCGTCAAACGCCCATCATATGTTAACCCACTCATTCCAGGGATCATTCTCATAAACCTCCTCTGGACCCTCTCCAACGCCAGCACATCCTTCTTCAGATATGGGGCTCAAAACTGCTCACAATACTCCAGATGTGGCCTGGCCAGTGCCATAGAAAGCCTCAGACAGCATCTCTGGCCAATGGCCAATGTTCAATGGTGCTTTATTATCATATGTGGTGGAACAGTGGTGCAGCATTAAGGTTGCTGCCTTACATGTCCATCCTGATAATGGGTGTTGTCCGTACGGAGTTTGTACGTTCTCCCCAACATGGCATGTTTTCTCCAGGAGCTCCGGTTTCCTCCCACACTCTAAAGACAAACAGGTTTGCAGGTTAATTGACTTTGGTAAAACTGTAAATTGTCCCTCTGGTGTAGCATAGCGCTAGTGTTTGGGATGGTCACTGGGCAGCACGGACTCGGTGGGCCGAAGGGCCTGGTTCCTAGGCTCGAAAGTCTAAAGTCTAAATGAAATGAGAGTTTTACACTAACAATAAGTCAACAGATAGTCAAGGCCTCACAATGCATATCAAGCATTAATCACCAATCTATTTGAAGTCACTTGAAAACTAAACATGGCTCGAGTCTAACTCCAAGCAGAGTAACTTTGTGTATGTAAGCTGATCACTGTGCCAGTTTCCACTGCTGGTGAAGAAAGTTCATGTTGACTAGTGGATCTTGGCGTCTGACGTTCACTGGAAGTGTTTAGTTTAGTTTTATTTTAGTTTCGAGATACAGCGTAGAAACAGCCCCTTCGGCCCACTTAGTCCGTGTCGACCAGCGATCCCCGCACATTTAACACTATCATTTTTACCTCTATACCAAGCTAATGAACCTACAAACCTCTACGTCTTTGGAGTGTAGGAGGAAACCGGTGATCTCGGAGAAAACCCACGGGGAGAACGTACAAACCCCGTACAGGCAGCGCCCGTAGTCAGGATCGAACCCGGGTCTCTGGCGCTGTCAGGCAACAGCTCTACCGCTGCTCCACCGTGCCATTAACTAAACCAAACAAAGAAACAGGGTTAATTTTGAATTATTCGACGTGTCTTTCTTGAATTAATGCCGATGCAACCGTGGACCAATTGTGCGCACGTGTGTGTGAACACACATGTAGTGTCTGAGGCTTGTCAGTCGCGGGCCCTGTCCAAAAGCTCGTCGGTCAGCGTGACTGGGAGGGGGCTTAAGATGTCGGACGCGGGTAGCGAGGCAGGAGGGTGAACCGGGGCAATGCCTCCAGCACCTTCATGTCTGGCTGCTGGAGGCGACCCCGGGACAGAAAGATGGCCAAGCGAGGATAGGAGAGGGACGTCAGTCCGCAGGAACTGCTCCAGTACATCGACCGGACTTTAGACTGACAAAATGGCGCCAGAAATGGCGGCTCCCGCATGTGTAATATATGCAAAAAGAATTTCACTGTACGGTTGCATGTGGGACAAATAAACACCATTGAACCGTTGAACCATTGAAGCATTGTGTGTGTTCGGCCTTGTGTTGGTGGTGTGAGTGGCTGTGCTTGTATGCATGCTGTTGTTCTACTCACTCATGCTCATGGATATTTTTCCCCGCCCCTCAGCCCCGTCTACGTTTGTGCCTCTCGCATCTGCTGGGTGTTCCCAAGGACGTGTAGCCGACAATGAAAATGAAGAGGGCACCCAGAGTCTGAAGGGGGGTCCCGACCCGAAACGTCCCCTTATCCATGTTCTCCAGAGATGCTGCCGGCCTGACCCACTGAGTTACTCCAGCTCTTTGTGCCTTTTAACTCTAGCCGCTGTGAGAATATAGGAAAGGTGGCACCAAGGTGGCGCGGCGGTAGAGTTGCTGCCTTACAGCACCAGAGACCCGGGTTCAATCCTGACTACGGGTAATGTCCGTACGGAGTTAGTCCACTCTCCCTGTGACCAAGTGGGTTTTCTCCAGGTGCTCCGGTACCCTCCCACAATCCAAAGACGTGTAGGTTAATTGGCTCCGGTAAAAATTGTAAATTGTCCCTCGTGTGTGTGTGTGTGTAGCAGGATAGTGTTAGTGTGCGGGGATCGCTGGCCGGCTCGGATTCGGTGGGCCGAAGGGCCCGTTTCCGCACTGTATCTTTGAACTAAACTGAACTGAACTAAACACAGGATTGATTTTTTTAAATCATTCGACGTTTTGTTTCCACGCTGCATTTTTTGAACTGAACGAAACTCCCAACAGCATGCTCCCAACAAAAGCAACGGGCAAATCACCTATTTCCACGATTTCTTCTCCCCCCGGAGTAGACATTGACCAGCTCACCGCGCGCTAATTAGCCTTCTTTTCCTTGTAGTGTGAAAACATTTGCTTTCCTTTGAATGAGCAGGCCCAGGAAGCAAAGAACTCTGCTGGCAGGGGGATCAATGTTTACAGAAAGCTCGATGGTATTTGTGAACTTTCCTGCAACAATTACAGCAGAACTTCTCATTCCTGATCATGTTGCAACTAAACACAATGGCTCGGGAATTTGGAAGCATTGGAAGGGACAGGCATTCATCCTTTCGGGACTAATCCGAAGAGAAAGCCAAACCTCATCTATTAATGGAAAGGTTACTTAAACAATTTTTTATTTTCACTTTTTCCGATGCCACCCACAGCTGGCCTTTTTTTTTTTTTTTTCCACATTCATTACCAACAGGAAGCAAGAATGGTATAAAGTCTGATGAATCACCCAGACAATGATTAACAGTGTAGATGCTGAACCCTTCTACACAACTACGCTCTACAAATTCACCATGACTAATTACAGTCGTACAATCAAAACAGCCTGAAGATGGGTCTCGACCCGAAACCTCAACCATTCCTCCTCTCCAGAGATGCTGCCTGACCCGCTGAGTTACTCCAGCATTTTGCGTCTATCTTCGCAGGTGTAAACCAGCATCTGCAGTTCCTTCCTAGGCATGGAAAGAGACCCTTCGGCCCAACTCGTTCGTTCGCACAAAAGGGCGGTGGGTGTACAGAATGAGCTGCCGGAGGAGGTAGTTGAGGCAAGGACTACCGCAACGTTTAAGAAGCAATTAGACAGGTGCATGGAAAGGACAGGTTTAGAAGGATATGGGTTAAATGCAGGCAGGTGGGACTAGTGTAGATGGAACATGGTGGTCGGTGTGGGCAAGTTGTGCCGAAGTGTCTGTTTCCACACTGTATAACTCTATGACTCTATGACCTTATGACTGGCCAAGATGGCCCATCTAAGCTTGTCCCATTTCCAGATATCCCTTTAAACATTTCTTATCCATGTACCTCTCCAAATATACTTCAAATGTTGTTATAATATCTGCCTCAACTACTTCCTCTAGCAGCTCGTTTCTTTACCACACCACTCTCTGGGTAGAAAAAAATGCCCCTCGTGTTTCGTTTCCCTCTTACTTTAAAGCCCTGCCCTCTAGTACTAGATTCTCCTACCCTGGGCAAAAGATTCTGTGCATTCACCCTATCCATTTCCCTCATGATTTTATACATCTCCAGAAGATCATCCCTCAGCCTCCTACACACCAAGGAATAAAGTTCTGGTCTGCCCAATCTTTTCCACCAGCTCAGTCCTTAGAGTCCCTGTAACGGATCGCGGGGCTTGGGTCGGCCCGCTGCGGACCTTTCATCGTCCGGCGCGGCCTGGAACGTGGCAACTACAACAGCCTGACCGCGGGAGAAGACGGCAGGGGAAGAGAAAGGACATTCCATCACAGTGAGGAGGTGACTGGAGGAGACTCACTGTGATGGATGTTTCTTTTTGTTTGGTGTTGGTTTATGATTGTGTGTGTTATTGATTATTTTTATTGCTCTTATTGTTGGACTGTGGGTAATCTTTCATTTCACTGCACATTTATGTGTGTGTGACAAATAAACTTGACTATTGACTATTGACATCCTCGACAATCTTCACTGCAATCTTTCCAACTTAATGGATTATTAAGGGGTTGGACACGTTAGAGGTAGGAAACATGTTCCCAATGTTGGGGGAGTCCAGAACAAGGGGCCACAGTTTAAGAATAAGGTGTAGGCCATTTAGAACTGAGATGAGGAAAAACCTTTTTCAGTCAGAGAGTTGTGAATCTGTGGAATTCTCTGCCTCAGAAGGCAGTGGAGGCCAATTCTCTGAATGCATTCAAGAGAGAGCTTGATAGAGCTCTTAAGGATAGCGGAGTCAGGGGGTATGGGGAGAAGGCAGGAACGGGCTACTGATTGAGAATGATCAGCCATGATCACATTGAATGGCGGTGCTGGCTCGAACGGCCGAATGGCCTCCTCCTGCACCTATTGTCTATTGTCTATTGTCTATGGAAAACTATTTTTCCTATTGCAGAATGAACAAAATTGAACAGAATACTC
The DNA here is from genome assembly GCF_053455715.1 of Rhinoraja longicauda. Classification (NCBI taxonomy): domain Eukaryota; kingdom Metazoa; phylum Chordata; class Chondrichthyes; order Rajiformes; family Arhynchobatidae; genus Rhinoraja; species Rhinoraja longicauda. The sequence goes on from NC_135958.1 coordinate 74,570,205, forward strand.
AACGTGCAGCCTCATCATTGTCTTTTACAACTGCAACATATCGTCCGAACTTCAATGCTCAATTCTCTGACTGGTGAATGCCAATGTACCAAAAGTCTCTTCACTTTACCTTTCAGGGAAATATGTACTTGCACTCCTGGGTTCCTCTGCTCTGCAACACTCCCCAGGCCCCTACCATTCATTGTGAAGGGTGTGCCCTGGTTTGACGTCACAAAATGCAGCACATATCATTTATCTGTATTAAACTCCATTACAGATGTGATGTAGTATTTTATCGGGATGCATCACAGCTTGGTTTGGGAACACTCCGTCCAAGACCATTAAAAGAAAATGCAGAGAATTGTGGACGTAGCCTAGACCATCACACAAACCATTTACACCTCACGCTGCCTCAGCAAAGCCACCAGCATAATCAAGGATGAGTCTCACCCCGGTCACTCCCTCTTCTCCCCTCTCCCATCGGCCAAAGTTTGAAAACACATACATCCAGATTCAGGGACAGTTTCTTTCCAGCTGCTATCAGGCAACTGATCTATCCTACCAACAACTAGAGACCAGTCCCGAGCTGCCATCCACCTCATTGGAGACCCTTGGACTATCTGTGGTCGGACTCCGCTGGACTTTATCTTGCACTAAACGTTACTCACGTTATTCCCTTTATCATGTCTCCGTACACTGTGGACGGCTCGATTGGAATCATGCATTGTCTTTCCGCTGACTGCTGAAAGCACGCAACAAATGCTTTTCACTGTATCTCGGTGCACGTGACAGTAAACTAAACTCAAGACTCAAACTCAAACTCGGTCGTCTCGCCCAGCTGATCAAGGTCCCACTGTAATTCTTGACAATCACCACAACTGCACTACGGAGAAGATCAGTCTTGGGCCACTTTAGCCTTTGGTTGTTGTGAACTCTGTCAATTCTCTGCTTTCATGAGCCCGTGCCAAATCACTCCTTTGTGTTGAAGTATGAACAATGTCTGATTCTAAGAAGGATCTATATTAGGGTATACTTGGCTTCATCATGGGCATGAAAACCTATGCATGAACAGCTCTTCCAGAGGAACAGCAGCGGCATTGTTGGCGGGCGGGACTGTCATATGTTGAAAGACTGGAGCGACTAGGCTTGTATACACTGGAATTTAGAAGGATGAGAGGGGATCTTATCGAAACCTATAAGATTATTAAGGGGTTGGACACGTTAGAGGCAGGAAACATGTTCCCAATGTTGGGGGAGTCCAGAACAAGGGGCCACAGTTTAAGAATAAGGGGTAGGCCATTTAGAACTGAGATGAGGAAAAACTTTTTCAGTTAGAGAGTTGTGAATCTGTGGAATTCTCTGCCTCAGAAGGCAGTGGAGGCCAATTCTCTGAATGCATTCAAGAGAGAGCTAGATAGAGCTCTTAAGGATAGCGGAGTCAGGGGGTATGGGGAGAAGGCAGGAACGGGGTACTGATTGAGAATGATCAGCCATGATCACATTGAATGGCGGTCCTGGCTCAAAGGGCCGAATGGCCTCCTCCTGCACCTATTGTACATTGTCTATTGTCTATTGTCACCCATGGATGGGATCAAACCTGGGTCCCTGGTGCTGTAAGGCAGCAACTCTACCACTGCACCACTGTGCCGCATCTGTGAGAAACAGGTGATGGCTTTGTCGGTGTGGAATAGGTAGGCCGAAGGACCTGTTTCCACGCTGTATCTCTGAACTAAACCAAACTAAACCAAAGCTTCTTCCTCAACACTCCAGCATCTTGGGTTCAATCCTGACCACATGTGCAGTCCCTGTGGAGTCTGCACGTTCTCCTTCTGGCTGCTTGGCCTTCACCATGTGTCCTCTGGTTTCCACCCATGTCCCGCTAGGATGTGTGGGCTGGTAGTTTAATTTTAGTGTAGTTTAGTTTAGATTAGAGATACAGCGTGGAAACAGGCCCTTCGGCCCCGCCGAGTCCGCACCAACCAGCGATCCCCGCACATTAACACTATCCTACACACACTAGGGACAATTTACACTTATACCGAGCCAACTAACTGCACGTCTTTGGAGTGTGGGAGGAAACCGAAGGTCTCAGAGAAAACCCACGCAGGACACGGGGAGAACGTACAAACTCTGTACAGAAGCTCCTGTAGTCAGGATCGAAGCTGGGTCTTGGGCGCTGTAAGCCCTGTAAGGCGGCAAGTCTACCGCTGAGCCACCATGCCGCACAATTAGCCAATGTGTGTTGCCTCCGGAATATAGGTGAGTGGTAGAATCTGGGAAGAGTTCCAGGGAACGTGGGAAAGATGAGGTGGAAATAGTGTAAATTACTGTCTGATGTTGAACGTGGACTCACAGGCACCAAGGACCCGTGTCCCTGCTGTGTGAGTCCACGACCTCTTTGACCTCTGTTGTATTACCCTGAAAATTAAATTGCACTTGATTGCAACTATACTGCCGCGAGGATAGAAACTCTATTACAATTAAACCCGAATTCTCTGTTTGAAATAGCAGAGTAAAGGTCAGAACTGGACTCCCTTTATGCATTTGTCCATAAATGTTAACGCTGTGAAAACTTTGAAAAATTCCGTACACTTAAACTGAACACAGGTTCATTGGAAGGAGTTTGCAATGTCAAACACACCATTGCGAATTTGGCAATAAAACCTTCCAAAAGTTTGGATATTTAAAACGTGTTAAGTGATCTGCAAAGATATTGGTGCAGCATGCATGTTTTACATTAGTTTTTATTGACTCATCATATAAGTGGCATCTTAGGGCGGCACGGTGGCGCAGCAGTAGAGTTGCTGCCATACAGCGCTTGCAGCGCCAGAGACCCAGGTTCAATCCCGACTACGGGTGCTGTCTGTACGGAGTTTGTACGTTCTCCTCGTGACCACGTGGGTGTTCTCCGGAATCTTCGGTTTCCTCCCACAGTCCAAAGACATACAGTTTTGTAGGTTAATTGACTTAATATAAGTGTAAATTGCCCCTCGTGTGCGTAGGATAGTGTTAAGGGGTAGTGTTATGGATCGCTGGTTGGCGTGGACTTGATGGGCCAAAGGGGGCTGTTTCTGCGCTGTATTTCTAAACTAAACAAAACTAAATGCAACTTTCTTACTCACACGTAACCAAAACTGCCTCTTCAGGAGGAAGTACTCTTCTCTAAAGAGGAACAAGGGTAGATTGCTTAAACATTAGGTGCATTTCTCCTGCGTTATATACAGTATATATATATTTTTAGAGATACACAGCTTGGAAGTTACCTACCAAAAGCTGCAGAAATGGGGTTAGCATGGATGGGTAATTGATGGACAGCATGGTTAAGGTGGGCCGAAGGGCCTGCTCCTGTACTTCATGCATCCTTCTTCTGCGAAACAATATCGTGGGCTATTTTGCCATATGGAAGCCACAAAGCAATGCAAGAGGTGGACCTCTCACAAGAGTTTGAGTCTAGTTTATTGGGTTTAGCCTATTGTCCCATGTACCGAGGTACAGCGAAAAGCTTTTGTTGCGTGCTAACCAGTCAGCGGACAGACAATACATGATTACAATCGAATCGTCAACAATGTATAAAGAGAATAACGTGAATAACATTTAATTTACAGTTTAGTTTGGTACAAGAATGGCGGCACGGTGGCTCAGCAGTAGAGCTACTGCCTTACAGCACTAGAGACCCAGGTTCAATCCTGACTACCAGTGCTAGACTGTACGGAGTTTGTACGCTCTCCCCGTGACCTGCGTGAGTTTACTCCGAGATCTTCAGTTTCCTCCCACACTCCAAAGACATGCAGGTTTGCAGGTTAATTGCCTTGGTATAAATGTAAATTTGTCCCCAGTGTGTGCAGGAGAGTGTTAGTGTGCGGGGATCGCTGGACGTTGCAGACTCAGTTGGCCAAAGGGCCTGTTTCCGCGCTGTACCTCTAAACTAAACTAAACTAAAACTTCACCTTAAACCTGGTTCTTGATTCCCCCACTCTGGGCAAGAGACTCTGACTCTGCGCTTTTACCCGATCTATTCTGTACCTCTAAACTAAACTAAACTAAACTAAAGTAAGCTAAAGAAGTACCAAAGTTAGCAGGCAGCTTTGGCATAACATGTCAGTCAGACTGCTGGAATTAGGCCTGACCCCCACAACATTCTGAAGCAGAAGCCAGAGTACAATAAACCAAGCCAAGTTGAAGTTCTATTAATGAAAAAAAATATTTAAACAACTTAGTTCTTTTTGACAGTTTTGACTGCATTGGTAATGAATTTGTTTTGGACACAACATAACTTCAGTCCTGTGGTCTTTCCTATGTTGTGTGGGTCTTTGAACGAGAAAGTTCAACAGGGCAAAAGCTGTTATAAATCATGCTTCAAAATGTCTAGAGAGACAGACGTGATTTGCAGAGTGTAATTGAATCTTTCCCCACATGCCTTGCCTTCATCTTCGTTTGAGTTCTGTGTAACTAAATAGATGCTCTGGGACTGGATGAGATGTACCAAAATAAAAGAATCGGCTTCAAAAATGTTATGAGTGCTTTCCAAGCAAACAGATCCCTGTCCTTAGAGATCAAGAACACTGGACACCCAGTTTGAACTATTTACGTTCCTTCCCTGACCTGCAGCAGTGTCTGGAGTTGTATCTCTCGAGGGTTTCGGCATCTACACGAGACGTAACCAAGGTCATATTCTCTGGGTTGCGTACATTACCATGACACGTTAGGCTGATTGGGAAAGGATAAATGTCAGTGCTGCAACCCAAGAGGGAGAACATTGACTTCCTACAACAGTGATTATATGGCAACAACTCTTCCAACTGTTGCAACGTGCTGGGGGAGACTGTGGCTGTGAACGGTTCTTTGGAAAACCAGGTCCTACTTTCATTGAGGTGGATATTTTGCAATTGTTTTAGTTCAGTTCAGTTCAATTTAGTCTAGTTTAGTTTAGTTTAGTTTAGTTTAGTTTAGTTTAATTTAGATCAGTTCAGTTTAGTTTAGTTTAGCTTAGTTAAGTTTAGTTTAGATTAGTTTAGAGATACAGCGTGGAAGCAGAACCTTCAGCACACCGAGTCCGTGCCGACCGGCGACCCCCAGCAACATGGCGACCCATGGTCTTGCCCATCAATCCTTCTTTTTTGATTTCCTTTTTCAGTGTTCGCTCTGCCAGCTCTGGATCAGGTTTCAGTCCGAAGATTAGTTTCGTTCATTGTCACGTGTACCGAGGTACAGCGAAAATCTTTAGTTGCATGCAAACCAGTCAGTGGAAAGACTGTACATGATTACAATCGAGCCATTTACAGATACCTGATAAGGGATTAACGTTCAGTGCCAGTTAAAGCCAGTAAAGTCTGATCAAAGATAGTCTGAGGGTCTCCAAATGAGGTGGATAGTAGTTCAGGTCTGAAGAAGGCTTCTGACCCAAAACGTCACTTACTCCTTTTCTCCAGAGATGCTGCCTGGCCCGCTGAGTTATGGAGTCATAGAATCATAGAGTAATACCTGCCTGAACTGCCTCCTCTGGCAGCTTGTTCCGTACACCCACCACCATTTGTGTGAAAATGTTACCCCTCAGATTCCTATTAATTATTTTCCTCTTCACCTTAAACTTATGTCCTCTGGTCCTCGATTCACCTACTCTGGGCAAGAGACTCTGTGCATCTACCCGACCTATTCCGCTCATGATTTTATACCCCTCTATAAGATCACCCCTCACCCTCCTGCGCTCCAAGGAATAGAGTCCCAACCTACTCAGCCTCTCCCTATAGCTCAGACCCTCTAGTCCTGGCAACATCCTCGTAAGTCTTCCGTTTACCCTTTCCAGCTTAACAACATCTTTCCTATAACACGGTGCCCGGAACTGAACACAATACTCTACATGTGGCCTCAGCAACTGCAACATGACCTCCTAACTTCTATAAGAAAATAAGTGCAGATGCTGGTACAAATCGAAGGTATTTATTCACAAAATGCTGGAGTAACTCAGCAGGTCAGGCAGCATCTCAGGAGAGAAGGAATGGGTGACGTTTCGGGTCGAGACCCTTCTTCAGACTCCCCAACTTCTATACTCAGTACTCTGACTGATGAAGGCCAATGTGCCAAAAGCCTTTCTCAAGTCAAGTCAAGTCAATTTTATTTGTATAGCACATTTAAAAACAACCCACGTTGACCAAAGTGCTGTACATCTGATTAGGTACTAAGGAAAAAATGAAACATACAGTACCACGCAAACATAACAGCACATACAAAACAGTTCACAGCGCCTCCTCAATGAGCCTCAAATGCTTTCTGACCACCCGACCTTTCTGACTACCCGATCTACCTGCGAATCCACCTTCGAGGAAGCACGCGACCATGTGTCTGTCTTCTGGAGTAGACATCCTCTTTGCAAAGCTTCTGCACATCTCTGTGTGAATGTGAGCCACACTGCTGTGAGTTCATCCAATGTATTGCACAATGGCTGATTCACCTTCTCCAGCATCTTTCTTCGTTGCAACATGTAACTGCTGAAGAATGTTGTGAAAGAACAAAAAACACGACGCATCAATGTTGGTGGTGTTAACATTATGGGGCAGACCAAAGCACTTAACGGGATTGTTGTGAAATGAAATGTGACGCCAAGCTGGGCCAATATTCGGAAAGATGTGGGATGGTGGCTTTTGTGGTGCATGCGAAGGAGAAGTGGAGAGGTTTAGGGAGCGAATTCCAGAGATTGTGTTTGTGCAGGCTGATGAAGTGATTGCCAATGGTGAAGTCATTAAAAGTGGACAGACGCAAAAAGCTGGAGTAACTCAGCAGGACAGGCAGCATCTCTAGTGAGGAGGAATGGGTGACGTTTCGGGTCGAGACCCTTCTTCAGACTGAGAGTCAGGGTAGAGTTATGGAAGGGTAAGGTGTGAAAACTACAGATCAAAGGGGACGATGATCAGGGAAATGTAGATTGGCGCATTGTTAGCTGAGGGGAAGGTGACGATGAGGCATACAATCAGTAATATTTAATGAGGAGGACAATGAAATAGTCAGAGAATGAGGATGGAGGGGGGTGGAGAGAGAGGGAAATTATATATTTGTAAGTGAGCGATTGCCCAATTTTCTTTTGTTTCAATCAATAAGAGAGGGGATTTTATCGAAACATATACGATTATTAAGGGTTTGGACACGTTAGAGGCAGGAAACATGTTCCCAATGTTGGGGGAGTCCAGAACAAGGGGCCACAGTTTAAGAATAAGGGGTAGGCCATTTAGAACGGAGATGCGGAAAAACTTTTTCAGTCAGAGAGTTGTAAATCTGTGGAATTCACTGCCTCAGAAGGCAGTGGAGGCCAAGTCTCTGAATGCATTCAAGAGAGAGCTAGATAGAGCTCTTAAGGATAGCGGAGTCAGGGGGTATGGGGAGAAGGCAGGAACGGGGTACTGATTGAGAATGATCAGCCACGATCACATTGAATGGTGGTGCTGGCTCGAAGGGCTGAATGGCCTACTCCTGCACCTATTGTCTATTGTCTATAATATAATAATAAGGTGAAGGGCAAAGGTTTAACAGGAACCTGAGAGGAAACTTTTTTTACACAGAGGACGGTGGGTTTAAGGAACGAGGTTGTAGTGGGTCTGGACGCAGTAGGAATCAGGCAAGACGCCAGGTAGGTATTAACAGTAACTTAATCCAGCAACAGAACATCCACACTCCCTTCAGTCTCAAGCACGAGTTATCTCTCTAGCCCCTTCAGGCAAACCCCGTAGCACTAGTCCCTTCCCCAGCCCTGACCAACCCGTGCCGAGGGGGATGATCCAGGGAGTGGCCTAATCCCCGGGGTGAGGTGCTAGATGAGGTAGTTGAGGCAGGTACTATAACACCATTTAAAAGACATATAGACACGTGCATGGATAGGATAGGTTAAGAAGAATATGGGCCAAATGCAGGCAGTGGGGACTAGTAAAGATTGGCATGCATGGGCAAGTTGGGCCGAAGGGCCTGTTTCAGTGCTGTATGACTTGATGTCTCCATGACCATAAATAAATTAGGAAACAAATCAATATAAGCATTACTTTTGTCTTCACAAATAAGTAATTGATGCGACATAACTGCATACTTTTCATTCTTCTCCAATGCCTGCATTATGCACTTAGTCGTGTCAAACTTTGAGCCAAGAATTGGTCAGGTCTTCCATAAATCATTGCTTCCAAAACTCTTTAAAAGTTGTTTGATTAGTCCAGTCGGGACGCAGCCAGGAAATACCTGTCTCGTATGTACATACATACCTCAAAACGTTCTTTAACGAAGTATAATGCCCTGATGAAAAGAAAATGACCAAGCTGGTGAACCAGTGCAGACATTTTGAGCGTGTTGTGTACACTAATTCCCTCCCTCCCCCCCCCCCCCTCACCCTGACCACCCTGACCACCCAAATCCTCACCCTGACCACCCAACACCAGAGTAGCTGGCTCTTGTATGACCTTAACCGACAATTCCAGCAGATATTTCGAGGCACCTTGAACAAAAGATATGTTGCTAAACACTAGTAATTCCAGCTTTTGCCTCACCGTACTTCTGATTTTGGCACTGCCGCTCACTAATATCACTTGAGCAGCACGGGAGAGCTTCCACAACTCATTTTGAACTCCTATTTTCAGAGTGGAAGTGGATTTTGCGCTGATGCGCTGCGTTCCAAAGTTGTAGTTGTGTAAATGGCTTCCACCGTTCAAGTCCAGAAGCCTAGCCTTGGCAATGACGGGGAGAACTTAGCAGCGAGTGCCTAAATAAAGTCAGATTGGCCATGTCCACCATCTTCCAGCTTCGTCTAGCCATTACGCAGCCAGCATTCATACCTCTGAGTGTGAAGAAATAAATATGCTAACGATAAACAGGCTTCATTCTTTTTTTCAAATCTTAATTCTCCCAGAATAGTTCATCAGGTATTAGCTCTTGTTACAAAAGGTGCAACCGAGGTGGTGCAGCAGTGCAGTTGCACGTCCCAACGTGCGACACAGGATTCGAACCTCCTGTGTGTTTGAGTTTTGGACTTTAGACTTTGGGGCAGCACGGTGGCGCAGCGGTAGAGTTGCTGCCTTCCAGCACCAGAGACCCTGGTTCGATTCTGACTACGGGTGCTGTCTGTACAGAGTTTGTACCTTTTTCAAGTCAAGTCAAGTCAAGTTTATTTGTCACATGCACATACACGATGTGCAATGAAATGAAAGTGGCAATGCCTGCGGATTTTGCACAAAAAATATTTACAGTTACAGCATATAAATAAAGTTAATACAGTTAATACAGAGAAGACAAAATTTAGTCCCTGGAGATATAATAGTTAACAGTCCTGATGGCCTGTGGGAAGAAACTCCGTCTCATCCTCTCTGTTTTCACAGCGTGACAGTGAAGGCGTTTGCCTGACCGTAGCATCTGGAACAGTCCGTTGCTGGGGTGGTAGGGGTCCCTCATAATCTTGCTTGCTCTTGATCTGCACCTCCTGATGTTTCGGTCCTGCAGGGGGGGCGAGTGTAGTTCCCATGGTGCGTTCTGCCGAACGCAATACTCTCTGCAGGGCCATCCTGTCCTGGGCAGAGCTGTTCCCAAACCAGACTGTAATGTTGCCGGACAGGATGCTCTCTACAGCCCCAGAGTAGAAGAAGTGAAGGATCCTCAGAGACACCCCATGGCCGCGTGGGTTTCCTCCAGTGGTCCGGTTTCCTACCACATTCCAAAGACGTGCGGGTTTGTGGGTTAATCGGTTTCAGCAAAGTTGTAAAATTGTTCCGAACGGGTAGGATAGAGTTAGTGTGTGGGTGATCGCTGGTCGGCGTGGACTCAGTGGGCCGATGGGCCTGTTTTCTGTTGTATCATTAAAAAAATCTTTTAAAAGTCTCAAAGATGCACTACAGTGCTGAGAACTATATTCTGCACTTGTTTCTTTCCCTTTGCCCCATCTTTGTACTTGAGTTCGATGTGATTGAATTTACATGTAGTATATCTGGTCAGATGAAAAATAAAGCTTTTAACTGTACCTCATTACACATGACATAAATAAACATAAATCTAAAGAAAACCAACCCATTTTATAAATGATCTGTAATATTGTGGTCCTTCTGAAAATGAAAATATACTCTGTCCTGTTGCTTAATTCTTTTCTATATATCAAATAATAATAATAATAATAATAATAATAATAATAATAATAATAATAATAATAATAATAATAATAATAATAATAATAATAATAATAATAATAATAATAATAATAATAATAATAATAATAATAATAATAATAATAATAATAATAATAATAATAATATATTCCTTTACTTGTCCCACACCGGGGAAATTTGCAGTGTTACAGCAGCAAAGTGGATAGCAAGAGACATTCATTATAAATAAAAATCAAGATAAGGATAATAGTCATAATTTACTGTGTTTTGCCTTTACTGTTACTGTTGACTCGTCTGCTGGGAGCAGTGCTGGTTGTGCAGTCTCACAGCAGCGGGAAGGACGGACCTCCTATATCTCTCCTTCACGCACTTGGGGTGAAGGAGTCTGTCACTGAAGGAGCTACTCAGTGCAGTGACAGTGTCCTCCATGGGGTGGGAGTCGTTGTCCAGCAGCGATGTTATCTTTGCCATCATCCTCCCTTCTCTGTGTCGAGGGGGCAACCCAGGACAGAGCTGGCATTTATCAGTATATCGGTAGAGAGCGTAGTGACCTGGTTGCATCACGGGCTGGTTCGGCAACTAGAACGCCCAGGAATGAAGGAGGTTACAAAAAGTAGCGGACACTGCCCCTGTCTATCCTCCATCATGGGTACTGACCTCCCCACCATCGAAGGAACCTGTAGGAGGCGCTGCCTCAAAAAAACAGCCAACATAATCAGAGACCCACACCACTCTGGTCATGTTCTCATTTCACTCCTGCCGTCAGGAAGAAGGTTTAAGTGTCTGAAAACTGTAACGACCAGGTTTAGGAACAGTTTCTTCCCGACAACCATCAGGCTATTAAACACTATGATCTCCGAATAAACTCCCAACTACAAACAAGAGACTTTAGGCTCTGTTTTGATTTTTTGCACGATATCGGGTTTTGCTTTTATTGAACCATTTTTTTTGTTGTTTGTTTATTATATCGTCTATTGATTAATATTCTTACAAATTTGTTGTGTTGCTGCAAGGAAGCATTTCATTGTTACATTTCGGGACATTTGAAAATAAGACACCCTTGACAAGTTATATTGCTCTGAATTAATTATTGACAATTAACGTTAACAGATTAATATTGTACTTAATATCAGGCTGTAACGATAGACAATAGAGAGCGATTTTACTGGAAGAGATCGTGCTGAGTTAGTTTCTGTGATTCACAGTTTAGTTTAGTTTAGTTTAGAGGTACAGCACGGAAACAGGCCCTTCGGCCCACCGAGTCCATGCCGACCAGTGACCCCTGCACACTGACACTATCCTACACACACTAGGGACAATTTATAATTACACCAAGCCAATTAACCTACAAACCTGTACGTCTTTGGAGTGTGGGGAGGAAACCGGAGCTCCCGGGAGAATACCCACGCAGGTCACCAGGTAGAATGTACAAACTCAGTACAGACAAGCACCTGTGGTCAGGATCGAACCCTGGTTTCTGGCGCTGTAAGGCAGCCACTCTACTGCTGCGCCATCGTGCCGCCATCTCCCTCTCCCTCTCCCTTTTTTTTCCTTTTCAAAGACTTTATTCAGCACAAACGCATGATACAACACATCAAAACCACATTCAGAGGTTACAGTACATCAAGTAATCATTATAGTACAATGTTGCCTTCATTATTTACAATGCTCTCAACCCCCCCCCCGCGGTGACCAGCGCCCACGGAAGGCCTCCAGAGTCCCCGTGGACACCGCGTGTTCCCTCTCCAGGGGCACGCGCGCACGGACGTAGGCCCGGAAGAGGGGCAGGCAGCCGACTCTGGCAAGACCATCGACTGCCCGCTGCCTGGACCCGCGAATGGCCATCTTGGCCAGGCCCAGGAGCAAACCGACAGGGAAATCCCACCCTCCCGACCGGCCCTCCCCACTCCCTGCCTTGTGTCCAAACACTAGAATCGTAGGACTAAAGTGTAACCAAAGCTTGAGGAACCCCTTCAGATATTGGTACAGGGGCAGTAACCTCTCACACTCCATATACGTGTGGAACACGGTCTCCTCCTCACCACAGAAAATACACCCTCTCCCTCTCTCTCTCTCTCTCTCTCTCTCTCTCTCACAATAACCTCTTTCTCTGCAACTCATTGGAAATGTATTAATCCAATTTTGGGCACTTTGAGTTTCCCTGACTCTCCTCGCCCATGCAATTAACAGCTATGCTTCAAGTTGCTGGACGCTGAGCTGCGATGTTTCCCCCTAATACCTTGCCAGGTCTTGATCCCAAAATAATAGAATAATAATGGGAGAAGCAAAACAAAATACTTTGGCTTCAATGAAAGAAATGGATGTATAATTACGGAGCAAAGGCGTCATGGTTGGTTGTAAAATACCTTTTTATTGTGGAATTGTGAGGGTAATGACAGTTCTTGCAACATGTTTGAATAGTCTAAGTCACGTCACCTGCGGAAAAAGTGAGCTCGGAGATATTTGTGGGAAAGGGCGGTGGAATAAAGTCTTGTGGAGGAAGAAACTGCAAATGCTGGTTTAAACCGAAGACAGACACAAAATGCTGGAGTAACTCAGCGGGACAGGCAGCATCTCTGGAGAGAAGGAGTCTGAAAAAGGGTCTTGACTCGAAACGTCACCCATTCCTTCTCTCCCGAGATGCTGCCCGACCCACTGGGTTACTCCAGCATTTTGTGTCTTTCTGAGGAATAAAGTCTGCCCTGGTGCATGGAAGGTTTTCAAGCTTACGTTTGTTTGAGTTCTGTGGTTGAGTTGCTGGCCATTCCATTCTTAACGAATACATTCCATGACGATCAGGCTATGTTGCAGTCTCCTGTCTTGCCATTGAAGCACTTGGTATTGGAGCTTTGTCTGACAAACAAGCCTGCTAAAATTTAAATGATGCCACCGGGTATTCCATTTCTTTCAGTTTAATGTTTGGCTGTTACCGCCTGGAAAACAGGCCCTTCGGCCCACCAAGTCCTCGGAGACCAACGATCACCCATACACTAGTGTAGGAAAATAGCTGCAGATGCTGGTTCAAATTGGAGGTAGACACAAAATGCTGGAGTAAATCAGCGGGTCAGGCAGCATTTCAGGAGAGAAAGAATGGGTGACGTTTCGGGTCGAGACCCTTCTTCAGACTGACCAAAACGCCACCATACACTAGTTCTCAATTTACAGAAGCCAATTAACCTACAAAACCCGCACGTCTTTGGGATGTGGGAGGAAACCGGAGCACCCGGAGGAAACCCACGCGATCACAGGGAGAACGTACAAAACTCCGTACAGACAGCACCCGTAGTCAGGATCGAACCAGGGCCTCTGGCGCTGTAAGGCGGCAACTCTACCTCTGCACCACCGTGCTGCCCTATGGGAAAAAGATTCCATCGTCCACGGGTGATTGCTGGTCAGCATGGACTCAGTGGGCCGAAGGGCCTGTTTCCACGCTGTAGCTCTAAACTAAACTAAACTAAACTAAACTAAACTAAACACAGTGGAAATGTCAAATACTGGAGGCTATGGCTTTAAGTTGGGAGAGGGTGAGTTTAAAGGTGATGTTTATGTAGAGAATGCACTGCCAGGGGTTGGTGGTGGAAGCAGGTGTGACAGGGTTTTAGGTAGTCAGATGGATGTGCAGGGAATGGAGGCACATGGATCAGTGGTGATTAGTTGAACATGGCATTATGTTTGGCACAGGAATGATGGGCCGAAGGGCCTGTTCCTGTATTGTACAGTTCTATAAGGAGACACAATAAGCAGTGCTGACTGTGGTTAGAGCAATCGTTGGGATTTTTCCACAAGGGCAATGATTGACTATTTACAACACACAGCCTACAAAACCTCTCTTGACATAACTGATCATGCTATAAATATTCTTCCTAATGAAGGTAATGTAAACAGAGCGGGTCTAAGCAAAATAGAATTAAATCACGGGCAGGTGTACTTTAGTCCATAATAGTAGACCAAATATATCTTGTGTTTCAGCACTCCAGACAAATATTGTGTTTTCTCTGATCCTCCTTGTCTCAGCATCAACTGGGAACTCAGACCAATGTTATGTCTCCACTGGGCATTTGCCCATCTTTTCTGTTCCATTAATAAAAGGCCCTCATAAATGATCTAACTTGTTTGCCGCCAATGTTTCACGGAATATTCTCCAATCCAAGTTGTGTCTGAAGAAGTGTCCCGACCCCAAACGTCACCCATCCTTTTTCTCCAGAGAAACGGTGGCACAGCGTCCAAGGGGCCGGGCGCTTGGACCGCACGCGGCCTCCAGCGGTGGGGCAGCGGCGGGGGATACCGCCGGCCGCGCTTGGCCAGGCCAACCCTGCAACGCCACCAAGACAACAGACCATCATGGTCAGATCAAGAACCCCGCACGTCCAACAACTGCGACTTGAAAATGGCACCAAAATGGCGACTCTGTACACTGTCTCAGTGTACTGCTGCTATACACTTGTACTGACCCCGCGTTCCATCCTGATTACGGGTGCCGTCTGTACGGAGTTTGTACGTTCCACCCGTCGTCTGCGTGGGTTTTTCCCGAGAACTTCGGTTTCCTCCCACACTCCCAAGACATACATGTTTGTAGGTTAATTGGTTTGGTATAAACGTAAAACTTTCCCTGGTGTGTATAGGATATCGTTAATGTGCGGGGATCACTGGTTGGTGCAGACTCGGTGGGCCGAAGGGCCTGTTTAGGCGCTGTTTCTCTTAACTAAACTAAACTAAAACAAAAATGATGTATGGTGATACTTGTACTGAACTGTATCCAAAGTGAATTTCACTGTACTGTACCTGGGAGAAATAAAGTACCATACCATACCATAAAGTAACATAGGGTCATAGAGTCATAGAGTGATACAGCGTGGGAACAGGCCCTTCGGCCCAACTTGCCTATACCGGCCTGCATTTCCCAGCTACATTAGTCCCACCTGCCTGCGTTTGGTCCACATCCTTCCAAACCTGTCCTATCCATGTACCTGTCTAGCTGTTTCTTAAACGTTGGGATAGTCCCAGCCTCAACTACCTCCTCTGTCAGCTCGTTCCATACACCCACCACGCTTTGTGTGAAAAAGATTACCCCTCAGATTCCTATTAAATCTTTTCCCCTTCACCTTAAATTTGTAAACATAAAGCACAAATCCTAGAATCAAAGAGATGGGCTGAATGGCCTGTTTTCCACCCTAGACTCTTATGTTGTCCGATTCACTGATTCAATTCTGCCCAGCCCATACACTTCCCAAAAACATTGTAATACAAAGCAGATTTTGAAAAGAGTTTGCCGATAGTATTTGTTTATCTTTTGCGCGTCAGGCTGACTGATAGAAGGATAGAAACTGGCCCTGACAATCACTACCGCCCATAAAAGATGGACATGTGGAATAGATTTTGACTCTTCAACTCACAGCCCAGCAGAACAGATAATGTTTCGTAGACAGGAAAGATCGCAGTTTTAATTCTTACTTAATGACTCCAAGATTTCAGACTCAATATATACGAGGCTGGCTCCTTTGACTACACTATCCCCGCGTCTTTCTATTTCTTTCGTTTATTAATAACATGCCGGGCCTTCCAAAGACTGACTGAACATGGAAAAAATGAGTAAGGTTATTGAAAGCTATTACTCCTGCCTCTTCAGAGCCACGGTTTGCGTGCACAAAACCATGGCATTTTTAAAGCAGGTGAATTCTCAAACCATAGAGTCATAGAGTGATACAGCGTGGAAACAGGCCCTTCGGCCCAACCTGCCCACACCGGCCAACATGTCCCAGCTACACTAGTCCCACCTGCCCGCGCCTGGTACACATCCCTCCAAACCTGCCCTATCCACGTACTTGTCTAACTGTTTTCTTAAATGTTGGGATAGTCCCAGCCTCAAATACCTCCTGGGGTGGGAGCTGCGTTACACCCTCATCGTCCACCCTGGGTAGTTTTACAGAACTGGCAAAATCTGCAGCAAAGCGTCAACTCCGGTACTCTGAAGCGCCAATTGCCACTTTTGATGGTTGTAGTTGACGTACGAAAGAAGAACTACCTCCTCTGGCAGCTTGTTCCACACACCCACCACCCTCTGTGTGAAAAAGTTACCCCTCGTTTTCCTACTAAATCTTTTCCCCTTCCACTTTGAACCTATGTCCTCTGGTCCTCGATTTCCCTACACTGGGCAAGGGACTCTGTGCATCTATACACAATAGACAATAGGTGCAGGAGGAGGCCATTCGGCCCTTCGAGCCAGCACCGCCATTCAATGTGATCATGGCTGATCATTCTCAATCAGTACCCCGTTCCTGCCTTCTCCCCATACCCCCTGACTCCGCTATCCTTAAGAGCTCTATCTAGCTCTCTCTTGAATGCATTCAGAGAATTGGCCTCCACTGCCTTCTGAGGCAGAGAATTCCACAGATTCACAACTCTCTGACTGAAAACGTTTTTCCTCATCTCAGTTCTAAATGGCCTACCCCTTATTCTTAAACTGTGGCCCCTTGTTCTGGACTCCCCCAACATTGGGAACATGTTTCCTGCCTCTAACGTGTCCGAACTATTCCTCTCATGATTTTGTACACCATCTGTGGAATATTTGTTCCTTCACGGCAAGACCACATGGCTGAAGAGGGACATTATTTTAACCAACTCCCCGCCCTAAAGGGAGCTGGATGTGAATGCCAAGCTCTGCCTTAATATAGACGATTACCTTCCCACCACTAGAATGAGAATCCCAGACCGTGCAGAGGAGGCAGCCAGCTATTTATAGATGCACAAGATTGACACAAAATGCTGTAGTAACTAAGCGGGACGGGCAGCATCTCTGGAGAGAAGAAATGGGTGACGTTTCGGGTCGAGACCCTTCTTCAGACCCAGGGCTGTCTTAACGCATGGGCCTGATGGGCACTTGCCCGGGGCCCCATGAGCATAGGGGCCCCATTTTATCGACCATTTACATTTTTATTCCTGTGAGTAGTTGTCGTAGGGGCCCCAGTACACTGCTTTGCCCGGGGCCCATAATGCTGTAAAGACGGCCCTGTTCAGACCCCGTCTCGAACCCGAAACTATTCCTTCTCTCCAGAGATGTTGCCTGACCGGCTGAGTTACTCCAGCTTTTTGTGCCCACCTTCGGTTTAAACCAGCATCTGCAGTTCCTTCCTGCACATTTATAGATGCACAGCTGTGCAGTTTAATTGTCTATTTTGTCAACGTGCACTTGTTCTGGGCAGACCACGACAGTTAAAACCTCGCGCTCATTAAAAGTCGAAGAGCGGATGAAAGATTTGCGCGAAATTCCAATTGCTTGTTTTAAACCGCGATATGTCCATGAGTATTTAGTTGCAATGAAGACTCACAGAGACCTGCGACTATTTGAATTAAAATCTAATTACGTGTTCTAAATAGCTGCAATTTTTGGCACGCTGGTTGCCATTAAATCTAATATACTTACTGGGAATATAAAGTCAAACTGGAGTTTATATAAAAATCTAATTAGTTCATATATTCACATAGCGATATTCCTTGAGGGCAGCAGTGATGGTCTGTATATTAACTCTTTAGGAGTCAACCCTGTAATCACAGAGTCATAGAATGATACAGCGTGGAAACAGGCCCTTCACCCCAACAGGCCCAGACTGACTAACACGTCCCATCTACACCAGTGCCGCCTGCCTGCATTTGGCCCGTATCCCTCCAAACCTGCCCCATCCATGTACCTGTCCAGATGTTTCTTAAACGTTGTGATAGTCCCTGCTTCAACTACCTCCTCCGGCAGCACGTTCCACACACCTACCACCCTTTGTGTGCAAAGCTACCCCTCAGGTTCTTATTAAATCTTTTCCCCCCTCACCTTAAACCCATGTCCTTAGGTTCTCGATTCCCCTACTCTGGGCAAGAGACTCCGTGCACCTACCCGATCTATTCCTCTCATGATTTTTTATACTACAGTACTCTCCTCTTTTGTGCTGTTTGACCATTGGGTCAAGTCCAATTTCAAGCCAAGGCGAGTTTATTCTTGTATCAGAGGCTATCTTCCCAAAGATAGACACAAAGTGCTGGAGTAACTCGACGGGTCAGGCAGCATCTCTGGAGAAAAAGGATAGGTGAAGTTTCTGGTCGGGACCCTTCTTTGTCCTGACCTGAAACGTCCCCCATCCTTTTACTCCAGAGACGTTGCCTAACCCACTGAGTTACTCCAGCACTTTGTGTCTATCTTTGGTATAAATCAGCATTTGCAGTTCTTTGTTTTCTACAGTTTCTTCCTAGCTGTTATCAGGAAACTGAACCATCCTATCACCAACTAGAGAGCGGTCCTGACCTACTTTCTATCCCATGAGAGACCATTGAACTATCTTTAATTGGACTTTAGTGGACTTTATCTTGCACTAAACGTTATTCCCTTTCTCCTGTACACAGTGGACGGCTTGATTGTAATCATGATAGTCCTTCTGCTGACTGAATAGCATGCAATAAAAAAGCTTTTTACTGTACCTCGTGAAAATACACATGACAATAAACTAAACTAAACTAGTACGCACACGCACATTGAGGAACAGGTAAATTGGAAATCTTGCTTGCAGCAACATCAAAGGTACTTAATCTCAAACAAACATACGTGAATATGTTATACATGAATTACACTTAAGTCCTGGAAGACATTGAAAAGGAAAATACTGCAAAAATACAAAACATTATTTTAGTTTAGTTTAGTTTAGTTTAGTTTAGTTTAGTTTAGTTTAGTTTAGAGATACAGCGCGGAAAAAGGCCCACTGAGTCCGCACCGACCAGCGATCCCACGCATATAAACACTACCCTAACTACACACACTAGGGACAATTTACACTTATACCAAACCAATTAACCCACAAACCTGTATGTCTTTGGAGTGTGGAAGGAAACCGAACAAGCCCTGCACATCTCCTTTAAATAATAATAATAATATATTCCTTTATTCGTCCCACACCGGGGAAATTTACAGTGTTACAGCAGCAAAGTGGATAGCAAGAGAGCAAGAGATCGTTCATTATAAATAAATAAAAGATACATAAATTGTCATCAGTTTTCTGTGTGTTCTTAGACAATAGCCAATAGACAATAGGTGCAGGAGGAGGCCATTCGGCCCTTCGAGCCAGCACCGCCATTCAATGTGATCATGGCTGATCATTCTCAATCAGTACCCCGTTCCTGCTTTCTCCCCATACCCCCTGACTCCGCTATCCTTAAGAGCTCTATCCAGCTCTCTCTTGAATGTATTCAGAGAATTGGCCTCCACTGCCCTCTGAGGCAGAGAATTCCACAGATTCACAACTCTCTGACTGAAAAAGTTTTTCCTCATCTCTGTTCTAAATGGCCTACCCCTTATTCTCAAACTTAGCTGTTATTGGTGACTGGTCTGCTGGGAGCAGTGCTGGTTGTGCAGTCTCACAGCAGCGGGAAGGAAGGACCTCCTATATCTCTCCTTCACGCACTTGGGGTGAAGGAGTCTGTCACTGAAGGAGCTACTCAGTGCAGTGGCAGTGTCCTGCATGGGGTGGGAGTCATGTCCAGCAGCACTGTTAGCTTTGCCATCATCCTCCTCTCTCCCTTACGCCTTCTAGTGTTGGACATTTCTACCTTGGGAAAAAGATTCTGACTGCTCACCATATCTATGCCTCTCATAATTCTATACACTTCTATCAAGTCTCCTCTCAACCTCCGACATTCCAGGGAAAACAATCGAAGTCTATCCAACCTTTCCTTGTAGCTGTAGCCCTCTAAACCAGGCAGCATTCTGGGAAAATTCAGCCAAGACTGGAGAAGATTTCCTGTTGAGCCGTTATACAACCAATTTAACACGATGTGATCTGTCAGCAACTTCTAAGAATTCTACAAATTGAATTACCTGTGTGTGCACTGCGCAATCTCAAATTTCAGGTAAAAAGCTCAAGTAAAATTTAACTAATCAACCTGTGCAAAGCGAAAAGCCAGCCAATGACAAACTCCAGAGGCTGCTAAAAGCTTCACAATGGAATGACAATAACTTTCTTTATTAGTTCCATTGAAACAAATGAATATGTGATAAGTAACATGTTGTTTCTTACTTAATGACTTCTTCATGAACTCTGCAGCCAGTTGTTCCTCCATTCCTCTGTTTCGATACCCACTCTCCATCTTCCTTGTTGAGGCGACAACTAAGGCAAGCGTCAGAAAATCAGAAAACTGCACTTGTTGGAAATATAAAATATAGAGAGAAACAAAAGGCCCACATTTCACACTGTGAAAATTAAGTTCAATTTTGTTTAGTTTATTGTCACGTGTGCCGAGGTGCAGTGAAAAGCTTTTTTTGTTGCGTGCTATCCAGTCGGCGGAAAGGCAATGCATGATTACAGTCGAGCCGTCCACAGTGTACAGATACATGGTGAGGGAATAATGTTTAGTGCAAGGTGAAGCCAGCAAAGTCCGAACAAGGATAGCCCGAACAAGGGTCACCTGTGAGGTAGACAGTTGCTCAGCACTGCTCTCTGGTTGTGGTAGGATGGTTCAGTTGCCTGATACCAGGCAGCTCACAAGTAAAAAATGATAGACCTTGTACTAATAGAATCTGGGCTGGTAGGGGAGGTAGGTGTGACAATAAACTAAACTAAAACTGGTAGAGCAGGTAGATCAATTGATAATCAATAATCACTAATCAACAACATGCTACCAATGATGCAACAAATATGAAAGTACACAAATGTGAAGATCTGAATTAATCCTGTATGACTTTCTTGTTAAACTGAGAATCAGTACCAAACAGTCATTAGAATGAACCATTCTACATTTCCTTAGCACCATCTGCATTGATCAGTCGTTTTCACACCTTATCCTTCCATATCTCTAGTTTCCCTCACCCCTGACTCTCAGTCTGAAGAAGGGTCTCGACCTAAAACATCACCCATTCCTTCTCTCCGGGATGCTGCCTGTCCCGCTGAGTTACTCCAGCATTTTGTGCCTGTCTTTGGTGTAAACCACCATCTGCAGCATCTGTAGGGAACAATACATTCCCTGACCAATAACCACATTTCAATGCATAGTTTGAAAGGTATCAATGTCTTTTTTTCTTCTTAGTTCACTTTCCACAATAATATTTTGCTACCAGAATCTTCCTCTTGGTTGTTTTTTGACATGAGTTCACGGACCTTCACAGGGAAAGAAGGCCAAATGGAGTAGAACGATGTGTGCAAGCACGCAATGCAAAAACTAAATCCCTGAACGTGGAATGAGATACTTTTCCTTTCGAGTCTAATGAACACAAACAAATCCTGGAGCCGAGATGTGCTCATTTCACAAGGGTTTTCTTCAGGGTTTGCGGGAAGAGCTTTGCCATTCCCAGAGCAGGCTTGGACTTGGACTTGGACGTGAGCCATGGCCTCACGCGTTTTTTCCAGCGGTGCTGAAGAACTGAGGATCAACAGCAACTATTAAAGGGGATGAACAATGGAAACAATCACAAATTCAACACCGGCAAGTCGAAGGAGTGAACATAAACCAAAACAAATTGGAGCGTGAACGAAGGAACAACTCATATACAAGGATTTTCTTACTTACATGTCACACCTAGCCCACAGCTAAGAATGGCCTGTTTATAGACAAGAGACAATAGACAATAGGTGCAGGAGGAGGCCATTCGGCCCTTCGAGCCAGCACCGTCATTCAATGTGATCATGGCTGATCATTCTCAATCAGTGCCCCGTTCCTGCCTTCTCCCCTTACCCCCTGGCTCCGCTATCCTTAAGAGCTCTATCTAGCTCTCTCTTGAATGCATTCAGAGAATTATCATATCATATCATATCATATATATACAGCCGGAAACAGGCCTTTTCAGCCCTCCAAGTCCGTGCCGCCCAGCGATCCCCGTACATTAACACTATCCTACACCCACTAGGGACAATTTTTACATTTACCCAGCCAATTAACCTACATACCTGTACGTCTTTGGAGTGTGGGAGGAAACCGAAGATCTCGGAGAAAACCCACGCAGGTCACGGGGAGAACGTACAAACTCCTTACAGTGCAGCACCCGTAGTCAGGATCGAACCTGAGTCTCCGGCGCTGCATTCGCTGTAAAGCAGCAACTCTACCGCTGCGCTACCGTGCCGCCCTATTGGCCTCCACTGCCTTCATCATTGTTACGTTTTTACATATCTTTCATTCATTTGTTCTATATCTCTCTATATCACCGCCCATATCTCTCATTTCCCTTTCCCCTGACTCTCAGTCTGAAGAAAGGTCTCGATCCCAAATAATGTCACCTATTCCTTTTCTCCAAAGATGCTGTCTGACCTGCCGAGTTACTAACCACCCTGATATATATATGGGTGTATATATATGTACATCAAATATACACATATATTGCTATTTATATATCTAAACACTCGTGACTCTCGGTTCTCTTAATTCTTGACTAGAACCATTGGATGGACAGTAAACGCTAGCTTTACCAGTGATGCCAAAAATCGTAAAAAAATAATTTTAAAAAAATGTGACCAGGGTGAATTCAGGCCATGGAACCCCGTCCATAATAATAGAATTGCTTTGAATGAGATATAAAGAAGATCGTAGTGGAAAGTAATACATGCAGCAGGATTAAATATATAAAAGGTATTCTGTTTACAATTTTGCCAACAGTTACTGTTCTTGGATCAGGCCCCCACATTAAAAATAACTTCATTTAAACCTTTCTGCTTTTTGGGCCACTCTACCATTAGTATATTAATAATTTAGTCTAGACGGAAAAGTCACTAAAATTAAACCTCTCGTTCACATAAACGGGGGGGATTAGACTTTGCGAGCACATAAGGCTGTTTCCATAAGGAAGTGGCCGAGACCTGCCTGTATTTTGAGTGTCGAGCGGCAAAGCGTTTGCATGTTATGCTGGAATGAAGATTTCGGATTGAAATGTTATGCTTGGAAGGGCAAGGCTGTACAATGGGAATGAATGGGAAGCGGTTCTTACATGTTGGAATTTGACACTTGGATCAGAATCGAGATCTGTGCGTCTTTCTGGAATCCACTACAACACATTTGCTTTGATGTAATGCTAACTGTAACGGTGTCCAGGGATCATATTTTCCTGGCAGATGCCGAGATATTTTAGCAGCTGCTACACAGCGGAATGCAAGGGTGTGTTTGGTGTTGTAGTCATCGCAGTATGAAAGAAATGGAATGCTACTGTGGCAACATCTGCATTAAAACAACATGACTGCAAGATAGCACCCTTTGCTCTTCATAAGGAAAACGTTTAGACAATAGACAATAGACAATAGGTGCAGGAGGGGGCCATTCGGCCCTTCGAGCCAGCACCACCATTCAATGTGATCATGGCTGATCATTCTCAATCAGTACCCCGTTCCTGCCTTCTCCCCATACCCCCTGACTCCGCTATCCTTAAGAGCTCTATCTAGCTCTCTCTTAAATGCATTCAGAGAATTGGCCTCCACTGCCTTCTGAGGAGGTATGGTAGCGCAGCGGTATAGTTGCTGCTTTACAGCGAATGCAGCGCCGGAGACTCAGGTTCGATCCTGACTACGGGTGCTGCACTGTAAGGAGTTTGTACGTTCTCCCCGTGACCTGCGTGGGTTTTCTCCGAGATCTTCGGTTTCCTCCCACACTCCAAAGACGTACAGGTATGTAGGTTAATTGGCTGGGTAAAGGTAAAAATTGTCCCTAGTGGGTGTAGGATAGTGTTAATGTACGGGGATCACTGGGCGGCATGGACTTGGTGGGCCGAAAAGGCCTGTTTCCGGCTGTATAGATATGATATGATATGATATGAGGCAGAGAATTCCACAGATTTACAACTCTCTGACTGAAAAAGTTTTTCCTCATCTCAGTTCTAAATGGCCTTATTCTTAAACTGTGGCCCCTTGTTCTGGACTCCCCCAACATTGGGAACATGTTATTTATTCACAAAGTGCTGGAGTAACTCAGCAGGTCGGGCAGCATCTCGGGAGAGAAGGAATGGGTGACGTTTCGGGTCGAGACCCTTCTTCAGTCTGAAGAAGGGTCTCGACCCGAAACGTCACCCATTCCTTCTCTCCCGCGATGCTGCCCGACCTGCTGAGTTACTCCAGCACTTTGTGAATAAATACCTTCGATTTGTACCAGCATCTGCAGTTATTTTCTTATACTATTGGGAACATGGTTCCTGCCTCTAACGTGTCCAACCCCTTAATAATCTTATACGTTTCGACAAGATTTCCTCTCATCCTTCCAAATTCCAGTGTATACAAGCCTAGTCGATCCAGTCTTTCAACATACGACAGCCCCGCCATTCCGGGAATTAACCTAGTAAACCTACGCTGCACGCCCTCAATAGCAAGAATATCCTTCCTCAAATTTGGAAACCAAAACTTGGTTTAGAAAAATGTCTTCCCACTTAAAGATGTAAAATCAGGCCGTCTCAATCTGATTTCAATACCGATTTCAATAAGCATGTGCCTCTTGCAGTGAAGACATTTCTTCAAGGCAATATTCCTTAATGATGACAGATTGTTATCATTAATCCCTGCACTCATGGTGGTAGAAAGTCCCCAAAGAAAAGTCCCCTTTTCATTATGAACAGGCAAGGGGCTTTTCATGAAGAATAAATGGAGGGCGATCCCTGCTGTGAACTCTTTTGGCAAGTTGAGTACACGTTTATTGAAACGTATGGCTTTCTGTTACCGTGCCAGCTTTGCCATCTTTTCTCCAGTGCCTTCGTGTTCATATGCTGGAAATGGACCCTTTTTCTTTCTCCCTTATGTGGTACAGTTTCACATGCGTTATTTGTACCTGTACAACACATACTGTA
Source organism: Rhinoraja longicauda (assembly GCF_053455715.1). Taxonomy (NCBI): domain Eukaryota; kingdom Metazoa; phylum Chordata; class Chondrichthyes; order Rajiformes; family Arhynchobatidae; genus Rhinoraja; species Rhinoraja longicauda. The sequence continues at coordinate 74,595,084 of NC_135958.1, forward strand.
GCATGCAGGCAACAGGGAAAGTTGTTCATCCATCAGAAATAAAGAATAGTATTGAAGTAATTGCAGCGGTCCCTGGCATTGCCTACCTCAAGGGGTAGCTCAGTGGTAGAGTTGCTGCCTTACAGCGCCAGAGACCCTGGGTTCAATCCCGATTACAGGTTTGGCTGTACGGAGTTAGTACATCCTCCCCATGGGTTTTATCTGGGTGCTGCGGTTTTCTTCCACACCCCAAAGATGTACAGGGTTTGTTGGTTAATTGGCTTCGGTAAAAATTGTCAATCGTCCCTAGTGTATAGGAAAGTGCTGGTGTACGGGGTGACCGCTGGTCGGCGCGGGTTCAGTGGGCCAAAGGGCCTAATTCTGCGCTGTACCTCCAAAGTAAAGTAACCTATAGTAGGAAAATAACTGCAGATGCTGGTACATATCGAAGGTATCACAAAACACTTGAGTAACTCAGCAGGTCAGGCAGCATCTCTGGAGAGAAGGAATGGGTGACGTTTCGGGTCGAGACCCTTCTTCAGCTGAATTCTGTGGCATTCACTGCCTCAGAAGGCAGTGGGGGCCAATTCTCGGAATGCATTCAAGAGAGAGCTAGATAGAGCTCTTAAGGATAGCGGAGTCAGGGGGTATGGGGAGAAGGCAGGAACGGGGTACTGATTGAGAATGATCAGCCATGATCACATTGAATGGTGGTGCTGGCTCGAAGGGCCGAATGGCCTACTCCTGCACCTATTGTCTATTGTCTATTGTCTAAAGAGCTGAAACGTCACACATTCCTTCTCTCCAGAGATGCTTCCTGACCTGCTGAGTAGTTACTCCAGCATTTTGTGATTCCTTCATTGTGTTAACCTACAGTAGTTGCTTTAATCTTGTGATCCTTTTATTAAAAAAAATGCGTAGCAGATCATTTATCTTTGTTGAAAAAGAAAGGGAAAACTATGAAACTCTCCCAGGAACAAAAAAAAAAAGAATAATAAAAATATTTTATTTAGCTCCGAGTCACTTAGAGAGTAGGGGAGGAAAAAAAATCTGTTTTGTCTGCAGTTTCCTCGAAGTTATACAATCTGTGTCAAGCATCTGTTCCTTCTCTGGCAGTGCTGGTAAGAGGAGATGAAGCAAAATGTCCAGTGCTGGAAAATCTGACTCATTGCAGAGACCTGCAGCAGACTGGAGACTGATGGGAGGGCACTGTCAATATTGCAATGACATTTCAAACAATGTTTTCTTGTGGCCTGTGCTGTTTTCTTTCAGAAATTCATTGCAAGGTTAACTAAAGGTGAAGCAGACATTTTATCTCACCGCTTGATTTAAAAACCCTATCCTGTCAACTTGGCTGTAGTCAGGGGGGGGAGGGGGGGGAGGGGAGGGGAGGGGGGGGGGGGGGGGAGGGGGGGGAGGGGGGGGAGGGGGGGAGGTGGGGAGCGAGGGACAAAGAGTGTTAACTGGACTAAGCTGCAAACTAAGTTTGATTCCATTGTTTGAAAGTATTTATTCACAAAATGCTGGAGTAACTCAGCAGGTCAGGCAGCATCTCAGGAGAGAAGGAATGGGTGACGTTTCGGGTCGCCCATCCCTTCTCTCCTGAGATGCTGCCTGACCTGCTGAGTTACTCCAGCATTTTGTGAATAAATACCTTCGATTTGCACCAGCATCTGCAGTTATTTTCTTACACCATTGTTTGAAAGTGTTGTTTCCTGACCTAGTCACTCAAACATTTCCAAACAATTGACTCAACGTCCTTAGAAGTAAACAAAGAGTACACTCCACTTGACAACAGTGTTGCTGGTGAGAGCTTAAGAGTGAGTAGGTGTTTTGTGTTGTTATGAAATAGTTTATATTCAGCGATTATATTCAGTGGGCAGTGGGCAAGTCCTGAATGGGACTTGTATGGGGAGTTGTACGACCCCACCCCCACGATGTCTCCACTGTCTTGTGTGCATGCCACATGTACAGTCGGCAAGTCGCTGATCCCAGCGGCTTTAGGGCTTGTCTGCCTAGCGTGTGAAGCCTGGGTTTGGCGGATTGCGCGGAGGAAACCACCAGAAGGTTCAACGGGCAGAAAGACGATCCCAGCAAAGCGCCGTGGAGCGCAAACAGGGCAGAGTGAGATACGTGGGACACTTCTGACCATCCACCGCATCCCGACCTGTCCCCAGCGTCCCGACCAGGGCCGTCTTTACAGCATTATGGGCCCCGGGCAAAGCAGTGTACTGGGGCCCCTACGACTGTCCCCCTCCCCAGTCCCACTCTGCCTCCTCTCACCCCCACTCTCTCCTCCTCCTACCCTCCCCGTCGCCCCCACCGTTTCTCTCCCCCACCCCCCTTTCCCTACCAGCCCCCCCCCCCTGTCGTGCCGGCGAAAAGCACTTACCGAAAAGCACTTAGCGATGGACTTAGGGTGCTACATTGTTGCGAAAAGCACTTACAGATCGCTGTGAGAAGCACTTAGGGATGGAAAAGCAAAGCACTTAGGGAGCTAATTGTTGCGAAACAGATCGCTGTGAGAAGCACTTAGGGATGGAAAATGTTGCAAAAAAAACACTTAGGGACCGAAAATGTTGCGAAAAAAGCACTTATTGAACCTACATTTTTAAAGTAGTATTTATTTATTGCAAGTCACTTAACATACACAGATCAGCATGGGGCCCCTATGCTCGTGGGGCCCCGGGCAAGTGCCCATCAGGCCCATGCGTTAAGAAGGCCCTGGTCCCGACTACGTCTTGCTGCTGGAACCCGATAGGCCGGGACGAGAGAGCGAGGCCGGCGATCTGCGCAATTCCTCCTCACTCAAATCCAAGTCAAGCGCAAGTCATGACTTCAACCCCATACCGTGCAACCTCAAGTCTTGTGGCGATGGGAGAGTGGCGAAGCAGCAGGTGTGGATACACTGGAAGCTGTAGTCACCAACCTGCACACAGGCGGCCCAGGGCATAGCGTCGCTCTCTACTGGACCGAAGCAGCACTGGAGTTCGGCAGCCACCTTGTCCTCAATCTTCAGGAAACGGGGTTTCCCCTCTTCCATTATATACGAGGCTCTCACTAGGGTCTCTTCTACATCCCGCAGCTCCGCTCTTGCTCCCCCTCCCCCCACTCGTAACAAGGACAGAATCCCCCTCGTTCTCACCTTCCACCCCACCAGCCAGCGTATCCAACAAATCATCCGCCCCCCTGACATCAGTCTGAAGAAGGGTCTCGACCCAAAACGTCGCCCATTCCTTCTCTCCTGAGATGCTGCCTGACCTGCTGAGTTACTCCAGCATTTTGTGAATATGATCATGGCTGATCATCCAAAATCAGTACCCCATTCCTGCTTTCTCCCTGCATCCATCACAGTGAGGAGGTGACTGGAGGAGACTCACTGTGATGGATGTTTCTTTTTTTTTTTTTGTGTGTTGGTTGTGATTGTGTGTAAAATTGCTTATTTTTATTGCTCGGTAGCGCAGCGGTAGAGTTGCTGCTTTACAGCGAATGCAGCGCCGGAGACTCAGGTTCGATCCTGACTACGGGCGCTGTCTGTAAGGAGTTTGTACGTTCTCCCCGTGACCTGCGTGGGTTTTCTCCGAGATCTTCGGTTTCCTCCCACACTCCAAAGACGTACAGGTATGTAGGTTAATTGGCTGGGTAAATGTAAAAATTGTCCCTAGTGGGTGTAGGATAGTGTTAATGTACGGGGATCGCTGGGCGGCACGGACTTGGAGGGCCGAAAAGGCCTGTTTCCGGCTGTATGTATATGATATGATATATGATATTGCTGGACTGTGGGTGACCTTTCATTTCACTGCACATCTTGTATGTGTATGTGACAAATAAACTTGACTTGTAGAAAGGAACTGCAGATGCTGGTTTACACTAAAGATAGACACAAAATGCCGGAGTAACTCAGCGGGACCGGCAGCATCTCTGGAGAGAAGGAATGGGTGACGTTACGAGTCGAGACCCTTTCTTCAGACTGAGGTTAATGCAGTTAAGGAAATATAGATGAATTTCTACTTTCATTGTGCCTTCATAACTTTGGGAACCTCAATGAACTTTCGTTTCAACCTCTGTTGAAATAATCCTACAATATAAACGAATGCAGCAGCTTGAAAGTGGCACGGTGGCGCAGCGGTAGAGTTGCTGCCTTACAGCGAATGCAGCGCCGGAGACTCAGGTTCTATCCTGACTACGGGCGCCGTCTGTACGGAGTTTGTACGTTCTCCCCGTGACCTGCGTGGGTTTTCTCCGAGATCTTCGGTTTCCTCCCACGCTCCAAAGACGTACAGGTATGTAGGTTAATTGGCTGGGTAAATGTAAAAATTGTCCCTAGTGGGTGTAGGACTAGTGTTAATGTGCGGGGATCGCTGGGCGGCGCGGACCCTGTGGGCCGAAGGGCCTGTTTCTGCGCTGTATCTCTAAATCTAAATCTAAATCAAAGACGTGCAGGTTCGTAAATTGTCCCTAGTGTGTAGGATAGAGCTAGTGCGCGGGTGGTTGCGGGTTAGTCCGGACTCGATGCCGTATCTCTAAAGTCTGAAGCAACACCTCTGTTGAGATAACCCTGTAACATAACTAAAATGCATCACCAACTCCCAGAAGCTGCAACGGGCAACTGATCCGAGAATTCGCTTGAGGTGATCATGTTTGGGCATTGAATGGTGGAAAAATACTGGAATCAACTCCCAATGTTGTTGGGAATAATGCCATTCAGTCTCTATCTCTCTCCCAAGGGGGTCAGAAAACAATTGGCAAATGCCTAATCCAGAAGATGATATCTCCAAAACCCTTCGGTACTGCCCAGGATTATCAGTCGATATTCTGATGCTCAGATTTCTGGACAGGAATTTATTTCCATGACCTGTGACTCAGAGGTGTCCCTGCCATTACCTCAGTCGCAGCTGCTGTTCTCCAGCGCCAGGCATCAACAGTTGCACAAAAAACCAAAAACACTGTGGACTGGACATTTTTTGTTGAGCCTGGTTTAGCGATACAGCGGTGAAACAGGCCCTTCGGCCCACCGCGTCCGCGCCGACCAGCGAGACCGCAAGACATCGCAGGGAATTGTGGACGCAGCCCAGACTCATCACACAAGCCAACATCCCTTCGATTGACTCCATTTGTACCTCACGCTACCTCGGCAAGGCCAGCAACATAATCAAGGACGGGTCGCACCCCGGCCACTCCCTCTTCTCCCCTCTCCCACCAGGCAAAAGGTATAGAAGCGTGAAAATGAAAAACCTCCAGATTCGGGGACAGTTTCTTCCCAGTTGTTATCGGGCAACTGAATCAGCCTACCACAAACAGAGAACAGTACTATCTACCTCTGATGACCCTCGGACTATCCTTGATCAGATTGGCTGGCTTTACTTTGCACTAAACGTTATTCTACACACTGTAAATGGATCGATTGTAATCATGCATTGTCTTTCTGCTGACTGGTTAGCATGCAGCAAAAAGCTTGTCATTGTACATCGGTACACGTGACAAGAAACTAAACTGAAACTGGGGACAATTTTAACATTTACACCCAGCCAATTAACCTACAAACCTGTTTATAATAAGCAAAATACTGAGGGTGGGGAAGTTGTCAATGTTTCGGGTCGAGACCCTGCATCCACACTCCAAAGACATACGGGTACGTAGGTAAATTGGCTTGGTAGTTGTAAAAATTGTCCCTAGTGTGTGTAGGATAGTGTTAACATGCGGGGATCGCTGGTCAGCGTGGACTCGATGGGCCAAAGGGGCCTGTTTCCACGCTGTATCTCTAAAACTAAAACTAAATGTACTAAACAGATTTCCAAAGTCATTTGATAAGGTGCCATATTAAAGGTTATTAAAGAAGATAAAACCTCCTAGTCTAGGAGGTATTAAAAGATTAACTGGTTAACAGAAAATAGAATAGGTAATAACAGAATCTTTTTTCTGGTTGGAAAAATGTAACACACACACAGTGTACAAGCATGTGGCACAGCGGCAGAGTTGAGGCCTCACGTCGCCAGGGACCCCAGTTCAATCCTGACTACGGGTGCTGCCTGTACTCTCAATGTGGCCTCACCAACGTCTTACAGAAAAGTGGAAACATAGGAAATAGGTGCAGGAGTAGGCCATTCGGCCCATTGAGCTAGCTCCGCCACTCAATATGATCATGGTTGATCATCCAAAATCAGTACCCCTTCCTGCTTTTTCCCCATATCCCTTGATTCCGTTAACCCTAAGAGCTATATCTAACTCTAAGGTCTATATCTAACTTATAGAAACATAGAAAATAGGTGCAGGAGGAGGCCATTTGGCCCTTCGAGCCAGCACTGCCATTCATTGTGATCATGGCTGATCATCCACAATCAGTAACCTGTGCCTGCCTTCTCCCCATATCCCTTGATTCCGCTAGCCCCTAGAGCTCTATCTAACTCTCTTTTAAATTCATCCAGTGAATTGGCCTCCACTGCCTTCACAAATTCACAACTCTCTGGGTGAAAAGGTTTCTTCTCGCCTCAGTTTTAAATGATATCTCCTTTATTCTTCGACTGTGGCCCCTGGTTTTGGACTCCACCAACATTGGGAACATTTTTTTCCTGTGTCCAGTCCCAACTTCTATACTCAGCACTCCGGCTGATATCGTCAAATAGTGAGTGATGGCAACGTTCGGAAGTGCAATGGGATCTAGTTGTCCTGATGCACAAAGTGGAAAAAGTTACTTCAGAGAGTAACCGGGAAAGCTGCTGAATGTTGCCATGGAAGTGTTCCGTGTCCTGCCTATTTAAAGAAAGAGTTTAATGCATTGGAAGCAGTTCAGAGAAAGATTTTTTGGACTAATACATTGATTGAGTATGTTGTCTCATGAAGAAAGACAGGCGAGGCAAGGTCTGTACTGAAGATTGGACTTTAGAGCGGCACGGTGGCGCAGCAGTAGAGTTGCTGCCTCACAGCGAATGCAGCGCCGGAGACTCAGGTTCTATCCTGACTACGGGCGCCGTCTGTACGGAGTTTGTACGTTCTCCCCGTGACCTGCGTGGGTTTTCTCCGAGATCTTCGGTTTCCTCCCACACTCCAAAGACGTAGACGTAGACGTAGGTTAATTGGCTGGGCAAATGTAAAAAAAAAAAAGATTTTTTTAAATAAAAATTGTCCCTAGTGTGTGTAGGATAGTGTTAATGTGCGGCGCGGACCCGGTGGGCCGAAGGGCCTGTTTCCACGCTGTATCTCTAAAAACAAAATCTAGACATACAGCACGTCATGTACCTGCACACTAAGGACGGCTCAATTGTAATCATGTATAGTCTTTCCACTGACTGGTTAGCATGTAACAAACGCTTTTCGCCATACCTCGGTACACATGACAATAAAGTAAACGAAACTGAACTAAAGAAGGCTTTTGGTACATTGGCTTTAATCAGTCAGGGTAGTGAGTTTAGAAGTTGGAACATTCTGTTGCAGTTGGACAAGATGCACCATCTGCAATTTTATTTTATTTTCAGCATTGATCGTGTTTCCCATCAACTCCTTTGATCCCTTGAGATCTGTGTAGTGGACTAGTATCCGAATACAGGAAGCACAAGGAAGTGCCCATTTCCCTGGATTTGTGTTTCAGCAACACTCCCAGCTGGTTTTTCATTGTCAGGGCAATTATCTGGAGCCCGTGTGCTCAGTAAACATCATTTAACATGTACACAAAGCACCGTGGCAAACAACAGTAAACCCCCTTGTCAGGAAACACTCCACAGATCCTCTCAACAACTTCACACGTCGAATAATTCGCATAATTGCACAGCAGCTTTTGTGCCGCGTTGTTAAAATGGCCCAGCTCTCCATTCATGAATCCCAATTTGAAGATAGACACAAAATGCTGGAGTAACTCAGCGGGACAGGCAGCAGCTCCGGAGCGGAGGAATGGATGACATTTCGGATCGAGACCCTTCTTCCAGAGTGAAGGAGGATTTTGTGCCCACCATCAGGAGACACAGAATTCAGCATCTGCCATTCCTTCCGACGCACTTCGTTTGCACCCAGCCCCCTGACCCGATGTAAACGCAAAGAACTGCAGATGCTGGTTTACAAAAATAAAATAAAAAGCCATATGAACCGCCTCGACCCGAAACGTCACCCATTCCTTCTCTCCAGAGATGCTGCCTGTCCCGCTGAGTTACTCCAGCATTTTGTGTCTATCTTCGGTTTAAACCAACAGGTAGAACAGGCAGTGAAGAAAGCCAATGGAATGTTGGCCTTCATAACAAGAGGAGTTGAGTGTCAGAGCAAAGAGGTCCTTCTGCAGTTGTATAGGGCCCCAGTGAGACCGCACCTGAGGTACTGTGTGCAGTTTTGGTCTCCAAATTTGAGGAAGGATATTCTTGCTATTGAGGGCGTGCAGCGTAGGTTTACTAGGTTAATTCCCGGAATGGCGGGACTGTCGAATGTTGAAAGACTGGAGCGGCTAGGCTGGAATTTAGAAGGATGAGAGGGGATCTTATCGAAACATATAAGATTATTAAGGGGTTGTACACGTTAGAGGCAGGAAACATGTTCCCAATGTTGGAGGAGTCCAGAACAAGGGGCTACAGTTTAAGAATAAGGGGTAGGCCATTTAGAACGGAGATGAGGAAAAACTTTTTTCAGTCAGAGAGTTGTAAATCTGTGGAATTCACTGCTTCAGAAGGCAGTGGAGGCCAATTCTCTGAATGCATTCAAGAGAGAGCTAGATAGAGCTTTTTTTTTTCCTAGTCAGATGTGCAGCACTTTGGTCAACGTGGGTTGTTTTTAAATGTGCTATACAAATAAATTGACTTGACTTGACTTGACTTAAGGATAGCGGAGTCAGGGGGTATGGGGAGAAGGCAGGAACGGGGTACTGATTGAGAATGATCAGCCATGATCACATTGAATGGTGGTACTGGCTCTAAGGGCCGAATGGCCTCCTCCTGCACCTATTGTCTATTGTCTATCTGCGGTTCCTTCCTACACAACCTTCAACAACCCTCCATTCCAAGCATGCTCATCTGCCTATCTTACACCCTCTTAAATATCACTGATGACGGACTCAAAATGCTGGAGTAACTCAGCGGGGCAGGCAGCATCTCTGGGTAACAAGGGTACGTGACGTTTCAGGACCCTTTCCTCATTCTGATCGTAGGGGGAAGGATTGATCGGGAGGGAGGAAGGGGGAGAAAGTTGGGAGAGAGGGGAGGCAGGACCAAGCCCTGGCAGGTAATAGGTGACAGAGGACAGAGGCGAGGGTGGTCTTTGATAGGCAGACGGTTGGAACAAAGCCCAGAGACTAAAACAGAAGGCATGAGACAGACTGATTGAAGAGTAAGAAGCCCGAGGAAGGAATGCCAGTGGAGGAAGAGGCGAAGGAGAGAAATAGAGAGAGAAACCGGGCGGCGCGGTGGTGCGGCGGTAGTGTTGCTGCCTTACAGCGCTGGAGACCCGGGTTCAATCCTGACTACGGGTGCTGTCTGTACGGAGTTTGTACGTTCTCCCCATAGGGTTTTCTCCGAGATCTTCGGTTTGCTCCCACACTCCAGAAACGTACAGGTTTGTAGGTTAATTGGCTTGGTGTAAGTGTAAATTGTCCCTCGTGTGTGCAGGGTAGTGTTAGCGTGCGGGGATCGCTGGTCGGCGCCGACTCGGTGGGCCTGTTTCCGCTCTGTATCGCTAAAAAAATAGATGCTAATCAACCTACAAACCTGTAAGTCACGGGAGTGTGGGAGGAAACCAGAGCACCCGGACAAAACCCACGCAGTCACGGGGAGAACGTATAAATTTCGTACAGAGGATCATGGTGAATATCGATTCAAGGTCTCTGGCACCGTGAGGCAGCAACTCTACCCTTGCGCCACATTTCGGACTCATTTGAACGGTTTGAGCCCTCAAACTGATTGGGGGGTTTTTCGGTCATTCAAAGTGGTTGCTTCCCGCGCTGAAATTAAAGTGAATCATAGACCTCGAAATGTCTGATTCACAATTTTCAAATGTGATTTCTGGCAAGGAGTGGGAAACCATTCTCCAGGCTGATTGTGGAAAGTCAATTGCGTCTGTGGTTGGGAATCCTGCTAATAACTATGTACGCCTGATTACGGGAAATAGCCCACATAACCTGGGTCGGTAACAATCACCAGCTGTATCATATCAACTCCAGATGGACATGTCTGCATTTGTTGCTTAGTTTCCATGGACTTTAACAGTCTGAAGAAGGGTCCCGACCCAAAACGTCACCTGCCCTTTTTGTCTCCAGAGATGCTGCCTGACCCGCTGAGTTACTCCAGCGCCAGAGACCCAGGTTCGATCCTGACCACGGGGGCTGTCTATACGGAGTTTGTACGTTCTCCCTATGACCACGTGGGTTTTCTCCGGGTGCTCCGGTTTCTTCCCACACTCCAAAGACGTGCAGGTTTGTAGGTTAATTGGCTCCGGTAAAATTGTAAATTTTTCCTAGTGTGTGTCGGGTCAGCACGGACTCGGTGGGCCGAAGGGCCTGTTTCCGTGCTGTACCTCTAAAGTCTAAAATCTAGAGTAAAGTCACTTTGTCTCTATGTTCCCTGAACATTTGAAAAGTTGCAAATGATATTCTCTTCCTTCTCCCTGATCCATCATTTTCCACGACCACACTGACACATCCCAGAAACATCTGTCTGTCTTTTCTCATTCATCCGTGCTTTATGTACTTCCCCAACGTCTCTTTCAACATGTCCCCAGCCCATCTTTTACCCACCTCTTCAAAACAATGACAGAAATGGAAGTCATTGCTGATTTTGCCTCGCTTTCAAATGTAAGAAATGTACTGGGTGGCACGGTGGCGCAGCGGTAGAGTTGCTGCCAAACCGTGCCAGAGTCCCGAGTTTGATCATGACTACGGGTGCTGTCTGTACAGAGTTTGTATGTTCTCCATGTTACCACCTGGGGTTTCTCCAGGTGCTCCGGTTGCCTCCAACACTCCAAAGACGTGCAGGTTTGTTGGTGAATTGGCTTCAGTAAAATTGTAAATTGTCCCTGGTGTGTGTCGGATAGTGCGAGCGTGCGGGAATCACTGGTCGGAGTGGACTCGGTGGGCCGAAGGGCCTATCTCTGCGCTGTATTTCTAAATATCTGAAGTCTGAAGTCTAAGAACAGTACTGTTTTTTTAGTTTTAGAGTTTTAGAGACACAGCGCGGAAACAGGCCCTTCGGCCCACCGAGTCCGCGCCAACCAGCGATCCCCGCACATTAACACACTACCCTACACACACTAGGGGCAATTTAGACTTATAGCAAGCCAATTAACCTACAAACCTGTATGTGTTTGGAGGTGTGGGAGGAAACCGAAATCTCGGAGAAAACCCACGCGGTCACGCGGGGGGGATACAAACTCCGTACAGACAAGCACCCGTAGTCGGGATCGAACCCGGGTCTCCGGCGCTGCAAGCGCTGTAAGACTGCAACTCTACCGCTGCGCCACCGTGCCCACCACGTTCTCGCGTTGTCTGCAGTGATACTGCTTTGACCAGTCATCGGAGGATCACGAGGCACATGATGGGTGGTGAGATCTTCAGTCTCCGAAGTTATGTGGGTTTTTTTTATTGTTATTTTAACAAAACACCAGCCGTTGCGTCCTCACCTGCAAAGGCTCTTGTTTCACTGAAGTCCTGATGTAAGATTCCCAGCTGTGTTTAACCCCCCTCTGTGATCTCTCACTCTCCCAGCTCTATAATCACCTCCAGTGCTACAACCCTCGTAGAACTCAATGTTCCTTTCACCTCCAGCCTGGTCTCTAGGCTCCGAACTCTGGCATTTCCTCCTGAAAGCTTTCTGCCTTCCCTTACGTCAGGATCCCCCTATAACCAAGCTTCCAATCGCCCATTTCAACATTTGCTTTATTGGCTCGCTGTCAACATTTTCCCCGATCGTCCTCTTGAGATAACTCATGGGATGGGTCACAAAAAGTGCAAATCATAAAAAGAGTGGAAAATAAATATTATGGCCTTCTTTTCTTTTTATATACGTGGCCAGCTCATGATTGCAACACAGTTCATATCAGGTCCAACACAAAGCGAATGGACAGGCCATGTTTTGGTTCAGGAGGCTTCTCCAGCCTCTGAAATCTGAAGAAGGGTTCAGACTCAAAATGCCGCCAGTCCATTCCCTCCCCTGATGCTGTCTGACCCGCTGAGTTCATCCAGCTCTTAATGTATTGATTAATATTCCAGCTTGTGTCTTCATGTTAGATCCAATTCAGTTGCCAATGGCCACCTGAATCCCAAGAACATCTTAACAATTCATCGAAAGTATACTGGGTAAAAGGAATAATGTTTTGTACAAGATAAAGTACGGTAAAGTATGATGAAAGATAGTCAGAGAGTCTCCAATGTGGTAGACAGTAGCTCAGGGCCACTCTCTAGTTGTTGGTTCAGTGTCCTGATAACAGCTGGGAAGGAACTGCCCCTGAATCTGGCGGTGTGCGTTTTCACACATCAGTACCTCTTGCCTGATGGGAGGAAGTGATTGGGGTGAGACTCATCCTTGATTATGCTGGTGGCCTTGCCGAGGCAGCGTGAAGTGCAGATGGAGTCAATAGACAATAGACAATAGGTGCAGGAGTAGGCCATTCAGCCCTTCGAGCCAGCACCGCCATTCAATGCGATCATGGCTGATCACTCTCAATCAGTACCCCGTTCCTGCCTTCTCCCCATACCCCCTCACTCCGCAATCCTTAAGAGCTCTATCCAGCTCTCTCTTGAAAGCATCCAACGAACTGGCCTCCACTGCCTTCTGAGGCAGAGAATTCCACACCTTCACCACTCTCTGACTGAAAAAGTTCTTCCTCATCTCCGTTCTAAATGGCCTACCCCTTATTCTTAAACTGTGGCCCCTTGTTCTGGACTCCCCCAACATTGGGAACATGTTTCCTGCCTCTAATGTGTCCAATCCCCTAATTATCTTATATGTTTCAATAAGATCCCCCCTCATCCTTCTAAATTCCAGTGTATACAAGCCTAATTGCTCCAGCCTTTCAACATACGACAGTCCCGCCATTCCGGGAATTAACCTAGTGAACCTACGCTGCACGAGTCAATGGAAGGGAGGTTGGTTTGCGTGAAGGTCTGGGCTGCGTCCACATTTCTCTGCAATTTCTTGCGGTCTTGGATTGAGCTGTTCCCAAACCATAATGTGATGCGTCCTGATAAATTGGTTTCTCTGGCGAATCTGTAGAGGTTGGTGAGAGTTGTTGGGGGCGTGTCAAACTTCCTAAGCCTTCTAAGGAAGTAGAGGCATTGGTGGGCTTTCTTGGCCATGGCTTTGATAGATAGCTGGTCCAGGACAAGGTGCCGGTGATATCCCAAAAAAAGCACTCCCCAAAGTCTTTTTCAACACAAACCCTGCCTGTTCCACCCAGAGAGGAACGGCTTCTTCCCATCAACCATCAGGATATTGAATGCTGTGAACTCCAACTAGACTTTGAACTGTGAACTGCCATGTTTGCACCAGGGGCTTATAGGCTTTGTTTTGGTTATGTATGATATTGTTTTTTTAGTTAATTGAACTTTTCTTTGGATGATTATCATATGATCTATTGAGTACTGTGTTTTCAAACCTGTAGGAGGAACTGCTCAGTCTGAAGAAGGGTCTCGACCCAAAACGTCACCCATTCCTTCTATCCAGAGATGCTGCCTGTCCCTCTTAGTTACTCCAGCATTTTGTGTCTACCTTCAGAAGAACTGCAGATGCCGGTTTAAATCGAAGTTAAACTCTCAGTCTGAAGAAGGGTCTCAACCCGAAACGTCACCTCTTGCTTTTCTTCAGAGATGCTGCCTGACCCGCTGAGTTATTCCAGCTTCTTGTGCCTGTCTTCGTGTTTACAAACCTGTTGTGCTGCTGCAACTAAGAACAGCATTGCTCCATTTTGGGGCATATGACAATAAAGCACTCTTGACTCTTGCTGTTCCATCTGCATTACTTCCAATGTTCCCCAGGACCTCCCCATCGCTTCCTTTTAATTGCCATCTGCACGTCGCTCTTCAGCAGCTTAGTCCACAAACACCCCATCAGTTTCCATAACACTCCGCTGCACTTATTTCTCGCTTGACATCTCAAGAGGCCATCACAGGTAGAGAGGGTGGTCAAGAAGGCTTTCGTAGACACATAGAAACATAGACAATAGGTGCATGAGTAGGCCATTCGGCCCTTCGAGCCAGCACCGTCATTCAATATGATCATGGCTGATCATTCAAAATTGGTACCCCGTTCCTGCTTTCTCCCCAAACCCCTTGATTCCGTTAGCCCCAAGAGCAAAATCGAACTCTCTTGAAAACATCCAGTGAATTGGCTTCCAATGCCTTCTGTGGCAGAGAATTCCACAGATTCACAACTCTCTGGGTGAAAATGTTTTTGGAGAAAGGGAATAGGGGACATTTTGGGTTGAGACCCTTCTTCCGACTGTTGAAAAATACTTTGGGGAGTATGCTTTTTGGGATAGCACTAGCCGTCTCAACTCAGTCTGAAGAAGGGTCTCAACCCGAAATGTCACCTATTCCTTTTCTCCAGAGATGCTGCCTGACCCGCTGAATTATTCCAGCTGCATGTGTCTATCTTCGGTGTAAACCAACATCTCCAGTTCTTTCCTGCACATATTGAGTTTCGGTCTCAACACGAAATGTCGCCCATTCCTTCCCTCCAGAGATGCTGTCTGTCCCGCTGAGTCGCTCCAGCTTTTTGTGCCTGTCTTGAGTTTCGAAGTTGGGTGGTAGAAACAAAGAACTGAAGATGCTGGTCAATGCAACAAAAGGACACCAAGTGCTGGAGTAACTCAGCAGGTCAGGTAGAATCTCTGGAGAACATGGATAGGTGACATTTCGGGTCGAGGCTCTGGGAAGTCGGGAGGTGATGTTACAACACCTTTGGAGTATTTCGCTCCGTTTTAGTCACCCTGCTCTAGGAGGGATGTCGTTAAGCTGGAAAGAGTACTTACGTCTCTGGATTTGAATATTCCTTATTAATCCGGGTATTCTACCTCCAGAAACTTAAGAACATCCTGCACTCTGCTGTCTTCTGCTTTGGTAGCCAGTCGCATTCACCCTAGTGGCCCTGGTCTGAGAACTGAGACTGAGAGATTTGTGTTGGGGAAAGCGTAAGAGTGGTAACTCCAGAGCAGATAAATGGACTCACAGGCCAGCCAAGATCTCATTGAAAGGCAGAAGCAACTTGAGGGGCTTTAACCAGTTCCTAACTGGTTAATGCAACCGTTAAAAATACCAGAGAGGGGAATTTGATACGAGTGCATTAAACTCTTGAACAATAACATTTGCCCTTAGTAATTTCACAGCTGAAGTTTTTAATTTTACGTGCAAAGGGGATCTGGTGCGTTTGCTCTGCTCATGGATGCAACTCCTGGCTCAGCTACAGTTCTTAACATAGGAATAATTAGTCTGTAGCCAAACAGTGCTGCCTGGATTAGAAGGCACCAGCTATAAAAAGGAGACCAAAAAGAGCTGGAGTAACTCAGTGGATCAGGCAGCATCTCTGGAAATAAAAGGAATAGGTGACGTTTCGGGTCGAGACCCTTCTTCAGACTGAGAGTCAGGGGAGAGGGAAATGAGAGATGTGCAGGACAAACGAATGAAAGATTTGCAAAAAGCAACGACGATCAAGGAAAGGCGGAGCCCACAATGGTCCATTGTTGGCTGTGGGCCTGGCGATAACGAGTTATACAGGCAGTGGAAGTCAACAAGACGACAGCGAAACTAGTACGATGACTAGGGTAGGGGAGGGGATGGAGAGAGAGGGAAAGCAAAGGTTACTTGAAGTTAGAGAAATCAATGTTCATACCGTCGGGTTGTAAGCTGTGCAGCGAAATATGAGGTGCTCTTCCTCCAATTTGCATTTGGCCTCACTCTGAAAATGGAGGAGGCCCTGGACAGAAAGGTCAGTGTGGGAATGGGAGGGGGAGTGAAAATGCTTGGCATCCGGGAGGTCACGCAGGCCAAGGCGGACTGGGCGAAGGTGCTCAATAAGAAGAGGTTGAACACACTTAGATCCACCATGAGCTCATAAGATATGTGATCGGAGCAGAATTAGGCCATTCGGCCCATCAAGTCTACTCAGCCATTCAATCATGGCTGATCTATCTCTCCCTCCCAGCCCCATTCTCCTGCCTTCTCCCCACAACCCCTGACACCCGTACTAATCAAGAATCTATCTATCTATCTCTGCCGTAAAAATATCCACTGATTTGACTTCCGCAGCCTTCTGTGGCAATGAATTCCACAGATTCACTGGCTAAAGAAATTCCTCCTCATCTCCTTCCTAAAAAAAAACAACCTTTAGTTCTGAGGCAATGGCCTCTAGTCCGAGACTCTCCCATCAGTGGAAACACCCTCTCCACACGATTGTATGGCGGAGTAACCTGATGGGCCGAATCGCCTAATTCTGCTCCTCTCACTTACGATCTTATGACCTTATAATACCTCGTTTGATAGGGTGGACAAAAGAATTTAATGCAAACTCAACGGGTCACAGCATGCGTTCAAGACGCAGTGTGAAGAGCACACTTTAATAAGCTCGCTCAATTAGGCTTTGGAATTGGTGCAGGAAAATTTGTCATGGGGTCTGGTAAAACTGTTACACCCGCAATTAATGTCTCAAGCGAAGATGTATTGCAGGGTTTGTACTTTCCCCGCTGGCTTTTGTTGTTTTAGTGGTCATTAAGCAAAGTAGTAGCGGCAATAACGTCGCACATTTGAGTGGAAAATACATTAATGCCGGTGCTAATAGCTGGTGCGAAGCGCAGGCAAGTGGAAAATGTAACCAAAGCTCACTTGGGGTCAGTAAGGCACGGCATAAACTGGCTCTCCCAACCAGTCCAGTTACAATTTGTACCAATCCGTGAAAATCCAGAGCCAAAAATCTCGTTTCTGGCCTGAACCGGCAGTTGTAAAAAAAAGAGGAATGGTGGTGTTGTGCTGAAATCTGATCCGTGCAATGAAAACTTTTTCTTTTATATGTTGGAAATGTCTGCCTGGTTTCCAGCCTCGTAATCTGGACAGCAGCAGATTCTGCGTTATCATATCATATCATATCATATATATACAGCCGGAAACAGGCCTTTTCGGCCCACCAAGTCCGTGCCGCCTAGCGATCCCCGCACGTTAACACTATCCTACACCCACTAGGGACAATTTTTACCTTTACACAGCCAATTAACCTACATACCTGTACGTCTTTGGAGTGTGGGAGGAAACCGAAGATCTCGGAGAAAACCCACGCAGGTCACGGGGAGAACGTACAAACTCCTTACAGTGCAGCACCCGTAGTCAGGATCGAACCTGAGTCTCCGGCGCTGCATTCGCTGTAAAGCAGCAACTCTACCGCTGCGCTACCGTTATTCTGGCAGGTAATATGTCAGGTCGATTAGCACCTCAGGGATACACAGGGAGAAGGCGTCACAAGGCACAGCACGGTGCGGTGCGTGGCGTTGAGGTTTCCGCCTAATGGCGATAAAGACCCGGGTTCCATCCTTACCGCGGGTGCTCTCCGTACGGGAGTCTGTACGTTCTCCCCGTGACCTGCGTGGGTTTTCTCCGGGTGCTCCGCTCTCCACCCACACTCCAAAGACATACAGGTTTGTAGGTTAATTGGCCTGGTATCATTGTACATTGTCCCTAGTGTGCGTAGGATAGTCTTCGTGTGCGGGGGATCGCGGGCTCAGTGGGCCGAAGGGCCTGTTTACTGCGCTGCATCTCTAAACTAAACATGGTTATGGAAGAACTTCGAGCATTATCACTGGGCTATCAATGTGATACAACACTGCATCATAAGCCTGCACTTCTTAATTAGTGCCACTGTCTCTTTTAGTCATATATATATATATATATATATATACAAAATATGTAGAATCATAGAGTCATACAGCATGGAAACAGGCCCTTCTGCCCAGCTTGCCTATGCCAACCAAAGTACTCCATGCACACTGGATCCACCTGCCGGCATTTGGTCCATATCCCTCTAAACCTTTCCTATCCATGTACCTGTGTAAATGTCTTTTAAATGTTGCTATAGTCCCTGCCTCACCTACCTCCTCTGGCAGCTCATTCCATGCACCCACCACCCTCATTGTGAAAATGTTGCCTCCCAGATTCCTATTCAAACTTTTCCCTCTCACCTTAAACCTATGTTCTCTGGTTCTAGATTCCTCCACTCTGGGTCAAAAGGCTCCACCCTGTCTATTAGCTTCATGATCTTACACACCTCTGTAAGTTCACCTCTCGTTCTCGTGCACCCCTAGGGTTACAGTGACCTTCTCATGACAATCTTTTTCAATTTAGGGGTACAGCGTAGAAACAGGCCCTTCGGCCCACCGAGTCCGTGCCGACCGGTGATCCCCGCACACTACCACTATCCTAAAAAACACTAGGGACAATTTACAATATTACCGCAGCCAATCAGCCTACGAAACTGTAACGTCTTTGGAGCGTCTTTGGAATACCAGAGATCCCGGAGAAAACCAACGCAGGTCATGGGGAGAATGTACAAACTCCGTGCGGTCAAGCGCCCCATGTCGGGAACGAACCCGGGTCTCTGACGCTGCAAGCGCTGTAAGGCAGCGACTCTACCACTGTGCCACCGTGCCGCGCGGTCTTCCCTGTAACATCAACTCCCAACAACATTCGTTAATCTATCTATCTTCTATAATCTATAATCTATAATGTTACTAAAACTCTGTGTCCGTGTGTATGTGTGTATGTGTGTATGTGTGTATGTGTGTATGTGTGCAGCATAAACTTTGTCGCTCGCACAGCCCCAACGGCACACCATAGCGCTACAATGTTTGCACCACCATGCTCACCATTATCCTGGCCATATATTAATACCACTCTCATTCAAATTGAAGCTATATTTTTAAAGCTGGAGAGTTTTAAAGTTTAAATTTTTCCTTTCTAACCCATTTCCTGAAGGTCTTCAGCATGTGACATCACAATGGCACCCGTGCACCTATGAGAGATCAGCTCGCACTGCCCACCCCCCGCCGGTGTTCAGCGTGTGACGTCACAATGCAATGCGACCTGCACGTCTTCAACACATCAGCTCGCCCTTGCCCCCCACCCCCCTCCCGACCCTTAACTGATGCATCCCCCCCCTGACCTTTTACTAATGCTCTCCCTTCCCCCCCCCCCCCCCCCCCCCACGGACCTTTAACTAATGCGCTCCTCCCCCCCCCCCCACCCCCGGACCTTTAACTAATGCGCTCCCCCCACCCCCCGGACGTTTGACTAATGCTCTCCCTTCCCCCCACCAAGAGGTTTGTTGCAAACTGACGACCATTGGCAACAGACGATGGAAGATGCTGAACGGACAAGACTCCCCGAAGCAATGGGAGATTTGTTTGCTTTGCTGACGATTGCTGAGATCAACACTTCTCGACAATTATGGGATCGCTACAAGAATTCAATGTCTGAAGATTACCTTCAAAGAGAACGGAGAACAATCGATGATCCAAATATCATGATTGATGAGAGGCATCATGATCAGGCTCTGTTGTATATTCAAGACAAGCTTGTGAATTACAACAAGACACTGGGATACCTTCATGTGCCACTACCAAGACATGGAAGGATGAACCTTGATGGTGACAATCCAGAATTGCTGAGTGAACTGCAGTACAATAGACCTGAACAACAGTGATTTGTTGAAGAGAAGGAGCCTCTGCTGAATGCTGAGCAAAGAGCAGTGTATGACCATGTGTGCAGCTGCTTGGAAAGGAATGTTCCTTCAATGTTTTTCATTGATACACCAGCAGGAATGGGCAAAACAATTCTCACCAATTTGATCCTCTCCAAAGTTCGAGGTCAAGTTGATGTTGCTTTTGCTGTAGCATCCTCTGGTATAGCAGCTACATTGATGCCTGGTGGAAGAACTGCACATTCTCGATTCAAGATACTCATCGAAGTGACCGATAATACAATGTGCAACATTGAGAAGAACTCCAACATGGTTCATTTGATCAGGAATGTGAGACTGATTGTTTGGGATGAGTGCCCGATGATTAGGAGGGAGAGCTTTGGTGGACAGAACACTTTGACATCTATGCAAAAAGAACGATGAGCCTTTTGGCGGCATTCTTACCTTTTGTTGTGGCGATTTTCGCCAACTCCTTCCTGTTGGGTAAAGGGGAAATGATGCTGATGTTGAAAATTCCTGCATCAAGCAATCCTATTAACGTCCAAATTGTTATATTTTGTTATTCACATTTTAAACTTTAATAAATCCCTTTGCCCGTCAGCCGCCCATGCGCAGTAATACCTCCATGTTCCACGTCACCATGGAAACCCGATGGGCGGGAATGGCGGCGCCGCCAGAGAGCCCCTAAGAATGGAGGGAGGAGATAAGGGGGGGATGGAGTGGGTGACTGGGGTGTGGGAGGGGAAGGGGGGGGAGTGGGTGGGGAAGAAGAGGGGTTGAGGAGATGGAGTGAGGGAGGGGAGGGGAGGGTGCTAGACCAATGCAGAAAAAAAAACATTTTAAAGAAAAATCACGATTTTCATTCAGATTTTTAAAAAAAATTTTAAAGGCATTTATTTTAAAGAAAAAAGTGCGATTTTTCCCAACATCACAATGGCAACCCAATGAGTTAGGGGCCCAATGGGTCCATTTGGTCTAGTAACTCTATAAATCTTTGGGTGGGTGAGGGGTTTTGACGAGGTAAACACAGGAGATTGGTCCAAATAAAAATCTATTTCATAGCAGCTATAAATTACGAGGGTCACAGGCATGTTTAGTTATGGAGCTTCGGACATGGGGGTGGGAGGGAGGAGGGGGGGTGAATGCACGATACTAGCAACTTGTCAGTTTATGGGACCGCAGCTCTTGGTAAAAAACTCTGATTTTTTTTATCTTCAAATTAAATCTGAACACAGTGTGATGTCCCTGACTATTAAATGGTGAGTAATGTGTGTAAATTTACAACATGCAGCCAAACTGATCCATGTAACAGGTTGTTATGGGAAAATAAGCACACCCCAGATGCTGGTTAGGCAGACTGCAGCTGAGAACGATCAAATCCCGATCTCTCAACTCATAATGATTGAACGGTGATAGAGGTTTACAGCGTAGGTCTAATCCAGCGGGCCTCTGGTGGCCAAAAAGGAATTAAAGAGGCTGATCCATCTTTGCAACACTTGGAAGATGGACACAAATCGCTGGAGTAACTCAGCGGGACAGGCAGCATCTCTGGAGAGAAGGAATGGGTGATGTTTCGGGTCGAGACCCTTCTTCAGACTGAGAGTCAGGGGAGACAAGGAAGGTTAAGGTGTGAAAACGTGGTCAAAAAAAGATGCGGGTCAAGGAAAATGTAGAATGGATCATTGTTAGCTGGGAGAAGGCGACAACGAAGCAAACGGAGATAAAATGTAATCGGGGACAGTCAGACTGGTCGGAGATCTGGGAAGGGGGAGGGACGGAGAGAGAGGGGAAGCAAGGGTTACTTGAAGTTAGAGAAGTCAATATTCAAACCGTTGGGGCTTAAGCTCCCCAAGCAAATTCCTTGACCTTCATCCCTTTTGATGTCTCGTTTTCACACCTTACCGTCCGTTCCCTGTCTCTGTGTCTTCCCTCTCCCCAGGCTTTCAGTCTGAAGAAGGGTCTCGATCCAAAACGTCACCCATTCCTTCTCTCCAGAGATGCCGCCTGTCCCGCTGAGCTACTCCTGCATTTTGTGTCCATCCTCGGTGTAAACCAGCACCTGCAGTTCCATCGAGAAGGAGGGGGGTTGCTGGCGACGCCAGACGCGAGGAGTGGGCCGGGGTAGGAGAGGGGGCCAGGATAGGAGTGTTGCCTCCGGTTCCTTCAAGGTCGGCTGCAGGAGGCTCCTCCTTCCCCCTGGACACAGAGTCGGGCGGGCGAGGAGTGGGATGTGGGTTGGCGGGCCGAGCCGGTCGAGGGTGAAGGTGGAGGCCCTGCAGCAGCCTGGGGCTTGCCTGGATTGCCAACCGCTCCAGTACATCCAACACGTGGACCGGACTTTGGACTTGGTCTTTTTCTTTTGTAAATGGTGCCAAAATATGGCAGCGGGTGGAAGACTCTCACTGTGCAGTACAGACGTGACAATGAAGAACCATTGAACCATTGGGGCATTGAGCCATTGGTATTTTGTAACTATGAGGTTTTCTGCCTTAACTGAACTGTGGAGCAATGGGTTCCAGCCCAGATATTTCTTTAGATTAATACATTTCACCTCAAAAGGAAATGTGGCCACAGATATTGTCAATCTTGAAAGGGTTCAGAAAAGATTTATGAGGATGTTGCCAGGATTAGAGGGTGTGAGCTACAGGGAGAGGTTGAGTAGGCTGGGTCTCTATTCCATGGAGAGTAGAAGGATGAGGGGGGATCTTATAGAGGTGTACAAAATCATGAGAGGAATAGATCGGGTAGATGCACAGAGTTTCTTGCCCAGGCTAGGGGAATCTAGGGCCAGAGGACATAGGTTCAAGGTGAAGGGGAAAAGATTTAATAGGAATCCGAGGGGTAACGTTTTCCACACAGAGGGTGGTGGGTGTATGGAACAAGCTGCCAGAGGATGTAGTTGAGGCTGGGCCTATCCCATCGTTTAAGAAACAGTTGGACAGGTACATGGATAGGACAGGTTTGGAGTGTTATGGACCAAGCGCAGGCAAGTGGGACTAGGGTAGCTGGGACAATGTTGGCCAGTGTGGGCGAGGTGGGCCGAAGGGCCTGTTTCCACACTGTATCACTCTATGACTCTATAACTCTACCTCCTACGATTCTAACAGATACACCATAGAGAGCATACTGTCGGGTTGCATCACAGCTTGGTTTGGGAACAGCTCTGCCCACGACCGCAAGAAATTGCAGAGAGATGTGGATTTAGCCCGGTCCATCACACAGACCAAAGTCTCCACAATTGACACCATCTACACTTCACGCTGCCTTGGGAAACGGAGTCAATGTAATCAAGGGTCTTTCCCATCCCGGTCATTCCTTCTTCTCCCTGCTCCTGTTGGGCATAAGGGCGGCATGGTGGCGCAGCGGTAGAGTTGCTGCCTCACAGCGCCAGAGACCCGGGTTTGATCCTGACTATGGCCGCTGTCTGTATGGAGTTTGCACGTCTTCCCTGTGACCGCGTGGGTTTTCCTCTGGGTGCTTCGGTTCCTTCCCACACTCCAAATTCGTACAGGTTTGTGGGTAATTGTCTTCAGTAAAAAAATTAATAGTCCCTAGTGTGTGCGATCGTGCTGGTGTACGGGGTGATTGCTGGTCGGCGAGGATGGTGTTTTTGCACTGTATCTATAAAGTAAAGTAAACAAGAAGATACAGAAGTTTAAAACCACACACCACCACACTCAGGGACAGCTTCTTCCCCTCTGTTATCAGACTTCTGAACAGTCGTTCCGTAAGCGAGGGTACAATCCCAATCCTCCAACCTACCTCACTGCGGACATTGGACATTTTCTCTGGAACTGTTACGCTACAATGCTGAGACAATTTATTTTACACTCTGCTATTTTCTCTTCACTATCTTTTTTTTGCATTTCTGCTTGGTCTGATTGTATTCATGCATTGTATTATCTGAATTGATTGCAGAGGCTTTTAGGTTGGCAGGTGGATATCTGGTGAATGGAGTGTTATGGGTCATGTGCAGGCAGATAACATTAGTTTATCTAGGCACAGATACTGTGGGCCGAAAGGCCTGTTCCTGTGCTGTACTGTTCCCTGTTCTATGTTCCACGATCAGCCTTGCACCACACGGTATCAAGCTGGAAGCGTTAATGTTAGAAAACAAACAGAATTTATAGGTATCACAAAATGCTGGAGTAACTCAGCAGGTCAGGCAGCATCTAGGAGAGAAGGAATGGGTGACGTTTCGGGTCGAGACCCCACATCAGTCTGAAGAAGGGTCTCGACCCAAAACGTCACCCATTCCTTCTCTCCTAGATGCTGCCTGGCCCGCTGAGTTACTCCAGCATTTTGTGATACCTTCGATTTGTACCAGCATCTGCAGTTATTTTCCTACAGAACAGAATTTATACCTTAACCTGAATGATTAAGAAGGCAAAAAATAATATTGACATTAGTTGCAAATGGGTGGATATTAATCTGGGATTTTTTTTGCTACAGATGTATAGGACAATGGTGAGACCATATTTTCAGCATTCAATTTTTTTTTAAAGTAGCAGTATCATGACTGGTTGGGTCAACTTACGCTGTGGGCACAGGGAACTGCAGAAGCTGGTTTACAAAAAAAAGACACAAAACGGTGGAGTAACTCAGGGGGTCAGGCAACATCTCAAAGTGTGCAGGTTGGTTGGTAGATTAATCAGCCACTGCGAATTGGCCCTGTGTAAGTGAGTGTTGGAATTTGGAGTGGCAAGGGGCATCGAAAAGAATGAGGGGAGAATAGGTTACAGGGAAAATTGGTGGAGGATCAAGTACTATCCTGGAAATTCATCGGCAGTCATTCGAAGCGAGTATGGCAGTCCTCCGTGAGGACGCCTGTGCGTGACTTTGTCTAACGTGGGGAGGCTGGTGCACAGACAGCCACCACACGGTCCTTGACTGGGTCAGGATCCAGTGGCATGGAGTCCAAGACGACCTGCATTGCTAATCGGTGGCTTCTAGTTGGAAGCCTATAATATAATCAATAAATATAATTACTCAAAAGTAATTAGAATTCCTCACAGGAATTTTATCTTCAAATATCACTGCAACACTCGTTCCTGAAGCAAAACAATTGTTCTTTCCCTTTAATAGAGTAAGAATTTGTGTTCACAAAGAAACGCGAAAGACATTCCAATGTTGGTTGGATCCAACATTTTGAAGCCTGGACATTGTTTTGCAAGAATTATTGGCAGATTTATCCCAAATGTGTGGTGCTCTTCGAGAACCTGCCCTGTTTAAGTTGAGCAACAGACCTGAAGTCATTGGCGCCATTACAGAAACTGATGAACCTGAATACTCGCCATCAACATCGTCAGATGTAACAAGTTCTCTCAACGTCGTCAGATGTAACGAGTTCGAACAACATCTAAATCTATTGCATCCGCTGCTCTAGATGTCAACTTATTTATATCGGCGAAACCAAGCGCAGGCTCGGCGATCGCTTCGCTGAACACCTGCGCTCGGTCCGCATTAACGCAACTGATCTCCCGGTGGCCCAGCACTTTAACTCCCCCTCCCATTCCCAGTCTGACCTCTCTGTCATGGGCCTCCTCCAGTGCCATAGTGAGGCCCGCCGGAAATTGGAGGAGCAGCACGTCATATTTTGCCTGGGCAGTTTGCGGCCCGGCGGTATGAACGTCGACTTCTCCAACTTCAGATAGCTCCTCTGTCCCTCCCTTCCCCTCCTCCTTCCCAGATCTCCCTCTGTCTTCCTGTCTCCACCTATGTCCTTCCTTTGTCCCACCACCGACATCAGTCTGAAGAAGGGTCTCGACCCGAAACGTCACCCATTCCTTCTCTCCCGAGATGCTGCCTGACCTGCTGAGTTACTCCAGCATTTTGTGAATAAATCGATTTGTACCAGCATCTGCAGTTATTTTCTTATTCTAAAGGCTTGAGGCTTGATTGAGAGAACTTGTTACATCTGACGATATTGTTACTGAAAATACAGTACTTGTTATATCTGACGATATTTGTTGCTGGAAATTCTGTACTTGCTACATCTGACGATATTGTTACTGAAAATACAGTACTTGTTATATCTGACCATATTGTTACTGAAAATACAGTACTTGCTACATCTGACGATATTGTTGCTGAAAATACAGTAATCTGCATTAATTATTGGCACCCACAGACAATCAGAAATTGCTGGCGCAGCTCATCAGCGGGTCAGGCAGCATCTCTGGAGGGAAGGAAGGAACGGGTGGCGTTTCGGATCGAGACCCTTCTTCAGACTGAGGGCCTGAGGAGAGGGAAACTTGAGGTGTGGAAGGGTAAGGTGTGAAAACGGCAGCACAGAGGGGGAGCAGCGAGAGAGGGTGTTGCAGAATTCTCGTCGGAGAGAGAGGAGGGGGACGTCTTCAAAGTAGACACACCTTGAGGAGATTTCGCAGTGGAGCGGACGAAATGGTGTAGGAAGGAACTGCAGATGCTGCTTTACACCGAAGACAGACACAAAATGCTGGAGTGACTCAGAGGGCCAGGCAGCGTCTCTGGGGAGAATGAATGGGTGAGGTTTCGGGTCAAAACAAATATGTTTGCTGGAACTGATAACTAAACTGCCACTTCCACTTTCCCGCTGAGTCTTGGTGAGTTCTTGGAATCATCTTTGTGGTGCAGCGGTAGAGTTGCTGCCTTACAGCGCCAGAGACCCGGCTTTGATCCTGACAACGGGTGCTGTCTGTACGGAGTTTGTACGTTCTCCCCGTGACCCGCGTGGGTTTTCTCCAAAATCACTGGTTTCCTCCCACACTCCAATGACGTAGAGGGTTGTAGGCTAATTGGCTTCGGTATCAATGTAAAATTGTCCCTGGTGTGTGTTAGTGTGTTAGCCGGTCGGTGAGGACTCGATGGGCCAAAGGGCCTGTTTCGGCGCTGTCCTTGGGACCTTGTTTGCGATACCCTTGGTCTGAATGGCTCCCAACAGCGGGGCTTCTTGAATGAGATTGTGGGGGGGGGGGTGGGGCTTGTAATTCAGGTCCTTGCACCCTTTGGCCCATCGATATCAGTCGCATCGTCCTGGGACCAAATATGTACAAAACGGCACTTCATCGTGCAGACTGGGATTGCCCAGTAGCATTGCACATGTCAGCAGTTCATATAATTTGGTGCGGTGGGAGGGGGGGGGGGGGGGGGTGGGAGGGTGGTCGATGGGGGTGGGAGGGAGGGAGAAAATGGACAGCATTGATCACGCAGCTCAGAGAAAGCAGGCTGGTGAAACAATATCTGTGATGGAGGAAGCGGTTCAAATCAGCGATGGGAATGGGTTTTAGGAACTAGGGGTACTCTCAGGTCCGTGAGGCTGAGGTTGGGAAGGAAGGGGGGGGGAGGGGGATTTTTTAATGTGCGGTCATACCAATGTAAGAGTACAAGAATGCATAACTTGTTTATTGTGTATTTATAATATAGTTTATTGTGTACTTCAAATGTAAATGCTCTACTGTAAACACGTTTACACCCCGAGCCAGAGGTTGACCAAAGCAAACTTTAATGGGAATATCTTTATCTACTTCATGAGTCCAACAGCAACCTCGGGATGCTTCAAATAGCTGTACTCCCAAGACAAAATGCGGGATAGGTTTTTTTTTGTTGCATTTTTGGCTCTCAGCGCTGCACTTCGAGTTGGATCCTTTCAAACTATTGAATACTGATGACGATGATGTGGACCGGACGCAAGGTATGCCAAGAGTCGCCACCTAAAGGACACTGACTAAGTTACAAAAAGTGTTCAATGTGGTCCCGATGGTCCCTCTTTGTTCTCGCCCCCCCTCACCACCACCACGCCGGATCCATCTACACTCTCCCAACTCACCGCTGGCACGCCAGAGACCCGGCTTTGATCCCGACAACGGGTGCTGTCTGTACGGAGTTTGTACGTTCTCCCCGTGACCCGCGTGGGTTTTCTCCGAGATCACCGGTTTCCTCCCACACTCCAGAGACGTAGAGGGTTGTAGGCTAATTGGCTTCGGTATCAATGTAAAATTGTCCCCGGTGTGTGTTAGTGTGCGGGGGTTTAGCCGGTCGGTGCGGACTCGATGGGCTGAAGGGCCTGTTTCCACGCTGTCCTTGGGACCCTGTTTGCGATACCTGCGGTCTGAATGGCTCCCAACAGCGGGGCTTCTTGAATGAGATTGTGGGGGCTTGTAATTCAGGTCCTTGCACCCTTTGGCCCATCGATATCAGTCGCATCGTTCTGGGTCCAAATATGTACAAATCTGCACTTCATCGTGCAGACTCGGATTGCCCAGTAGCATTGCACATGTCAGCAGTTCAAATAATTTGGTGCGGTGGGAGGGGGGGGTGGTCGATGGGGGTGGGAGGGAGGGAGAAAATGGACAGCATTGAGCCCCCGGGGGAGAATGCACTCTGCACATCACCTTAATTAGACACACGCCTAATTAACCAACAAACCTGTAGGCAGGAAACATGTTCCCAATGTTGGGGGAGTCCAGAACAAGGGGCAACAGTTTAAGAATAAGGGGTAGGCCATTTAGAACGGAGATGAGGAAAAAACTTTTTCAGTCAGAGAGTTGTAAATCTGTGGAATTCTCTGCCTCAGAAGGCAGTGGAGGCCAATTCTCTGGATGCTTTCAATAGAGAGTTAGATAGAGCTCTTAATGATAGCGGAGTCAGGGGGTATGGGGAGAAGGCAGGAACGGGGTAGTGATTGAGAATGATCAGCCATGATCACATTGAATGGCGGTGCTGGCTCGAAGGGCTGAATGGCCTCTTCCTGCACCTATTGTCTATCTGAATGTCCGAGGAAACCGGAACAAACCCGCCCGGTCACAGAGAGAACGCACCAACTCCGTACAGACAGCACCCGTCGTCAGGATCGAACCCGGATGTCTGGCGCTGTGAGGCAGCAACTCTACCGCCGCGCCACCGCGCTACCCACACTAATGCTCTTCCCCCTATTCTTTGCACTTAGAAGTGGCCCGAAGACGTTCGGCCCTAATATGCTGTTATCCACTCTGGTGAAATAGTACGTCGTGTAATTAATTGTCCAGTGTAGGAAGGAACTGCAGATGCTGGTTTAAACCGAAGATAGACTCAAAATGCTGGAGTAACTCAGCGGGACAGGCAGCATCTCTGGAGGGTGACGTTTCGGGTTGAGACACATCTGAAGAAGGGCCTTGACCCAAAAACGTCACCCATGCAGTTGCACAGCCTTGGAGCCTTGAATAACGTTCAAACAAATATGAGCCAATAATCTTTTCTCCATTTGAATGGGCAGTGTGGCCCCAGAATCTTCACAACTACTCCCTTCTTCTGCTAATTTGAAGCCTGGTTTTCCCCTCGGTTTATGTCAGAAATCTCGCTTTTATCAAGGTATCAGATCAAAACCTGGAAATAATTGTTTTATAATGTTGCTTCTTTGTCTGACCCGAATAACAAGGAACAAATTTGTAGGCTTGAGCCTAATACATACTTAAGTAAACGATCTGGCGGCCAAGAAAGCTGAAAGATGGTTGATAAGTAATAGTCTTGGCATGCCTCGTCGTTGGAGACTTTGGATTTGTAGGCTTGCGTTGCGATTTTTATTTTTCTCTTTTGGAATAGTTGTGTCAGTCCACGTTGACCTTACGATGAAGACAACGATAAAGCAGAGCGCGATAATAACTTCCAAAGAGAAAAAGAAGAGTTCTCCAGGCCAATTTTTTTTTTAAATCATGTGTTTAACGTCGTTAAAACAAATTGTCACATTGCGGGACCTCGTTGCGGGGCCAATTTTCGCACTCCATAACAGTGACTCGCCTGCTGCATGTGAATGTTTCATCAGTCCGTGAAATCTTTGGAGTTGAACTGGGGTCGTGAGCGACACTTTGTAAACACAATATCTTGGCCCTCCTCTTGAGACTGATCTTTCTAAACACTCTTACTCCAGCATTTTGTGAATAAATACCTTCGATTTGCACCAGCATCTGTAGTTATTGTCCCCCCGACTCTCAGTCTGAAGAAGGGACCTCCAGCCGAAGTATCTCCCATTGTCTCATCCACCCAGAGATGCTGCCAGTCCCGCTGAGTTACTCCAGCATTTTGTGTGTGTCTACCTTCGTTCTAATACTCCCTTTTTTGCTCAACGTAAAAACCGGGAACAAAAAAACTATGAAACGATTTCTTAGGAAAGAACTTCATGCTGGAGTAACTCAGCGGGTCAGGCAGCATCTCTGGAGAGAAGGTATTTATTCACAAAGTGCTGGAGTAACTCAGCAGGTCAGGCAGCATCTCTGGAGCGAAGGTATTTATTTCACAAAATGCTGGAGTAACTCAGCAGGTCAGGCAGCATCTCAGGAGAGAAGGAATGGGTGACAAATCAAAGGTGTCACAAAATGCTGGAGTAACTCAGCAGGTCAGGCAGCATCTCAGGAGAGAAGGAATGGGCGACGTTTTGGGTCGAGACCCTTCTTCAGACTGAACAGTCCACTTCAAAGGTGTCTCAAAATGCTGGAGTAACTCAGCGGGTCAGGCAGCACCTCTGGAGAGAAGGAATGGGTGACGTTTTGGGTCGAGACCCTTCTTTCTGAAAAACCTCACCCATTCCTTCTCTCCAGAGGTGCTGCCTGACCCGCTGAGTTACTCCAGCATTTTGTGACACCTTTGATTTGTCACCCATTCCTTCTCTCCAGAGAGTGTAAGAAAATAACTGCAGATGCTGGTACAAATCGAAGGTATCTATTTCACAAAATGCTGGAGTAACTCAGCATTTGTTTGAACATTACTCCAGCATTTTGTGACACCTTTGAATTGTCACCCATTCCTTCTCTCCAGAGATGCTGCCTGACCCGCTGAGTTACTCCAGCGTTTTGTGACACCTTTGATTTGCACCAGCATCCGCAGTTCTTTTCCTACCTAAGGAAAGAACATTTGTTTTTGAGCCCTGCAAGGCCGCCCTGCAAAGCAGCTATGTCGTGCTGAGGTTTATTTGAAACATTTGCATTGCGCAGGGGGAACAGATTGAAGACAGATTAGACAGCACCGAGCGTTTTATTTGAAAGAGTATCAGCGGCGAATGTTGGCATTCAGCTGCGAAGTCACACGCAAACTCGTGTGATGAAAGTGCTTTGGCTCCCATTCGCTTCTCTCTCGTTGCACCTGCAGAATACTTTCCACATTCCATGTCGTGTGTTTAGGCCTGGCGATGATCATGATCATTAGTACTAAGGGCGCCGTGCCTTCATTACAAGGCTGTGAATGTGCCTTCCGCAGACAGCACTCTCAAGAAATGTAGAGGAAGGGACTGCAGATGCTGGCTTACTCCGAAGATAGACACAAAATAGACACAAGGGCAGCAGCAAGGTGGCTGAGCGGTAGAGCTACTTACTGCCTTACAGCGCCAGACAATAGACAATAGGTGCAGGAGGAGGCCATTCGGCCCTTCGAGCCAGCACCGCCATTCAATGTGATCATGGCTGAACATTCTCAATCAGTACCCCGTTCCTGCCCTCTCCCCATACCCCCTGACTCCGCTATCCTTAAGAGCTCTATCCAGCTCTCTCTTGAATGCATTCAGAGAATTGGCCTCCACTGCCTTCTGAGGCAGAGAATTCCACAGATTCACAACTCTCTGACTGAAAAAGTGTTTCCTCATCTCCGTCCTAAATGGCCTACCCCTTATTCTTAAACTGTGGCCCCCTGTTCTGGACTCCCCCAACATTGGGAACATGTTTCCTGCCTCTAATGTGTCCAACCCCTTAATAATCTTATACGTTTCGATAAGATCTCCTCTCATCCTTCTAAATTCCAGTGTATACAAGCCTAGTCGCTCCAGTCTTTCAACATATGACAGTCCCGCTATTCCGGGAATTAACCTAGAGACCCCGGGTTCGACCCTGACTACGGGCGCTTGTCTGTAGGAAGTTTGTCCATTCTCCCTGTGACCTGCGTGGGTTTTCCCCGAGATCTTCAGATTCCTTCCCACACTGCAAAGACGTACAGGTTTGTAGGTTAATTGGCCTTGGTGCAAATGAAAAATTGCGGCGATCGCTGGTCGGTCCGGACTCGGTGGGCCGAAGGGCCTTTTTTTCCACGTTATATCTCTAAATAAAACTAACGTAAAACTAAAAATGCTGGAGTAACTCAGCGGGACAGGGAGCATCTCTGGAGAGAAGGAATGGGTGACGTTTCGGATCGAGACCCTTGTCTGTAATGTTTGTGAAATAGATAATAGTTTTAAAAAAAATAATAATGTTCAACAACTGTGAGTGAGCTTTACAAAACTTTGCAATTGTCAATAAAGTGTATCTTTGAAAAACATTGCTTGCATAAAGTTAAAATGAAGTCCATCGCTTATTTGGAACATCGAATAGTACAGCACAGGAACAGGCCCTTCGGCCCACAATGTCTGTGCCGATCATGATGCCAAAATAAACTGATCTCATCTGCCTGCTCATGATCAAAGAGCCGGTGGCGCAGCGGTAGAGTTGCTGCCTCACAGCCCCAGAGACTCGGGTTCGATCCTGACCACGGGCGCTGTCTGTACGGAGTTTGTAGGTTCTCCCCGTGACCACGTGGGTTTTCTCCGGGTGCTCCGGTTTCCTCCCACACTCCAAAGACGTGCAGGTTTGTAGGTTTATTTGGCTTTCGTAAAAATTATAGATTGTCCCTAGCGTGTTAGTGTGTGGGGATCGCTGGTCGGCGTGGACTCGGTGGGCCGAAGGGCCTGTTTCCGCGCTGTATCTCTCCACTAAACTAAAGTTAACTGCACAAAAGATCCTGAATTTCCTCTCTCCGCAGTGCTGTCCTCCTTAACAGAGAACAGTCATAGAAGAGGGGAACAGGCCCTTCAGCCCACAATGTCTGTGCTGAACGTGGTGCCAAGACCAAGTCTTGTCTGCCTACATATAATCCGTATCTCTGCATATCCATGTGCTTATCCAAAAGTCTCTTAAATGCCACTGTCCTATCTGCCAATGAATCGACTATCTCTATCCAGTTTCTTAAAAATTCTTGCACAACGCCGATCGAGTCCTGCAAATCTGTTCACCTTCAGCCCCTTGTGTTTCCATGTCCACCTTTCACTCCCTGAATAGTTATATACACTTACCACATGCTTTGTAAGAAATTCTTACTTCCGATTTCTTGATGACATGGGTTTTGAAGACGCAGAATTTGATGATGATGATGATGATGATGATGATGATGATGATGATAACACTTGTCACGTGCACCCATGAACTAAGGCACAGTGAAAATCTTTGTTTTGCATAACTCCAGCAAAATCATACTATAGACAAGCACAATCACAGATAGGTACGATTGTAGTGGGATAGTAGATATCACCGAGACAGTAAAGCAAAGAGTCGCCACGATTCTGGCGCCCACAAAGTTTTAAAGTTCTTAAGAGTGCAGTCTTATCTTGACCATCAAGTTCCGTTGTCATGGCGACACCGATCATCTCCTTTGCCCGCCGCCATCTTGAAAACGGCCCTTTGTCCAGCATCCATGGTTTTTCTTTAACCAAAGATAATTGTGATCGCCATTATTTACAAAAAATGCTATTTACAATACAAAACAATGCAGACAAATCCACCACCACAATACAAGCAAAACAAATATTCTAAAATTACTATTTCCCCATCCTTATTGACTATACATTCCACCCTCCACCCTCCCCCCCCCCCGCGCGGTGCCCAACAGTCCTGGAAATCCCCCGGGGCGCCCGTGGACAACGCGCAGTTCCTCTCTCGTACCACCCTGGAGCGGACATAACCCCGGAAAAGAGGCAGGCAGCCGGCTCGGGCGGGCCCATTGTTGGTGGATGTAGGCAGGTTCAAGTTCGTCCCTCCGTCTGACTCCTTCCATTCTGGGTGGGTGAGGCAGGCCTCCCGGGCGGGTTCCCGGTAACGCGGCGGGGGTCTTCGGTCTGCGGAGGGCGAACTGGGCCTTTCGGGCAGGTCCTCCATCCTCCGTCTGTGGTGGGCGAGCCGGCCCTGCTGGTGGAACTGGCCGAGCCTCTCCCGTCGAGCGGCTTAATACATTGAAGGTGCCCGTAGATATAGTTGGAGGTTCTCTCTAGTAACACTGAAGAACCATCTTCAGCACCTCATATTTCGCTTTGGGCAGCTTACAACCCAGTGGTATGGATATTGATTTCTCAAACTACAAGTGCCCTTGCATCCCTGCTCTCTCCGTCCCCCTCCCCCACCCTGGTCATCGTACTAGTTTCACTGTCGTCCTGTTCAGTTTCACTGTCTGTACAACTCGTTATCACCTACCCCAGAGCCAACAATGGACCATTTTTGCCTCCACCTTTCCATGATCATCGTTACCTTTTACCTATCTTTCATTCATCTATATACCAAAACTCTCGTTTGTTATGCAAACTTATGACTGAACTTCAGCCAAAACGCTACATGATAGCGCAACAATTTTAGGCCCACCTTACTCACCGTTGTCACTTTAGTGATAATGCAAGCCGTTTTATTGAAATCGGTGTTATATTTTTAACGTTATTCACATTTTAAAGTTTAAAAGGAGGGGAGGAGGAGGGAGGAGGGAGGGAGGGGGGAAGGGGGGAGTGTGGGAGAGGGGTGAGGGGAGGGGGGGAGTTGAGGAGAGAGGGGAGGAGGGTGAGGACAGGGTGCTGCACCAATGCAGGAGAGGTTTGGGCCCAACGGGTCCACTTGGTCTAGTTTGTTCTATATCTCTCTCTATTACGGTCCATATTTCTCGTTTCCCTTTTCCCTGACTCTCAGTCTGAAGAAGGGTCTCAACTCTAAACGTCATCGATTCCTTTCTCTCCGGAGATGCTGCCTGACCCGCTGAGTTACTCCTGCATTTTGTGTCCATCTTGAATATTCATTCAACCACCCTGGACATCCACATTTTGGATTTGAAGAAAATATGGCATAAATATTGTTTGTGTACGGATATAATTTCATGCAATTTTTAAATGTGCTATTAATAACACTATTTTCAAGTAAGACACAAAAAGCCGGAATAACGGGACGGGCAGCATCTCTGGAGAGAAGGAATGGGTGACGTTTCGGGTCACCCATTCCTTCTCTCCTGAGATGATGCCTGTCCCGCTGAGTCACTCCAGCTGGAGGAAACCAAAGATCTCGGAGAAAACCCACGAAGAAACACTGTGGCCAAAGTGAGCACGACCCACAAAATGCCCGATGGTGGCACACCTAAATATATTGGAGACACCACCATTTGCAACTTCTCCTTTTTGTCACTGAGCAGACTCGATGGGCCGAATTTCCTAATTCTCCTCCTATATTTTAGGATCCTATGGTCTAAATCACAAACTGTCCTGCTGTGGAACTATAACGATGGCATTGCATTGTCACGAGGTCCAAATCCTGGAACTCTGGTTAAGCAGGGATAGTCTACTGAACCTTGGAGATAGAGTGAGGCAGTTGCGATGAAACTGTATGGCTTTCAGGGATCAAAGGCTATTTGTAGTGGCTGTTCCAGTTTAGTTTAGAGAAACAGCGTGGAAACAGGCCCTTCGGCCCACCGAGTCCGCAGCCACCAGCGATCCCCACACACTAGCCCTATCCTACGCACACTCTGGTCAATTTACATTTATACCAAGCCAATTAACCTACAAACCTGTACGTCTTTGGACTATTGGAGGAAACCAAAGATCTCGGAAGAAATCCCACGCAGGTCTCGGGGAGAACATACAAACTCTGTACAGACAGCACCTGTAGTCAGGACGAACCAGGGTCCCTGGGATTGTGAGGCAGCAACTCTAGTGTCAAACTAACCGGTGCCACCACCTGCATTGTTCTGTTCCATTTTCTATTTTCTATGTTCTGATATAGATGGGAGCTTGAAAAAGGAGGGTGTCATTGCTCAAGGTGGTCCTGCTGACTGACTAACTGTAACAGTAAAAAGTGTAGTTGGTCCTGACCTCCCATTTACCTGATTGGCGATCTTTGAATGATCTTTAATTGTACTTTATTGGGCTGCAATGTGATATCTTGCACTTTATCTGTGCATCGTGGATGGCCTGATTGTATTCATGGATAGTCTTTTCTTTGACTGGAGAGCAAACCAACCACTTTTCAATGTTCCTCGGTACACGTGAAAATACTAAACTAAATTAAACTAAACTAAGCTAAGTAAAATTAGTACGGAAATCACTGTCACTTTGCTTTATCAAAATGTGGGTTTTCTCCGGGATCTCCGGTTTCCTCCCAAACTCCAAAGACTCACAGGTTTGTACATTAATTGGCTTCGGTAAAACTGTAGATTGTCCCTAGTGTGTGTAAGATCGTGCTAGAGTGTGGGGATCTCTGGTCGGCCCGGACTCGATGGGCTGAAGGGCCTGTTTCCGCGCTGTATCTCTAAAACTAAAACTAAATGTACTAAACAGATTTCTAAGTATGGGAAAGAAAACTGCACATGCTGGTTTAAATCGAAGGTAGACACAAAATGATGGAGTAACTCAGCGGGTCAGGCAGCATCTCTGGAGAGAAGGAATGGGTGACCTTTCGGGTCGAGACCCTTCTTCAGTCTGAAGTTACTCCAGCATTTTGTGTCTACCTTCCATTTAAACAGATTTCTAACGCCATTTCATAAGGTACCATTTAAACTAAACTAAGTAAAATGAGTACGGAAATCAATGTAACTTTGCATTACCAAAATCTGGACCATATTCCTTGTCCAACTTGACTAAATCTATCTACTTGATAGTAGTAAGAAGGTACTGCAGATGCTGGTTTAAACCGAAGATAGACACAAAAAGCTGGAGTGACTCAGCTGGACAGGCAGCATCTCTGGAGAGAAGGATAACGAGCAATATTGCATCAGGTCACGGATAAAATGGAATCTTATTCCAGATTAAATAAAGACTGGGTCACCTCTAATCTAATCCTGTGGTGTTTCTGTCAAAACATCCAGGCACAGCTGAGGAATGACAACAACAGGAAATGCAGGCCGAGGTCCCCAGATGGCTGTAAATAACTACCGGAAAGGATTGTGACAGCAGGGACGGAAAATGTGATTTTCGTTGCTCCTCCATCCTATTTCAAAGACGTAAAGTCACCAGGGCTTCGTCGGCCCCGTAAACATAGATGGAGAGAGGGCAAAATCCACGCATTTAGACAATAGACAATAGACAACAGGTGCAGGAGTCGGCCATTCGGCCCTTCGAGCCGGCACCGCCATTCAATGTGGTCATGGCTGATCGCTCACAATCAGTACCCCGTTCCTGCCCTCTCCCCTTACCCCCTGACTCCGCTATCCTTAAGAGCTCTATCTGACTATCTCTTGAAAGCATCCAGAGAATTGGCCTCCACTGCCTTCTGAGGCAGAGAATTCCACAGATTTACAACTCTGGGTGAAAAGGTCTCATGCACCCTTCCCATTCAATAGATCGGATACATTAAAGTGGGGTGGGTTCGACGGCACTCCTTCCAAAGCTGCCCATTCATCAAAAATGCAGCGACTATCATGTGTCCGTCCTCCAATCTAACAGCCGCTAGACGGAGTCATCTTTACAAATGTGGAGACGTGGTGGCGGAACGGTGGGGCTGCTGCCTCGCAGCGCCAGAGACCCGGGTTCGATCCTGATTACGGGCGCTGTCTGTACGGAGTTTGTACGTTATCCCTGTGACTTGCGTGGGTTTTCTCCGAGATCTCTGGTTTCCTCCCACACTCCAAAGACGTACAGGTTTGTAGGTTAATTGAATGTTGGTAAAATTGTACATTGTCCCTAGTGTGTGTAGGGTAGCGTTAGTGTGTGGGGATCGCTGGTCGGCGCAGACTCGGTGGGCCGAAGGGCCTGTTTCTGCGCTGTATCTCCAAACTAAACTAAACCATGATTATGGAAGAATTTCAAGCATTATCACTGTGCTATCAACGTGGTGCAAATCTGCAACCTAAGCCTGCACTTCTTAATTGGTACCACTGTCTCTCTTAGTCAAAAAAAATATATATAGTTAGTTTGTAGTGTGCAGGATAGTGCTAGTGTGTGGGGATCGCTGGTCGGCGCGGACTTGGTGGGACGACGAGCCTATTTCCACACTGTTTCTCTAAACAAAACTAAGCTAAAATTTGCGTTTTCCGCTGAAGTGAAGCCAGCCTGGTGGGAATACTGAAGCATTGGCAGGAGGCTGGAGCCAGCAGCCACTGTAGTTTGAGGTGGTTGCCATTCCATGTGTCTGCCAAACCACTAATCTCAGACTACTGTAAAATTTAGAGCATTAAACAACACCATATGCCTGTATATTTACAAAGTAAATAATACGTCAAACCAACTAACACCATTGTGATTGGGGCCTCTGTAAACACACTGGCTTTTTAAATCGTAGCCAAACCTAGTTTCTTTCATTCGCTAGCCTCTGCACCATTGTCTTCTGTGTAGGAATGAACTGCAGATGCAGGTTTGCAGCGAATATAGACACAAAATGCTGGAGTAACTCAGCAGGACAGGCAGCATCTCTGGAGAGGAATGAGTAACATTTCGGCTCGAGGCATCTGAGGAAGGGTCTCGACCCAAAAACGTCACCCATTCCTTCTCTCCAGAGATGCTGCCTGACCCACTGAGTTACTCCAGCATTTTGTGTTAATCTTCAGTGTAAACCAGCATCTGCAGTTCCTTCCCACATAGGAAATGGGTCTATGCTGGCGATACCTTCCATAAGTTTGAAAGCACGCAACAAAGGCTTTTCACTGTATCTCGCTCGGTACACGCGATGCTAAACTGAACTGAACTAAACTAAACAAGGAACTGCAGTCGTTGCTTTACCCAAAAGGGCAGAAAGTTTAGCTTGGTTTAGTTTATTATCACGTGTACCGAGGTACAGTGAAAAGCTTTTGTTGCATGCTAACCACTCAGCGGAAAAGCAATACATGATTACAATCGAGCCGTCCACCAGTGTACAGATATATGATAAAGGGAATAACATTTAGTGCAAGGTCAAGTCCAGTAAAGTCCCATTAAAGATAGTCCGAAGTGCTGGAGTAACTCAGGGGGTCAGGCAGCATCTGCGGAGAACATGGATAAGGGACATTGTTGAAGGGTTCTGACTTGAATGGTCACCTGTCCATGTTCTCCAGATATGTTGCCTGACTCCAGCACTTTGTGTCCTTTCACATTAACTGTAACTCTGTAGAAATATGAAGCTCCACATCACTTGGCTGAAAGATTTAGCAAAGCATACAAAGACCAAAAGGGTGTAGGATGGAATCGCAGAAGCTGGTTTGTACCAAAGGTAGACACCAAATGACAGGATTGGACAGGCTAGATGCAGGGGAAATGTTCTCAGATGATGGGGGAGTCCAGAACCAGGGGTCACAGTTTAAGAATAAGGGGTAGGTCATTTAGGACTGAGATGAAAGAGAAACTTCTTCACCCGGAGAGTTGTGAATCTGTGGAATTCTCTGCCACAGAAGGCAGTGGATGCCAATTCACTGGATGTTTTCTAGAGAGATTTAGCTCTTAGGGCTAAAGGAATCAAGGGATATGGGGAAAACGCAGGAACGGGGCACTGATTTTAGATGATCAGCCATGATCATATTGAATGGCGGTGCTGGCTCGAAGGGCCGATTGGCCTACTCCTGCACCCATTTTTCTATGTTTTCTATGTTTCTAAAACCCTTCTTCAGAAGGGTTCCAACCCAAAGCGTCACCTTTTCTTTTTCTCCAGAGATGTTGCCTGACACGCTGAGGTACTCCAGCATGTTGTGTCTGTCTAAGGACAAAAAGGGGAGTGGGAATAACAATAGATAAAATAAATGGAGGAAGAAAAGGTTATGTCATAAGTGATAGGAGCAGAATTAGGCCATTCAGCCCATCAAGTCTACTCCGCCATTCAATCATGGCTGATCGATCTCTCCCTCCTAACCCCATTCTCCTGCCGTCTCCCCATAACCCCTGACACCTGTACTAATCAAGAATCTATCTATCTCTGCCACTCTTTACAAAATGCCATAATATCCACTGACCTGGCCTGCACAGCCTTCCGTGGCTAAGAATTCCACAGATTGACCACCCTCTGACTGAAGTCATTCCTCCCCATCTCCTTCCTAAAAGAACGTCCTTTAATTCTGAGGCTATGACCTCTAGTCCTGGACTCTACAGCGAGAGAAAACATCCTCTCCACATCCACTCTGTCCGGGCCTTTCGCTAGTTAAAACACCAGCAAATTATTAGCACTCAACCGTAGACTTCTCTGCACCGAACGATCTGCCGAAATTTGTTTCCATCAGCGCAAGGGTGCAAAATGTTTACCGCTAAAACATTACCATACGTGGGGTTCAAAGAGCTGATCGATTTTGCTACCCCTGCCTGCAAGGTCATTTTGAGCTTATTATATTCCCCCGATCAAACATAAAACAGACACCATATGTTGCAATTTCCTCTTTAGGGCCCATGTTAATTCATGCATTAAAACGCACTGCCAACTCTCCTTAAAGCTGCAGTTTCTCAAAACACTGACACTTCTCAACACCTTATATATTGGCCTCTGAGCCGAACGCAAACAAGTCTGTAATTGTATCCATCTGAAGTAGGAGAAGCCCAATGGTTAACTTATGATGAGCACTTGGCCACTCCGGGCCTGCACTCGCTGGAGTTTAGAAAGATGAGGGGGGGGGGGGGCTCCTTGAAACGTAC
Organism: Rhinoraja longicauda; assembly: GCF_053455715.1. Classification (NCBI taxonomy): domain Eukaryota; kingdom Metazoa; phylum Chordata; class Chondrichthyes; order Rajiformes; family Arhynchobatidae; genus Rhinoraja; species Rhinoraja longicauda. Next base: position 74,635,272 of record NC_135958.1, read on the forward strand.
AGAATAGTGAAAGGCTTGGATAGAGTGGATGTGGAGAGGATGTTTCCACAAGTGGGGGAGTCTAGGACTAGAGGTCACAGCCTATGAATTGAAGGACGTTCCTTTTGGAAGGAGATGAGGAGGAATTTCTTTAGTCAGAGGGTGGTGAATCTGTGGAATGCTTTGCAACAGAAGGCTGTGGAGGCCAAGTCAGTGGATACAGATTCTTGCTCAGTACGGGTGTCAGAGGTTATGGGGAGAAGGCAGGAGAATGGGGTGAGGAGGGAGAGAATGATCAGCCATGATTGAATGGCGGAGTAGACTTGATGGGTCAAATGGCCTAATTCTGCTCCTATCGCTGATGATCTAGTAAAGGCACACAGCCTCCAGCCTCTAGTCTATTCCTTATCCAGAGTCTAGCCTGAGCTATCCATTTTTAGACATTTTGTTTTACTACATTAGAAAATAATTGAAGGTTTTTGTTTTCGAGCGGTATTATTTTCTTTTCGAGCGTACCTACTGGAATGCAGCAACAGAGAGCGGTCCTGAGCTGCCATCTACCTCACTGGAAACCCTCGGACTATCTTTAATCGGACTTTACTGGACTTCATCTTGCATTAGGTCCTTCTGCAGTTGTACAGGGCCCTAGTGAGACCACACCTGGAGTACTGTGTGCAGTTTTGGTCTCCAAATTTGAGGAAGGATATCCTTGCCATTGAGGGCGTGCAGCGTAGGTTTACTAGGTTAATTTCCCGGAATGGCGGGACTGTCATATGTTGAAAGACTGGAGCGACTAGGCTTGTATACACTGGAATTTAGAAGGATGTGAGGGGATCTTATCGAAACGTATAAGATTATTAAGGGGTTTGACACGTTAGAGGCAGGAAACATTCAAGAGAGAGCTAGATAGAGCTCTTAAGGATAGCGGAGTCAGGGGGTATGGGGAGAAGGCAGGAACGGGGTACTGATTGAGAATGATCAGCCATGATCACATTGAATGGCGGTGCTGGCTCGAAGGGCCGAATGGCCTCCTCCTGCACCTATTGTCTATTGTCTATTGACTAGACGTCGTTCCCTTTATCCTGCATCTGTACACTGTGGATGGCTCGATTGTTATCACGTGTGGTGTCTCCGTTGACAGGATGGCACGCAACAAAAAGCTTTTCGCTGTTCCTTGGTACACGTGAGAATAACCTAAACTAAACTGAACAATAACGTGCCCCCAAAGTATCTCAGCAGTTTTTGTAAAAGTACGTGTACGCTGGTAGTGCTGGTGCTTTTCTTTAGTTTAGTTTAGTTTAGAGATACAGCGCAGAAACAGGCCCTTCGGCCCACCGAGTCCGCTCTGACCAGTGATCCCCGCACACTAACACTATCCTACACACACAAAGGGGCAATTTTACATTTACACCAAGCCAATTAACCTACAAACCTGTACGTCTGTGGAATCTGTGGAATTCTCTGCCTCAGAAGGCAGTGGAGCCCAATGCATTCAAGAAAGAGCTAGATAGGGGGTATCAGCGGAGTCAGGGGGTATGGGGAGAAGGCAGGAACGGGGTACTGATTGAGAATGATCAGCCATGATCACATTGAATGGCGGTGCTGGCTCGAAGGGCCGAATGGCCTCCTCCTGCACCTATTGTCTATTGTCTTTGGAATGTGGGAGAAAACCGAAGATCTCGGGGGGGGAAAAAACCCACGCAGGTTACGGGGAGAACGTACAAACTCCGTACAGGCAAGCACCCGTAGTCGGGATTGAACCCGGGTCTCTGGCGTTATGAGCGTCGTAAGGCAGCAACTCTACCTTTGCGCCACCGTGCCACCCCGTTTAATTCTGAAAGACGAGGCATCATTACAATCCAGAGCAGAAAGGGTTAAAGTGCACTGTGATGAACCACTTTGAGCTGAAGAGGAAAAGGCTTGGTGATGAGCAATTCACTGCCTGACTCTGGCGAAGCATGGCGCATGTTTACACTCTGATGCCCGGTAGGAATCCAGCACGTTTTCCAGGGCTGTTTCCGAGCTGACGATAGCAGGAAGCCCCAGGCAGGATGCTGGGTGCACGCTTTGCAGTGTTTCACAGCGTACACACTCCACTTTCCTACTGCTCCCACAATATACTTCCCACTAACTACTGTGTGTTAAAGTCTCATGGTCACCTGCAGTATTCTGCAAGGCCAAGTTGGCGTAATGGAGTTTTGTGATCAGATAAGGCAGATTGGAGAGTGCTTATTGTTTTTGTTGTGTGAAAGTCATAATAAGCTGTTCAAAAACTCACCCCGCATGAACCTGCAGTGTATCAGGCTGTACCACAGGGTGTCCGACCCTTTCATGGCAGTGAATGAGTACGAAGGAACTGCAGATGCTGGTTTAAACCGAAGGTAGACACAGAATGCTGGAGTAACCATGATCACATTGCTGGATCAGCCATATCACATTGAATGGCGGTGCTGGCTCGAAGGGCCGAATGGCCTACTCCTGCACCTATTGTCTATTGTCTAACTCAGCGGGTCAGGCAGCATCTCCGGAGAGGAGGAATGGGTGGCGCTTCGGGTCGAGTCCCTTCTTCAGACGTCCATCTACGACGGTGAATGTGTTGCCCATCACTCATTGAGGCAACAAAAGTAACATTGAAAATGCCGAAGACAGACACAAAAAGCTGGAGTAACTCAGCAGGGTTCGGGCAGCATCTCTGGAGAAAAGGGATAGGTGATGTGTCGGGTCGAGACCCTCCTTCAGGCTGAGAGCCAGGGGAAAGGGTGATTGCTGGGTCTTCTGAACTTAAAACAAGAAAAGACCAGTTTTGCACAGTCAGCTTAGTGCCTGCGAGAAAATGACCATCAGGGCACGATGGCACAGCGGTAGAGTTGCTGCCTCACAACGCCAGAGACCCGGGTTCAATCCTGACTGCGGGCGCTGTCTGTATTGAGTTTGCACGTTCTCCCCGTGACCGCGTGGGTGTTTTCCGGGGGATCCAGATTCCTCCCACACTCCAAACACATGCAAGTTTGTAAGTTAATTGGCTTCTGCACATAGTCCCTACCGGGTAGGACTAAAAAACTAGTGTACAGGATGATACGACCGCGCTGGAGTCAGTGGGCCGAAGGGCCTGTTTCAATACTGTATCTCTAAACTAACCTGAACTAAGTATCATTCTCTTCCTCTTTTAGAATTTATTTCCTCATTTTTATTATCCCACCCAAAAATTGTTCTGTTGAGACTATTATTATATATTATATTATTATACGAATAATATATTAACATTATGTTTTATCATATATTAATATAATGTTATATTATAAATATTAAATGTAATATATCTATTATATATATTAATATATACAATATTATATATTAATATTCTATATAACATAAATCTATTTATGCTGTAACCGTACAAATTTCCCCGGTGTGGGACGAATAAAGGATTATTATTATTATTATTATTATTATTATTATTATATTTGCCTTAGACCATTAACATCATTAGACCATTAAATTCTTTCTCAGCAACACTGATACTCCAAAGACGTACAGGTATGTAGGTTAATTGACTGGGTAAAATGTTTTTTTAAATTGTCCCTAGTGTGTGTAGGATAGTGTTAATGTGCAGGGATCGCTGGGCGGCGCGGACTCGGTGGGCCGAAGGGCCTGTTTCCGCGCTGTATCTCTAAATTAAAAAAATGTTTTAAAAATTATCAATTTCATCTTTTAACCCTTAAATATTAAGAATCTACATTGGGCTTCCTCACTATCTCTTGATTTTCTAATGTTATATCCAATCCAGCTGCAACCTCTCCTTGCTGGCTTCACATCCTGGAACTCCCAAGCAGACCATAGCGCTGCACTTCATAACCTTCAGAACCTCAACGCATTCAGAAGCTGACGCCTTCACCCGCTGTCTTCTCGCGGAAGTCATTTCCCTTCCGTCTCAGGGAGCAAGAATAATGCCTCTGTCGTTCTCCAGCTGTACGGCATCAGGGTACTGGCACATGGTTAGTGTAACGCCTATTCACAGCGTGCTTGACTTCAGCTGATGTAAATAACCAGGTCTGAGAATGAATGGAGATTGCGGTGAGTTTAGAGGGACTTTTCCTGTTTGACTTAACAACCTCCTCAAACGCCCAGACATCCGAGTTTGGTGTCAACATTGGAAGCAGGAAGCTCAACTCTGCTCCGCTTTAAGAAGCATTTATGCATTTCATCTGGAAAACTCTCAATAAAACATGCATAAGTTTAGTTTGGTTTAGTTTAGTTTAGTTTAGTTTAGTGATACGGCGCGGAAACAGGTCCTGTGGCCTACCGAGTCCGCGCCAACCAGCGACCCCCGCACACCAACACTACCCTACACACATTAGGGACAATTTACATTTATACCAAGCCGATTAACCTACAAACCTGTACGTCTTTGGAGTGTGGAAGGAAACCGAAGATCTCGGAGAAAACCCACGCAGTCAAGGGGAGAACGTACAAACTCCATACAGGCAGCGCCCGTAGTCTGGATGGAACCCGGGTCTCCGGCGCTGTAAGGCAGCAACTCTACCACTGCGCCACCGTGGATTTTGTTTTAATTTGAGGAAATTAGAAAGTGAGTCTGCAATAATAATCTAATGTAAGAAAATAAAAGTAACTAAATAAAATGAGAAATTAGCATTTCTGTAACTGGTTTAGTTTAGTTTAGTTTAGTTTTATCGTTGTCACGTGGATCAAGGTACAAAGAAAAGCTCCTGTTGTGTGCTGTTCAGTCAAAGAAGAGTGATTTACAAAGAAGAGTTACAATCAAACCATCCGCAGTGCACAGAAATGTGCACAGAACATTTGGTGCAAGATAAAGTCAGATAAAAGATAGTTCAAAGCTCTCCAATGTGGCAGATGGGAGGTCAGGATCGCAATCTAGCTGATGAGAGGACGGTTCAGTTGCGTGACGACAGCTGGGAAGAAACTGTCCCTGAATCTGGAGGCGTGCGTTTCCAAACTTCTGTACCTCTTGCCTGATGGGAGAGGCGAGAAGTAGAGTTGCTGCCTCACAGCGCCAGAGACCCGGATTCAATACTGACTACTGGCGTTGCCTGTACAGAGTTTGTACGTTCTCCATGTGACAACGTGGGTTTTCCCCGGGTGCTCCGGTTTCCTCCCACATTCCAAAGACGTGCAGGTTTGTAGGTTAATTGGCTTCTGTAAATTATCCCAAGTGTGCAGGGTAGATCGCCGGCCGGCACAGACTCGGTGAGCCAAAGTTTCCTTGCTGGATCACTAAAACTAAATCTAATAACCTCTGTAAAATACCATTGCAACATTTTCTGCTCCAATGAAGTTTCTAAAAGTTAAGTTATTGTTAAAACACTCATCGCTGATCTAGCTTTAACCTATCCTGTACTCTTTCATAATCTTGGCGTGCCACCTAACTGTTAACTTGGAGTCTAAAGTGTGATTTATATAGATATATCATGCATGTTAATTCCTAACTGTCACATGTGATACTTATTACCCACTGTGATGGCAATTAGATCATTCAAGTTGTCACAAGTCAAGCTGCTTAAAGTGTCAGGTTAGATAAAGTTGTTCAAATTGTCATTCAACTAGAAGGTGTCACTTGAACTAACGCAGACGTGTGTTCTTGAACTTTCAGAGGGGAGGTTAACTCATCAGTGGAGAGTTGATTTTTTCCCCAAAGCACCATATGAGTTCAGAACAATGGGAGGCAATGGACTGGCTCATAACTAAACTCATAAACTTACCAGGTAGTGAAAGGCCTGGGTGGAGTGGATGTGGAGAGGATGTTTCCACTAGTGGGAATGGGTCTAGGACCTGAGGCCACAGTCTCAGAATAAAAGGACGTACTGTCCCTGAATCTGGAGGTGTGCGTTTTTCACACTTCTGTACCTCTTGCCTGATGGGAGAGGTGAAGAGAGGGAGTGGCCGGGGTGAGACCCGTCCTTGATTGTGCTGCTGGCCTTGCCGAGGCAGCGTGAGGTATAAATGGAGTCAACGGAAGGGAGGTTGGTTTTTCGTGATGGTCCAGGCTGCGTCCACAACTCTATGCAATTTCTTGCGGTCTTGAGGGGAGCTGTTCCCAAACCAAGCTGTGGTGCATCCCGATAAAATGCTTTCGACGGCGCATCTGTAGAAGTTGGTGTGAGTTGTAAGGGGCAGGCTGAACTTCCGAAGTCTTCTAAGAGAGTTTCTTTCAGCTCTCCGTCGACCATTCATCGTCAACCTTGCGTTTCTGAATCGCCTTTCTGAATCCAGCGTCTCACAGCTGACTTTCCCATTCAGCAAGTGAACCAAAGAAAACAACAGCTAAATTGCTAGACATACCACAAATGCTTCACAGAGTGGTCCAAAACATGGAGGTTGCATAACAATGTGTACGGTAATAAAAAAGAAAACAAGATATCAAGAAATGCTTACCAAAGGCTAAAGTGTGTTCCCATCTAGTAGTGAGTTCAATTCCCTGGTAGCGCAGCGGTAGAGTTGCTGCTTTACAGCGAATGCAGCGCCGGAGACTCAGGTTCGATCCTGACTACGGGTGCTGCACTGTAAGGAGTTTGTACGTTCTCCCCGTGACCTGCGTGGGTTTTCTCCGAGATCTTCGGTTTCCTCCCACACTCCAAAGACGTACAGGTATGTAGGTTAATTGGCTGGGTAAAGGTAAAAAAAAAGGTAAAAATTGTCCCTAGTGGGTGTAGGATAGTGTTAATGTGCGGGGATCGTTGGGCGGCACGGACTTGGTGGGCCGAAAAGGCCTGTTTCCGGCTGTATATATATGATGATATTCCCTCTTGGTATCATGCTTCAAATAGAGAAATCAGAGAACATTATTGGAGTGTGTTTTCTCAATACGCATCAGTGCTATTTTAAGCTGATCACTGGATGCCCTCGTGACACTTGGACAAATTTAGAAATAATTAAGCCAGTCTTTAAAGGAGTGACCATTGTTCTTCAGCGTTAGTTCCTCTAACGCTAAAGCCTTGGCTTGATCTGGCATCATCAGAGGTCAGGGAAAGACGATCGCAGGTCAGCCAAGTGACCCCCCTGATCTCTTTCAGCCCTTTTCCTCTGCCATTAGCTTTTGAGACGCATTTTTTCGTTGTTGTTGTTCACACAAGGAACAAAAGGAAGCCACCCCTCCCCCCCCCCCCCCCCCCCCCCCCCCATCCACTTTTCGGTCCAAAGGGTGAGACAAAGAGAAGCACCTGGCATGGAGCGGCCCTTTTGTAAAGAGGAAGAAAACAGGAGCTAATTCAGAAACGGCATCCTGCCTGAGATGGATCTTTGCCAGTATCTCCCAGCCTTGTACATCATCCACTCCCACCCAGCGCCTGGGAAAACCCATTCACAGAGTACACGGCTGAGTTAAGCTCACACTGTCAAACTCTTGCAGGCTGGATCAATGGAGGCAAGGGGACGTTCATCCATGTCAAAAATGTAGATCGCTTTCAACTTCGCATAGTTTTATTAATGCTTTATCTATATATAACTAAAACTCAGTCTGCCTCAACCGACCTGACCTCCCGGTGGCCGAGCACATCAACTCCCCCTCCCCACTCCCAGTCTGACCTTTCTGTCATGGGCCTCCTCCAGTGTCATAGTGATAGTGTCACCGCAAATTGGAGGAATTTCGCTTTACCCTGTCTAAAAACTGTTACAATTGTTTCGTTTCGTTGGGTTGCTTAAATTATTGCATCGTATGGGAGGCGCATTCCCAATCTCGTTGTACCCCTGGGTACAATGACAATAAAGATATATTGTATTGTATTGTATTGTACAGCCCAGCGGTATGAAAATTGACTTCTCTAACTTTAGATAGTTCCTCTGTCCCTCTCTTCCCCTCCCCCTTCCCAGTTCTCCCACTGTTTTCCTGTCTCCAACTAATTTATATCCTTTCTTTGTCCTGTCCCCCCCCCCCCCTGACATCAGTCTGAAGAAGGGTCTCGACCCGAAACGTCACCCATTCCTTCTCTCCAGTGATGCTGCCTGACCTGCTGAGTTACTCCAGCATTTTGTGATAAAACTCTCATCTTGTAAGTATGTTCCCGAAATACAGCCAAAAACGGTACACGATAGCGCAACAATTTTAGGGGCACCTTACTCACCATTCGCCCGGGCAAGTAACCCGGGCGAGATGCTATATTTCAAAACTCTCAAGTACTTACCGACTTGTCAGTGATTTCAGCGAAAATTAGGACGCAGGAGAAGCATTAACAGCGTGGGAATTTCGCGATGTTTCCGAAGACGGTGTAATCTCGACCTGACTCGGCATTGTCGTGGTCATTGTCATCAGCTAAAAGAAAATTTCGGCGATCTGCTACGACTTTGACAGTCGCCGGCAGTCGCCTAAAAAATCGCCTAATTTGGACAGGCCCTTTAGTGTGTGGAGATTGCTGGTTGGCGCAGACTCGGTGGGCCGAAGGGCCTGTTTCCGCGTTGCATCTCTAAACTAAACTAAACTAAACTAAACTAAACTAAACTAAACTGGATGTTGTTACACACGCTGAGATATTGCTGCACATCACGTGAAGCAGTTGACTTTGGCTGCATTCTCCAGCAAATTTACCAAGGTCATTGCATGGAACATATTGCCCTTTTCACTACCGACAGAGGATTAATGTTGCTCTAAAATGGTCCATGCTCGAAGGCAAAGACAAATGTAATTCAACATCCATAGTTGTCAGCTTAAAACAAGTCACCACAATGCTGGTAAGCTCCTGCAAGAGGCTTGTGTAAATGTTTCCCCACATATCTTGCACCCCATCACCCCAAACCCTCACCCCCCTCACCCCCCTCACCCCTCCATCTACTGTGCCCAGTACATAGTCTGAAAGGTGAAATTTATTACAAGGTTACTTGTGCACAACAGGCAAGAATACCTCAACACAGAAAGCATTTTATCGGGATGCATCACAGCTTGGTTTGGGAACAACTCTATCTAAGACAGTAAGAAATTGCAGAGAATTGTGGACGCAGCCCAGACCATCACACAAACCAACCTCCCTTCCATTGAAGGTCTGAAGAAGGCTCTCGACCCGAAATGTCACCCATTCCTTCCCTCCTGAGATGCTGCCTGACCCGCTGAGTTACTCCAGCATTTTGTGTCTACCTCCCTTCCATTGACTCCATTTACACCTCACGCTGCCTCGGCAAGGCCAGCAGCATAATCAAAGACCAGTCTCACCCCGGTCACTCCCTCTTCTCATGCAACAGGTATAGAAGTGTGCAAACGTAAATGAAACAGACTTGATGAACCTTAAGGTCTGCTTAGTTCATTATATGGATCAAAGTCCACTACCCTTGCTACTGAATTTATATCAACACCAAACAAAACTACAGGCTTGTAATCTCGTTTATTCAACAAAGTCTGTGTTCCCAGTGCTAATTCTGATTTAGTGCTTGGATTTTAATACAATATTGCCAGCCATATTCAAAAAGCCAGTGTAACTCAGAGGGACAGGCAGCATCTCTGGAGAGAAGGAATGGGTGACGTTTCGGGTCGAGACCCTTCTTCAGACACTGTTCTGTTTAGTTTAGTTTAGTTTAGTTCAGTGATACAGCACAGAAACAAGCCCTGGTTCATTTGATCGATTAAAAGGTGCAGCGTGGAAACAGGCCCTTTGGCTCACGGAGCCCACGCCGGCCTCCAACTGGTTCTATGTTATCCCATTTTCTGATCCACCTCCGACAAACTGGGGGCAATTTACAGCGGCCAATTAACCTACAAGCTCGCACGTCTTTGGGATGTGGGAGGAAACCGGTGCACCCGGAGGAAACCCGCGCAGTCTCAGCGAGAACCTGCAAACTCCACACAGGCAGCAGCCGAGGTCGGGATCGAACTGGCGCCGTGAGGCAGCAGCTTTTCCAGCTGCGCCACTGTGTCCCCCATTCACTGACAACCATATTGCCAATACACGGGTTTAAAGATCAGTATCACCAATTAAACAAATTATGGTTGTTTAAGGTTAAGATCCTGAAATGTAATGTACACCCACTGGAAATATTCATCATTACCGTTGCACTTTGGTCAGAATTGCTTCATTGTTTAGTCACGAACAAAAAAAGACAGAGCACTGGCAATTAATTTATTTCTCAATTGCAATGATAAACCATGATTGCCTTTAATATACTGGACCCTCCAGTAATAAACTCAATTGAATGAATGAAGAATGAATGAATGAATGAATGAATGAATAAGTTTAATATGGTATTAAATACTCATTAAATATTAAATAACTCAATTTCCCCATTGATGGGCAAAAGCCATAATAATCAGTTGTTCAGCTACCTGAAAAATACTGCCTCACTGCACTTGAGGTTTGCAGGCTAATTCCTGCCTAATATTTTGTTTCTTCAGTAAATGGACATGTCCTCAGGATTTCTAGACAAGAAGCAGAAAGTGCCCTAAATCTCTGTTGCCTATTTCATCACTTTATATATTGTTAATAGCCTACGACAATTGAAGATTAAAAAAAGTTATGCATCGTGGGTCAACGGTAGAGTTGCTGCTTTACAGCGCCAGAGATCTGGGTTCGAACCCGACCATGAGTGCTGTACATACACAGTTTGTACGTTCTCCCCGTGACCTGCGTGGGTTTTCTCCGGGAGCTCCAGTTTCCGCCCACACCTGCAAAGACGTACAGGTTTGTAGGTTAATCGGCTTTGGTGTCATTGTAAATTGTCCCCCAGTGTGTGTAGGACAGTGTTAGTGCGCGGGGATCGCTTGTCGGCGCGGACTCGGTGGGCCGAAGGGCCTCTTTCCGCGCTGTATCTCTAAACTAATGTATCACTGTGCAGTACTAGAGTGAAGTGGCCAGTGGGAAACAAGCCTTGCGTCCTGCCCTTCATAACTTTAACATACAGGATGTCGTTTGAAAGACTTTTTCAACTTTGTAATGCAATGGCCACATGCCACAGCCAATTGGAAAAGTTCAATAGTTTGGTCAACAATTTTTTTTCTCTCCCACCAGGGGTTTTTAAATTACTTCCTGTGACACTTCTGGAAGCCAGAAAATGACACCGTTCCCTTCCGAGCTTTGCACATTCCAGTTAGCGCTATGTTGATGACTCTTCCCCGGCCTAACGACCGAGCTGCGATGCTATTTACAGACAAGGATATGTCTCACGGTATCGGAAAACAAGGCCTGATTATTTTTTAATTAGTAAGATCCTTTAAAAAATCACGGCAGAGCAGACATCACTTATCCCTCTCCCCACCCTTATCTAATTCTCTGCCAAATCATGTTTTTATTTAGCATCATCACGTGTGAGATGGGACCTCATTGAGCAGTTTTGGGCCCTGTATCTGAGGAAGGATATGCTGGCATTGGGGAGGAGGTTTACGAGAATGATCCCAGGAATTAATGAGTTAACGTATGATGAGCGTTTGACAGCACTGGGCCTGTACTCGCTGGAGTTTAGAAGGATGAGGGACGAATATCATCGAAACGTACCGAATAGTGAAAGGCCTGGACAGAGTGGATGTGGAGAGGATCTTTTCCACTAGTGGGAGGGTCTAGGACCAGACACCATCGTCTCAGAATAAAAGGACATACTTTCAGAAAGGAGATGAGGAGGAATTTCTTTAGTCAGAGGGTGGTGAATCTGAGGAATTCATTGCCAGAGACGGCTGTGGAGGCCAAGTCAATGGATATCTTTATTTCATATTATTTTTCATATTTCAGATACAGCGCGGAAACAGGCCTTTTCGGCCCACCAAGTCCGCGCCGCCCAGCGATCCCCGCACATTAACACTATCCTACACACAGTAGGGACAATTTTTACATTTACCCAGTGAATTAACCTACATACCTGTACGTCTTTGGAGTGTGGGAGGAAACCGAAGATCTCGGAGAAAACCCACGCAGGTCACGGGGAGAACGTACAAACTCCTTACAGTACAGCACCCGTAGTCAGGATCGAACCTGAGTCTCCGGCGCTGCATTCGCTGTAAGGCAGCAACTCTACCGTTGCGCGTGGAGATTGATAGATTCTTGATTAGTACGGGTGTCAGGGGTTACGGGGAGAAGGCAGGAGAATGGGATCAAAGAGAGAAAGATAGATCAGCCATGATTGAATGGCGGAATAGCCTTGATGGGCCAAATGGCCTGATCCTGCTCCTAGAACTTATGGTTGAGGCATTTGCTGCATTTCGGCTTTGCAGAAACCAGATATTTTCTGCTTTGGTATTAACGATACGCATGTTTGGGGTGGCACGGTGGTGCAGCAGTAGAGTTGCTGCCTTACAACTCCAGAGACCCGAGTTCGATCCTGTCTGCGGGTTCTGTCTGCGCGGAGTTTGCACGAACTCCCCGTGAACACGTGGGTTTTCTCCGGGTGCTCCTTTTCCCTCCCACACTCCAAAGACGTGCAGGTTTGTAGGTTAATTGACCAGGGTTTTTTTTTAATTGTCCCTAGTGTGTGTAGGATAGCGTTAGTTTCCACACTGTATCTCTTTTTTTTTTTTTTTTTTTTTTTAATTTTTGAAAAGCATATGTACAAATAGAAATAAAAGACACATTTGTTACAGAGTTCTTACATAGCTTCAATTTTTAAATTTGTAAAGAGAGAAAATAAAAAATAAAGAAGAAAGGAAAAAAAAACAAGAAAAAAAAAACTATAAACTATTGGGAAGAGAGAATAAGAGGATTAAAAAAAAGATATAACTATAAAAATTAAAGGGAGTAGATCCGGGAGACAATAACCACAGTTGTACATCCAACCCCTAACTCAAGTTTCAACTTTTAATTTTAAATTTTTATTTTAGTCCTGTGCCAAACCCATTTACTTTTCTAAAAATTCAATAAATGGAGACCATATTTTAAAAAATAACTCAGGTTTGTCAATTAAGGCAAATCTTATTTTTTCCAAATGAAGGGTCTCTATCATTTCCGTAGTCCACATTTTAATTGTGGGGGTTATTGTTTTTTTCCAAAATGTAAGTATTAATTTTTTCGCAGTTATTAGACTGGTAATCAAGAAAATGTACCTGACTTGTTGTAAAGTTTGTAGTATGTTCTGAACCGTATCTCTAAACCAGACTAAACTGGTGTACGGTATCACAAAGTGCTGGAGTAACTCAGCAGGTCAGGCAGCATCTCTGGAGAGAAGGAATGGGTGACGTTTCGGGTTGAGATCAGTCTGAAGAAGGATGTCGACCGGAAACGTCACCCATTCCCTCTCTCCAGAGATGCTGCCTGACCTGCTGAGTTACTCCAGCGTTTTGTGATACCTTCGATTTGTACCAGCATCTGCAGTTACTTTCCTACAAAACTAGTGTACGGTGGTGATCGCTGGTCGGCACAGACTCGGTGGACCGATGGGCCACTTTCCGTAATGTATCTCAATGATTTTCTACACCTCTAAAGTAAAGTAAAGTAAAGTAAAAGGAAATGTGAGCATCTCACAGGTCCACGGAAATGCGTGCAGAAATACACTACATCTTGTAAAGTGATTTTTTTTCCGTGCTAGGATTATCAGCAGGCTTGGATGATGATGATAAATGGACAATTGTTTCGCCCTTGTGACACGGCGTGGGAAACGGCAGGGGAGGTTACCTTCCTTTCCTCACTCCATTCATAATTTCCTCACTCCATTCATAATTTCCACACTCCATTCACAATTTCCTCACTCCATTAACAATTTCCTCACTCCATTCACAATTTCTCGCTGCACTGGAAGTGGTGGATCGCCCCACCCCCCCCACCCCACCCCCAGGGTTCACAGTGGGGGAAATCATCAAATGACTCCCGTTTGTCCTTCCAATCTCGTAAGCGCTGGTAGACGGAGGAGGAACCTATTCGCCCGACTAGCGGCGGTGTGATGTTTCCCAGGCCAACATGGACCTCGGTTCCTCTTTCATCTTCGCAGGAAGGAAGAACTCGGCGATCCTCTGGGCCGTGTGGAAGTAGCACAATATTTCCAGCTCGGTGTCAACTGGGAAGCGCACGGAGCCAAGAGCTAAAAATATGCCCGTGTCCAAGTTAGTCAGCGTGGACAAGGGGCCTGGAGTTTAGTGCGAGGGGCAAGGATGTGCGTCAAAACAAAATGCATCAGCGCTGGCAGGTGGCTCACAGCACAACTTCGTGACAATGGATGTATGTTGTGGAAACAGGTGCTGACAATAAGCAACATAAATAAGGTTTTTTTCTTCTTCCATAACAAAGGCAAACAAATGCTCATTTCTGGCATGATTTGTCGGGGCTGGGAGTTTATGGCCTCTTTAATATCAATCTTCTGCCAGTGAAGGGCCAATAGCCTCACCACTATTGGCCCTTCGTTATGTTTTGGAATTTTTTCAATGAGGGTCATGTTGATCCTGCAATACAGGCAATTTATCCCCTCCTTTACGAATTCCTTAAGTCGTGACTTTTACCACCCGGGTTTAATGCCAACTACATGTGCTGTCTGTACGTTCTCCCCGTGACCGCGTGGGTTTTCCCCAGGCGCTCCGGTTTCCCACCACATTCCAAAGACGTACAGGTTTGGAAGTTAATTTGACTGCGTTAAAAATTGTGAATTGTCCCTAGTGTGTAGAATAGTGCGAGTCAAGTCAAGTCAACTTTATTTGTCACATACATATACACGATGTGCAGTGAAATGAAAGTGGCAACGCCTGCAGATTGTGCTACTCGCTGGTCAGTGCTGACTCGATGGGCCGAAGGGCCTGTTTCCGCACAGCATCTCTAAACTAAGCTAAATTGTCACTGGAATGTTGCATTTTTATCAATTTGTTGAGCTATGGGCCAATGTGTGTGGAATGTTAGACTTTGGATTATACTTTTTAGATACGGCGCAGAAACAGGCCCTTCGGCCCATCGAGTTTGCGCCGACCAGCGACCAACCTGTACACTAGCATCCTCCGAACACACGAGGGACCATTTACAATTTACAAAAGCCAATTAATCTACAAGCCTGGATGTCTTAGGAGGGTGGGAGGAAACCAGAGCACCCGGAGAAAACCCACGCGGTCACAGCGAGAACGTACAAACTCCATACAGACAGCACCTGCAGTCAGGGTCAAACCCGGGTTTCTGGCACTGTAATTCTACCGCCACCCAATAAACCGATATAGATATCTTTGATCCATGCCCATTGAGGTCATTTTAGAAAAAAAATAGGTGGGGGAGTAGGCCATTCGGCCCTTCGAGACAGCACCGCCATTCAATATGATCATGGCTGATCATCTAAAATCAGTTCTCCGTTCCTGCTTTTTCCCCATATTCCTTGATTCCTTTAGCCCTCAGAGCTAAATCTAACTCCCTCTAGATATTGATATTTTCTTTTGATATTGTATGAAAGATGTGCCTGTTTTTATTATGAACATATAACAATGTTTAGGATTTTACCTCTGAAGCTTCACCTATGCCTGTTTCAAATAAAATAAAAGTCAGTGTTATAAGACAGTTACATACTTCGCTTTTTCATGGAACATGTTCAAAGTTTATTCAGACAATAACAATGATGAATCGATTGGCATTTCTACAAACCTCTTCCTTAACTGAGGGTGAGAATTATCAAAGGTTATCTTTCTGTTACAGTGGATTCTAAATTTGAACAAATCAATACAGTTTGTACGTTCTCCCTGTGACCTGCGTGGGCTTTCTCTGGCAGCTCTGGTTTCCTCCTACACTCCAAAGACATACAGGTTTGTAGGCTAATTGGCTTGGTAAAATTGTAAATTGTCCCTAGTGTGTGCAGATAGACACAAAAAACTGGAGTAACTCAGTTGGGCCGAAGAGCCTGTTTCCACGCTGTATCACTCTATGACTCTATGAATCCAACTCTGGTGTTACTTCCTCATTCATGTTGTTCTCACTCGTCCAGAGGCAACAGATCGCAGCTTTGGAAGATGCTGTCATATATGTCATAGTGTGAGTCATAGAGTCATGCAGCTTGGAAGTAGACCCTTCGGCCCAACTTGCCCATGCCAACCACGATGCCCCATCCACAGCAGTCCCACCTTCCTGCGTTTGGTCCCTTCCTAGCCTTGTACCTGAGCAAATGTCTTTTAAATGTTGTTATAGTAACTGCCTCAACTATCTCCTCTGGCAGCTCGTTCCATATACCCACCATCCTCTGGGTGAAAAGATTGCCCTCAGGTTCCTATTAAATCTTTCCCCTCTCACCCCTAATGTACATGGTCTATAAGAAACAGTTAGACAGGTACATGGATAGGACAGGTTTGGAGGGATATGGACCAAACGCGGGCAGGTGAGACTAGTGTAGCTGGGACACGTTGGCCGGTGTGGGCAAGTTTGGCAGAAGGGCCTGTTTCCACGTTGTTCATACCTGTTTCCACTCTGTATGACTCTATGACTCCATGCATACGGAGATGATGTTTCCTGTTGTGGGAGAATCCAGAAATAGGGGTCATTGTTTAAAAGCAAGGAGTCACTCACAGCGCAGAGATGAGGTGAAACTTATTCTCTCAAAGGATCGTGAGTCATTTGAACTCTCTTCCTTTAAGGGCGGTGGGAGATGAGTCTTTGAATATTTTTAACGTAGAAGTAAATATATATATGTGATTACCAATATGATGAAAGGTTATTTAAGGAAGGATAGCAGTGCAGAAACAATGAACTGCGGATGCTGGTTTTGATTTCGCTTAGAGATACAGCCCGGAATCAGGCCCTTCGGCCCACCGAATCCACGCCGACTAGCGACCCCCGCACATTAACACGAACCTACACACATTAGGGACAATTTTACATTTACACCAAGGCAATTAACCTACAAACCTGTATATTAATACACAAAAGGACACAAAGCGCTGGAGTAACTCAGCAGGTCAGGCAGCATCTCTGGAGAACATGGATAAGTGACATTTTGGGTCTGAAACTTAGTTTAGTTTAGAGATACTGCGCGGAAACAGGCCCTTCGGCCCACCGACCGGCAATCACTCCGTACACGAGCACTATCCTACACACTAAGCACAATTTTACAATTACCGAATTACCAAGCCAAATAACCTACAAACTTGTATGTCTTTGGAGTGTGGGAGGAATCCAGAGCACCTGCAGAAAACCCACCCAGTCACAGGGAGGACATAGAAACTCCGCACAGGCAGCACCTATAGTCAGGATCGAACCTGCCTGTCCCGTCAAGTTACTCCAGCACTTTAAAGAGTCCTTTAAGGATATTGATCCTTTGGATAAACAGGAATGCGAAGATGAAGTTACAATCAGATCGATAGGTTTGTACAAAATGGGGGAGCCTGTAGATGGGCCGAATGGCCCACTTATGCCCACGCTTAGTTCCTACGTTTGACAAATATATTTTGCTGTCAAATAATGCCCCTGTAATATTTCCTCCTCTGTTTATATTGTCATGCTCCGTGTCATAATGCTAAACTTTTTCAAACCTAATAAATGTGGCATATTAACAGACTGCAGATTGGCGAGAATTCAAGGTGAGTTTAGGGTGCAGTAAAGAGCCTGGCTGCACACACGCAGTGTTGGAATTAAAGCAAAAAGATTCCACAAAAATATTCAGCGACACTCCCTGCCAAGTCTAGTCCTTATCCAGTGCTGCTGCAGAAGTGAGGTCAAGCAAGTGTGATTTAAACGTTTAAAGGGCAGGGAATTATTGAATCGGAGCATGCAGGCAAAAATTAATTCCACATTTTAAAGCTAGATACACTGTCCTTATTTTTTAATATCACAATTCAGCTTTGAATTACAGCTCATGATTAAAGACAAAAGTCAGCATCTCACATTCTCATCAGGGGGAACCAGCCGGCGTGGTGCGCCACCACTGGCAAGAGAGTGCAATTACAGCGTGACATGTTTACATAGGAAGTTTCCATTACGGATATGGGATATCAGTTTCTAAGTTTAGTTTACTTTAGTTTAGTTTAGTTTTAGTTTAGTTTAGTTTAGAGATACAGCATGGAATCACGCCCCTCAGCTAGCAAGGGAATACAATTACAGCGTGACATGTTTACATAGGAAGTTTTCATTATGAATATGAACATAGATTTCTAAGTTTAGTTTACTTTAGTTTAGCGTCGAGACACAGCATGGAAACAAGCTCTTCGGCGAGCAAGAGAGTACAATTACAGCGTGACATGGATCTCTAAGTTTTGTTTAGTTTAGCTTTAGTTTTGACTTTAATTTTAGTTCTAGTTTAGAGATACAATAGACAATAGACAATAGGTGCAGGAGGAGGCCATTCGGCCCTTCGAGCCAGCACCGCCATTCAATGTGATCATGGCTGATCATTCTCAATCAGTACCCCGTTCCTGCCCTCTTCCCATACCCCCTGACTCCGCTATCCTGAAGAGCTCTATCCAGCTCTCTCTTGAATGCATTCAGAGAATCGGCCTCCACTGCCTTCTGAGGCAGAGAATTCCACAGTACAAACTCCGTACATACAATACCCATAGTCAGATTCGAACCCGGGTCTCTGGCGCACGTGGTATTAGACAATAGAAGCAGGCCCTTCAGCCCACCGAGTCCATGCCGACCTGTTGTCCCACTTTCTCATCCACTCCCGACACACACGAGAGGCATTTTTTTAATGCAGAGGTCAATTAGCCGACACACCCTCGCGTGTTTGGGATGTGGGAGGAAATTGGAGCAGGTGGAGGACACTCACACATTCACACAGAGAGCGTGCAAACTCCACACCAACAGCACCCGAGCTCAGGATTGAACCCCGGGGTCTCTGGCACTGGGAGGCACCAGCTCTACCAGCTGTGCCGCCATTTCAAGGGGGTGAAAAAACACACAAGAATGCAGATCAAAAAGACGAAATATGAAGACAGGCTTTTGAAGAAAGAAGCACTGTATACAGAATTAAAATTGTAATGCATTGTACTGTTTTATTTTTCCTCCATTTGCTTTCTCTCAGCATTAATTTATCAAGGGAATTATTCCCCTCATCATATTTACACTCAGAATAGAATGAGTCAAATACTTCTGTGCAATCGAGTGTTAAATCTAACCTCCCTCCCTTATTCCAGCCTAACACAAAGCGTGATCTAATAATAAACATTTTGATGGGACATTGCAAGCAAAGGTTTAAAAAAAACAGAATTTCCTTCAATCAATAGCAGGTGACATGTAAATCTGAGAGGAACGAAACATGGCTTTGGAAAAAACATCTGGCTTCATCCAAACTTTCCCTTCTCATATCTATTGCATCTCAGCTGACCCACCCCTGGAGCAGAATACCCTGTCAAGTATTTTAAGTATGAACGTGAAACTTGTCCCAGCTCCAAGTTTCCATTCAGCCATTGAGAAAGATAATAATATAAATCTCCGGCGTTTCTGAAAAATGGACCAGGTCTCTTGTTTACGCTGGATATTCTACCCAGAGAGAGCTCTTCACCTGACCTGATTTTCAGGCCCTGACCTGTGATCACCCCCTGAATGGAGTCACACAGAGGGGATAGTTTCTTGTTCACATGCTCTTCTGTTCTCTGTAAAAATTTGGACCGTTCTTTTGTTCATTCAGTACATCGAATTCTCTTGAAGTTGCTGCCCCCGTGTGACCAAGAGACATTCTGTCAGGAGCCTATTCGTGCATTTAGTTGAGTTTAGTTGAGTTTAGTTTAGAGGTACAGCGCAGAAACAGGCCCTTCGGCCCACCGAGTCCACACCGACCAGCGATTCCCCGCACATTAACACTATCCTACACACACCAGGGATAGTTTACAATTATACCAAGCCAGTTAACCTACAAACCTGTATGTCTTTGGAGTGAGGAAGGAATCCAGAGCACCTGGAGAAAACCCACGCAGTCACAGGGAGAACATAGAAACCCCGTGCAGACAGCACCCATAGTCAGGATCGAACCTGGGACTCTGGTGTTGTAAGCGCTGTAAGGCAGCAACTCTACCGTTACGCCACCATTAGCTTAGTTCAGTTTAATTTAGTTTAGTTTAGTTTAGTTTAGTTTAGTTTTAATTAATGATACAGCGTGGAAACAGGCCCTTTATTGGAAAAATACCAACTATCCCACTTTATTCTTCATGTATAAAGACTGGAGCGGCTAGGCTTGTATACACTGGAATTTAGAAGGATGAGAGGAGATCTTATCGAAGCGTATAAGATTATTAGGGGGTTGGACACGTTAGAGGCAGGAAACATGTTCCCAATGTTGGGGGAGTCCAGAACAAGGGGCCACAGGTTAAGAATAAGGGGTAGGCCATTTAGAACTGAGATGAGGAAAAACTTTTTCAGTCAGAGAGTTGTGAATCTGTGGAATTCTCTGCCTCAGAAGGCAGTGGAGGCCAATTCTCTGAATGCATTCAAGAGAGAGCTGGATAGAGCTCTTAAGGATAGCGGAGTCAGGGGGTATGGGGAGAAGGCAGGAACGGGGTACTGATTGAGAATGATCAGCCATGATCACAATGAATGGCGGTGCTGGCTCGAAGGGCCGAATGGCCTCCTCCTGCACCTATTGTCTATTGTCTATTGTCTATTGTCTATTGTCTATAAGTGTTATCCTTCTTCTCTATTCCAGTCCTGTATCTCTTTCTCTCTCTCTTGCTCTCTCTCTCTTTCTCTCTCTCTCTGCCAAGTAGTCTTCAGACTACTCTCTCCAGAGATGCTGCCTGTCCCGCTGAGTACTCCAGCATTTTGTGTCCTCCTTCAGGTAGTCTTTAGACATTACTTTAGAGATACAGTGAGGACACAGGCCCTTCGGTCCACCAATTCCATGCCGACCGGCGATCACCTGTACACTGGTTCTATCCTACACACTTGGGACTATTTACAGAAGCCAATTAACCCACAAACCTGTACGTCATTGGAACGGGGGGAAGAAACCAGAGCATCCGGAGAAAACCCATGTGGTCACAGGGAGAACGTACAAACTCCATATAGTCAGCACCTGCGGTCAGGATTGAACCCGGGTCTCTGGTGCTGTGCAAAGCAGCAACTCTACCGCTGCACCACCGTGCCACCCTAGGTCTCTTGGGGCAAGAATGGTTTCCTTCTACACATATCTGTGGGGTCTGACTTGATGTTCGTACTTTTAGTTAAGGGTTCAGTGAGTTAAGGATTCAGTGAGTTAAGGGTTCAGTGAGTTAAGGGTTCAGTGAGTTAAGGGTTCAGTGAGTTAAGGGTTCAGTGAGTTAAGGGTTCAGTGAGTTAAGGGTTCAGTGAGTTAAAGGTTCAGTGCTTTTTAGTAAAGGTACAGTTTAATGGATTAAGAGGGATTTGATTTAATTTGGGGGTAAGACATGTCAGATGAGATCGGCCCCGTGGAATGCTCATCCTGCAACATGTGGGAGATCAGGGATATTGTTGGTGTCCCTGATGACTACGTGTGCAGGAAGTGTGTCCAGCTGCAGCTCCTGGCAAACCGCATTGAACGGTTGAAGCTGCGGTTGGACTCATTCTGGAGCATCCACGAGGCTGAGAAGGTCATGGAAAGCACGTATAGTGAGTTGGCCACACCACAGGTAAAAGATAAGCAGACAGAAAGGAAACGGGTGGCCACTAGCCAGCGTAGCAGTAGGCAGGTAGTGCAGGAGTCCCCTGCGGTCATCTCCCTCCTAAACAGATATGCCATTTTGGATACTGTTGGGGGAGATGGCTCATCAGGGGAAGGCAGCAGCAGCAGCCAAGTTCATGGCACCGTGGGTGGCTCTGCGGCAAAAGAGGGGAAGAAAAAGAGTGGAAGGGCTATAGTGATAGGGGATTCAATTGTAAGGGGAATAGATAGGCGTTTCTGCGGCCGCAAACGAGACTCCAGGATGGTATGTTGCCTCCCTGGTGCAAGGGTCAGGGATATCTCTGAGCGGCTGCAGGACATTCTGAAGGGGGAGGGTGAGCAGCCAGTTGTCGTGGTGCACGTTGGCACCAACGATTTAGGTAAAAAACGGGATGAGGTCCTACAAAGTGAACTTAGAGAGCTAGGAGATAAACTAAAAAGTAGGACCTCAAAGGTAATAATCTCTGGATTACTACCAGTGCCACGTGCTAGTCAGAGTAGGAATAGGAGGATATTACAGATGAATACGTGGCTTGAAAAATGGTGCAAGGGGGAGGGATTCAAATTTTTAGGACATTGGAACCAGTTCTGGGAGAGGTGGGACCAGTACAAACAGGACGGTCTGCACCTGAGCTGGAATGGAACCAATGTCCTAGGGGGAGTGTTTGCTAGTGCTGTCGGGGAGGATTTAAACTAATGTGGCAGGGGGATGGGAGCATGAGCAGAGAGACAGAGGGGTGTAAAATGAGGGTAGAAGCAACAGGTAGCAAGGTGAAAAGTAAAAGTGGTAGGCAGACAAATCCAGGGCAAAAATCAAAAAGGGCCACTTTTCAACATAATTGTATAAGGGGTAAGAGAGTTGTAAAAACAAGCCTGAAGGCTTTGTGTCTCAATGCAAGGAGTATACGTAATAAGGTGGATGAATTAAATGTGGAGATAGTTATTAATGATTATGAAATAGTTGGGATTACGGAGACATGGCTCCAGGGTGACCAAGGCTGGGAGCTCAACATCCAGGGATATTCTATATTCAGGCGGGATAGACAGAAAGGAAAAGGAGGTGGGGTAGCGTTGCTGGTTAGAGAGGAGATTAAAGCAGTGGAAAGGAAGGACATTAGCTTGGAGGAAGTGGAATCGATATGGGTAGAGCTACGAAACACCAAGGGGCAGAAAACGCTAGTGGGAGTTGTGTACAGGCCACCTAACAGCAGTAGTGAGGTTGGGAATGGCATCAAGCAGGAAATTAGAAATGCATGCACTAAAGGTGCAGCAGTTATAATGGGTGACTTCAATCTACATATAGATTAGGTGAACCAAACTGGCAGGGGTGCTGAGGAAGAGGATTTCTTGGAATGTTTGAGAGATGGTTTTCTAAACCAACATGTCGAGGAACCAACGAGAGAACAGGCCATTCTAGACTGGGTATTGAGTAATGAGGGTTAGTTAGCAGTCTTGTTGTGCGAGGCCCCTTGGGCAAGAGTGATCATAATATGGTAGAGTTCTTCATTAGGATGGAGAGTGACAAAGTCGATACAGAAACAAGTGTTCTGAACTTAAAGAAAGGTAACTTTGAGGGTATGAGGCGTGAATTGTCCAAGATAGACTGGCGATTGATGCTGAAAGGGTTGACGGTGGACATGCAATGGAAGGCATTTAAAGGTCGCATGGATGAACTACAACAAGTGTTCATCCCAGTTTGGCAAAAGAACAAACCAGGAAAGGTAGTGCATCCGTGGCTAACAAGGGAAATCAAGGATAGTATTAAAACAAAAGATGAAGCATACAGATTAGCCAGAAAAAGTAGCATACCAGAGGACTGGGAGAAATTCAGAGTCCAGCAGAGGAGGACAAAGGGCTTAATTAGGAAAGGGAAAATAGATTATGAGGGAAAACTGGCAAGGAACATAAAAACAGACTGCAAAAGCTTTTATAGATATGTCAAGAGAAAAAGATTAGTTAAGGCAAATGTAGGTCCCTTGCAGTCGGAAACAGGTGAATTGATCATAGGGAACAAGGAGATGGCAGACCAATTGAACAAATACTTTGGTTCTGTCTTCACTAAGGAAGACATAAACCGTCTGCCGGAAATAGCGGGGGACCGGGGGTCTAATGAGATGGAGGAACTGAGGGAAATCCAGGTTAGTCGGGAAGTGGTGTTAGGTAAATTAAATGGATTAAAGGCAGATAAATCCCCAGGGCCAGATAGGCTGCATCCCAGAGTGCTTAAGGAAGTAGCCTCAGAAATAGTGGATGCATTAGTGATAATATTTCAAAACTCTTTAGATTCTGGAGTAGTTCCTGAGGATTGGAGGGTAGCTAATGTAATCCCACTTTTTAAAAAGGGAGGGAGAGAGAAAACGGGGAATTATAGACCAGTTAGCCTAACATCGGTAGTGGGGAAAATGCTAGAGTCAGTTATTAAAGATGTGATAGCATCACATTTGGAAAGTGGTGAAATCATCGGACAAAGTCAGCATGGATTTACCAAAGGCAAATCATGTCTGACGAATCTTATAGAATTTTTCGAGGATGTAACTAGTAGAGTGGATAAGGGAGAACCAGTCGATGTGTTATATCTGGACTTTCAGAAGGCCTTCGACAAGGTCCCACATAGGAGATTGGTGTACAAACTTAAAGCACACGGTATTGAGGGTTCAGTTTTGAGGTGGATAGAAAATTGGTTGGCGGACAGGAAGCAAAGAGTAGGAATAAACGGGTCCTTTTCGGAATGGCAGGCAGTGACTAGTGGGGTACCGCAAGGCTCAGTGCTGCGACCCCGGTTATTTACAGTGTATATTAATGATTTGGACGAGGGAATTGCATGCAACATCTCTAAGTTTGCGGATGACACGAAGCTGGGTGGCAGTGTTAGCTGCGAGGAGGATGCTAGGAGGCTGCAGAGTGACTTGGATAGATTAGGCGAGTGGGCAAATGCATGGCAGATGCAATATAATGTGGATAAATGTGAGGTTATCCACTTTGGCGGCAAGAACAGGAAAGCAGAGTATTACCTGAATGGTGATTGGGAGAAGGGGAGATGCAACGTGACCTGGGTGTCATGGTGCACCAGTCATTGAAAGCAAGCATGCAGGTGCAGCAGGCAGTGAAGAAAGCAAATGGTATGTTGGCATTCATAGCAAGAGGATTTGAGTTTAGGAACAGGGAGGTTCTGCTGCAGTTGTACAGGGCCTTGGTGAGACCGCACCTGGAGTATTGTGTGCAGTTTTGGTCTCCTAACCTGAGGAAAGACGTTCTTGCCTTAGAGGGAGTACAGAGAAGGTTCACCAGATTAATCCCTGGGATGGCGGGACTTGCATATGAGGAAAGACTGGATAGACTGGGCTTGTACTCGCTGGAATTTAGAAGACTGAGGGGGGATCTTATAGAAACATATAAAATTCTTAAGGGGTTGGAGAGGCTAGATGCGGGAAGATTGTTCCCGATGTTGGGGGAGTCCAGAACCAGGGACTTAAGGATAAGGGGGAAGTCTTTTAGGACCGAGATGAGAAAAAATTTCTTCACACAGAGAGTGGTGAGTCTGTGGAATTCTCTGCCACAGAAGGTAGTTGAGGCCAGTTCATTGGCTATATTTAAGAGGGAGTTAGATGTGGCCTTTTTGCTAAAGGGATCAGGGGGTATGGAGAGAAGGCAGGTACAGGCTACTGAGCTGGATGATCAGCCATGATCATATTGAATGGCGGTGCAGGCTCGAAGGGCCGAATGGCCTACTCCTGCACCTATTTTCTATGTTTCTATGTCTATGTTTCTATGATGGGGCAGTGTGGGAGGCCACTGTTTACACTGGATTCTTGTGTGTTCCTGATGGATGAATTCTCAATCCCCCTGCAAAGTCCTTCTGCATTCTAGCTATTGTGAAGCTGAGATTTCCAGTGGTCATAGAGTCATAGCATAGACATAGGGCATGGAAATAGGTCACTCACTCAGTCCACTGAGTCTATAATGACTACCAAGCACACATTTACACATTAATCCCATGTTCTTGATTACCATCAACTACCGTAGGACTCTACCTACACATTATTGGCAATGTATAGCAGCCAATTAAGCTACCAGCCCGCACATCGTACAGGTATGATGGTGGTGCAGCGGTAGAATTACAGCCTTACCGCGTGCGCCAGAGTTCGATCCTGACTATGGGTATTGTCTGTACGGAGTTTGTACGTTCTCCCTGTGACCACGTGGGCTTTCTCCAGGTGCTCCGGTTTCCTCTAACATTCCAAAGACGTGTGGGTTCGTAGCTGAATTGGCTTCTGGGAAACACTTTTCCCTCGTGCGCAGGATAGAACAAGTGTATGGGTGATCGCAGGTCGGTGCGGACTTGGTGGGCCGAAGACCCAGTTCCCACGCTGTATCTCTAAACTAGGTTTTTAAATCAGGCAGTTGGGTGAGGGTGAATTGTCATCATTGAAGTTCATAAGATCATGTGATAGGAGCAGAATTAGGCCATTCGGCCCAGCAAGTCTACTCCGCTATTCAAAAATGGCTGACATGTAGGGACACAGGGATTGGTCCAGGCCATCGAACCCTCTGATTGGTAGACCGGGTGAGGTGGTACGCAGGTAAAGGGAACGAGGCAGTCTCGTTTAGTCCTCCAGCGGAGACAGTAAGATTTATGGTTGTCTGTCGTTTGATGCGTTGATTGTCACGGTTGTTAATGTTATAATAAACGGCTACTTCAACGTACTTCGCCTACGACTCGCCATAGTGGTGACCCCGACGTGATCACAGATCACCAAGATGTCCCATCAGGAGGCATCGACGCCAAACGCAGTCGGCGTTCATCTGCCCCCATTCTGGGCCCACCAACCGCGCCTGTGGTTCGCCCAAGCGGAGGCACAGTTCCACCTCCGGGGAATACAGGAGGACGCGACCCGGTTCTACCACCTACTGAGCGTCCTGCCGTCGGAAACGTCCGCACGGGTCGCACAGTACGTCACCGAGCCGCCACCCCACCCCCGGCAAGGCCCCCCTCTCCTCTCCGCACCTGCTCCGGTCGGGTGGTCCGGACACCTGCCCGGTACCGCACCGAGGGTTCTGGGGGGGGGGGTCATGTAGGGACACAGGGATTGGTCCAGGCCATCGAACCCTCTGATTGGTAGACCGGGTGAGGTGGTACGCAGGTAAAGGGAACGAGGCAGTCTTGTTTAGTCCTCCAGCGGAGACAGTAAGATTTATGGTTGTCTGTCGTTTGATGCGTTGATTGTCACGGTTGTTAATGTTATAATAAACGGCTACTTCAACGTACTTCGCCTACGACTCGCCATAGACCTATCTCTCCTTCCTAAACCCACTTTCCTGCCTTCTCCCCATAACCCCTGACACCCGTACCAATCAAGAATCTATCGATCTCTGCCTTAAAAACATCCATTGACTTGTCCTCCGCACTCTTCTGTGGCAATGCATCCCACAGATTCACCACCCTCTGACTAAATGACGTTTCCCTTCATCGTAGAGACTACAGAAAATAATAAACGCAAAACTAGAGCAAAAGTCTTGGGAATTTCAGGCGGACACGGTGGCGCAGCGGTAGAGTTGCTGCCTTACAGCGAATGCAGCGCCGGAGACCTGGGTTCAATCCCAACTACGGGCGCTGTCTGAACGGAGTTTGTACGTTCTCGCCGTGACCTGCGTGGGTTTTCTCCGAGATCTTCGGTTTTCTCCCACACTCCAACGACGTGCAGGTTTGTAGGTTAATTGACTTGGTAAATGTAAACATTGTCCCGAGTGTGTGTGTGTGTGTGTGTGTGTGTGTGTGTGTGTGTGTGTGTGTGTGTGTGTGTGTGTAGGATAGTGTTAGTGTGCAGGCATCGCTGGTCGGCGCGGACCCGGTGGGCCGAAGGGCCTGTTTCCGCGCTGTATAACATATAACATATATAACATATAACAACTACAGCATGGAAACAGGCCTGTCCGGCCCTACCAGTCCACGCCGACCATTCTCCCTAACCTAGTCTCATCTACCTGCACTCAGACCATAACCCTCCAATCCCCTCCTATCCATATACCTATCCAATTTACTCTTAAATAATAAAATCGAGCCAGCCTCCACCACTTCCACCGGAAGCCCATTCCATACAACCACAACCCTCTGAGTAAAGAAGTTCCCCCTCATGTTACCCCTAAACCTTTGTCCCTCAATTCTGAAGCTATGTCCCCTTGTTGGAATCTTCCCCACTCTCAAAGGGAAAAGCCTACCCACGTCAACTCTGTCCGTCCCTCTCAAAATTTTAAAAACCTCTATCAAGTCCCCCCTCAACCTTCTACGCTCCAAAGAATAAAGACCCAACCTGTTCAACCTCTCTCTGTAGCCTAAGTGCTGAAACCCAGGCAACATTCTAGTAAATCTCCTCTGTACCCTCTCCATTTTGTCGACATCCTTCCTATAATTTGGCGACCAGAACTGCACACCATACTCCAGATTTGGCCCACCAATGCCCTGTACAATTTCAACATTACATCCCAACTTCTATACTCGATGCTCTGATTTATAAAGGCAAGCATACCAAACGCCTTCTTCACCACCCTATCCACATGAGATTCCACCTTCAGGGAACAATGCACAGTTATTCCCAGATCCCTCTGTTCCACTGCATTCCTCAATTCCCTACCATTTACCCTGTACGTCCTATTTTGATTTGTCCTACCAAAATGCAGCACCTCACACTTATCAGCATTAAACTCCATCTGCCATCTTTCAGCCCACCCTTCCAAAAGGCCCAAGTCTCTCTGTAGACTTTGAAAATCTACCTCACTATCAACTACTCCACCTATCTTAGTATCATCTGCATATTTACTAATCCAATTTGCCACACCATCATCCAGATCATTAATGTAAATGACAAACAACAGTGGACCCAACACAGATCCTTGGGGCACTCCACTAGACACTGGCCTCCAACCTGACATACAATTGTCAACCGTTACCCTCTGGTATCTCCCATTCAGCCATTGTTGAATCCATCTTGCAACCTCACTATTAATACCCAACGATTTAACCTTCTTAATCAACCTTCCATGTGGAACCTTGTCAAATGCCTTACTGAAGTCCATATAGACAACATCCACAGCCTTGCCCTTATCAATTTCCCTGGTAACCTCTTCAAAAAAATTCAAGAAGATTAGTCAAACATGACCTTCCAGGCACAAATCCATGTTGACTGTTTCTAATCAGGCCTTGATTATCCAAATAATTATATATATTGTCCCTAAGTATCTTTTCCATTAATTTTCCCACCACAGACATCAAACTAATAGGTCTATAATTGCTAGGTTTACTTTTAGAACCTTTTTTAAACAAAGGCACAACATGCGCAATGCGCCAATCTTCCGGCACCATCCCTGTTTCTAATGACGTTTGAAATATTTCCGTCATATCTCTAAACTAAACTAAAATTGTCAGGAAGCCAGCACCTGGAGCCTAAACGAGTTAAAGAGGGAGAATGGTGATTATGAGGGAAAACTAGCAACTAATGTCAAAAACAAACGGCATCAACAGAAGGTTGCCAATGTAAGCTTGGGATCCCCAGAGAGAGACGAGGGAATTAATAGCAGGAAACAAGGAAACGACGGACAATTCACACCAGGAGTTTTCATGTCTTCACAGTTGAGGTCATTGTAAATATCCCATGAACAGCAGATAGACTCGTCTCAAACAGGAGGGAAGAACTATAATTTTTAGTTTAGTTTAGCGAAGCAGCGTGGAAACAGGCCCTTTGGCCCACCGGGTCCACACCGACCAGCGATCTCTGCACTTTACACCACCCTACACACACTGGGGACAATTTTACATTTATACCGAGCCAATTAACCTACAAACCTGCACGTCTTTGGAATGTGGGAGGAAACCGAAGATCTCGGAGAAAACCCACACAGGTCACGGGGAGAACGTACAAACTCCATACAGAGGGCGGCACGGTAGCGCAGCGGTAGAGTTGCTGCTTTACAGCGAATGCAGCGCCGGAGACTCAGGTTCGATCCTGACTACGGGTGCTGCACTGTAAGGAGTTTGTACGTTCTCCCCGTGACCTGCGTGGGTTTTCTCCGAGATCTTCGGTTTCCTCCCACACTCCAAAGATGTACAGGTATGTAGGTTAATTGGCTGGGTAAATGTAAAAATTGTCCCTAGTGGGTGTAGGATAGTGTTAATGTACGGGGATCACTGGGCGGCACGGACTTGGAGGGCCGAAAAGGCCTGTTTCCGGCTGTAGATATATGATATGATATGATATGACAAGCACCCGTAGTCAGGATCGAACCCGGGTCTCCGGAGCTGCACGCGCTGTAAGACAGCAACTCTACCGCGGCACCACCGTGCCGCCCCTGAGTTCTGAAGAGTATCAGACAGGGGAAGTCGCCTGAGGGCAACTTTCTGACCAAAATGACATTAAGTGACCTCCACTTGAGCTTAGAAAAACTAGTGGGGATCTTAAATCAGACCATCGTTTCATGACAACAGGAATTACACGGATTTACATGAAAAGGAAAGATGATTTGAGGGTCTCCATTTGTGGCACCAGACCAGTAATAAAAAGATGCTGAGAGGAATAGATCGGGTAGATGCACAGAGTCTCTTGCCCAGAGTAGATGAGTAGGTGAATCGATGACCAGAGGACATAGGTTTAGGGTGAAGGGGAAAAGATTTAATAGGTATCTGAGGGGTAACGTTTTCACACAAAGGGTGGTGGGTGTATGGAACAAGTTGCCAGAGGAGCTACAGTGAAAAGCTATCTTCGGTGTAAACCAGCATCTGCAGTTCCTTCCCTACCCATTCCTATACAGTTAGAGTCATAGGATTCAGGATTCAGGATATCTTTATTTGTCATCCAAAAAGACGAGATTTCGTCACCCACAGTCCAACAATAGAGCAATAAAATAAGCAAATTACACAACCCCAACCAACACAAAACATACAACAACAAAAAAAGAATAGAGTCGTGCAGCATGAAAACAGGCCCTTCGACCCAACTTGCCCCTACCGACCAAGATGCCCCATCTGCACTTGTCCCACCTACCTGCAAGAACTGCAAAACAGATTGCAATCTGTACAAACACAGCTACCGCTGGAGGGTTAAGCCAATGTTTTAAACCTTTTGAAGATAGACACAAAGTGTTGGAATAACTCAGCGGGCCAGGCAGCATCTCTGGAGAAAGGGAATAGGTGACGTTCCAGAGATGCTGTCTGTCCCGCTGAGTTACTCCAGCTTTTTGTGTCTGCCTTCGGTTCAAACCGGCATCTGCAGTTCCTTCCTACACATTTTTAAACCTCCTAGTTCGGCCACTTGCTGGAAAGAATGTGAGTGCCTACGTGATCCGAGCCTCGTAGAGACCAACGACGTGCAAAAGCAGCAAATTATTTTCATAAGAACTTTATAATTTACCTGCATTTTTCGAATAACCTTGCTGGCAATTATGCAATTTGGACCAGTGTATTCGCCATGCCAAATGCCTTTAAAGGTTGACAAATTAACGTTTTCTGGTATTCGCCTTTCAAGATGAAACAATGTAAGCCTTGTAGAAATCAGCTCTTGTGCTGCAGAGTTGATGCCCAGAAAGAGCAGTGGCCTGTTGGCCTGTTGACCAACAGTGGCCTGTTGACCAAGAAAGGCCACGCTTGCTTCAAATTGGAACTTCAAGACAAAGGGGCATCCATTTGCTATTTCAAACTTGCGGCCACAGATATAATCAGAGCACTACGCCAAGCTTATTTATCTGATGAAACTAATCTATAAATACAGATTGAACATACTGCATGCTAACATTATTTTAATGTTTTTTAGCTTGGCACAATGGCGCAGCGGTAGAGTTGCTGCCTCACAGCGCCAGACACCCGGGTTCGAACGGGTGCTGTCTGCATGGAGTTTGTACTTTCTCCCCGTGACCGCCTGAGTTTTCTCCGGGTGCTCCGGTTTCCTCCCACGCTCCGAAAACGTACAGGTTTGTAGGTTAATTGGCTTCGGTAAAAATTGTAAATGGTCCCTGTGTAAGAAGGAACTGCAGATGCTGGTTTAAACCGAAGATATACACAAAAAGGCTGAAGTAACTCAGCGGGACAGGCAGCATCTCTGGAGAGAAGCAGTGGGTGACGATTTGGGTCGAGACCCTTCTTCAGACTGGTATTTACTGTGTAGGATAGTTCTAGTGTAACAGGGATTGCTGGTCGGTGCGGACTTGGTGGGACAAAGAGCCCGTTTCCATATTGTATCTCTAAACTAAAAAATAAACTAAACAAATGTGTCCACACTGAGATTAAGAGAACAACAAAAATACTTTCCATTTTCCAACTACTTTTCACATTCCGAAGACATGCAGGTTGTAGAATAGAACTAGTGTACGGGTCAGTATGAACTTGTTGGGCCGAAGGGCCTGTTTCCACTCTGTTTCTCTAAATGAAACTAAGCTAATGGCTCATTCAGTTTGCGTAGAGTCTGTGCCTGCTGGCATTTTTGTATCAAGAGGACTGGAATACAGAAACAGAGATGAAATGCTGAGGCTCTACAATGCGCTGGGCCCCATATCCGAGGAAGGATGTGCTGGCTCTGGAGAGGGTCCAGAGGAGGTTTGCAAGAATGATTCCAGGAATGAGTGGGTTAACAAATGATAAGCGTTTGACAGACTGGGCCTGTACTCGCTGGAGTTTAGAAAGTTGAGGGGGGACCTCATTGAAACTTCTAGAATGATGAAAGGCATAGATAGTATGGATGTGGAAAGGATGTTTCCACTGGTGGGAGAGTCTAGGACCGGTCATAGCCTCAGAATTAAAGGGCGCTCTTTTAGAAAGGAGGTGAGGAGGGACCTCTTTAGTCAGAAGGTAGTTAATCTGTGGAACTCATTGCCATGGCGGGCTGTGGAGCCCAAGTCAGTGGATATTTTTAAGGCAGAGATAAACAAATTCTTGATTATACCGAGTGTCAAGGGTTATGGGGGGAAAAAGGCAAGAAAATGGGATTAAGAGGCAGAGATCAGCCATGATTGAATGGCGGAGTGGACTCGATGGGCTGAATGGCCTAATTCTATTTCTATAACGTGAACTTGTGAAATTGATTGCATCCATTTTGACAGAGGGAAGGAGGATCTAACTGAACTACTCTTGCATAGCCGATACAAATGTATAACCCCCTTGTCCTCTGAAGAGTGTGGTGGGTCCATTTATGTCTACAAGATGTGGGATTAGGGCTTGGTTAACACTTTTAAATAGGTACCTCTGACAGAGCAAAGAGGTCCTTCTGCAGTTGTTAGGAGCAAAGAGATCCTTCTGCAGTTGTACAGGGCCCTAGTGAGACCACACCTGGAGTACTGTGTGCAGTTTTGGTCTCCAAATTTGAGGAAGGGTATTCTTGCTATTGAGGGCGTGCAGCGTAGGTTTACTAGGTTGATCCCCTGAATGGCGGGACTGTCATATGTTGAAAGACTGGAGCGACTAGGCTTGTATACACTGGAATTTAGAAGGATGAGAGGGGATCTTATCGAAACATATAAGATTATTAAGGGGTTGGACACGTTAGAGGCAGGAAACATGTTCCCAATGTTGGGGGAGTCCAGAACCATGGGACACAGTTTAAGAATAAGGGGTAGGCCATTTAGAACGGAGATGAGGAAAAACGTTTTCAGTCAGAGAGTTGTAAATCTGTGGAATTCTCTGCCTCAGAAGGCAGTGGAGGCCAATTCTCTGAATGCATTCAAGAGAGAGCTAGATAGAGCTCTTAAGGATAGCGGAGTCAGGGGGTATGGGGAGAAGGCAGGAACAGGGTACTGATTGAGAATGATCAGCCATGATCACATTGAATGGCGATGCTGGCTCGAAGGGCCGAATGGCCTACTCCTGCACCTATTGTCTATTGTCTATTGCATCAAATGTTGGCCATGGGATTTCTCCTCTTTCTGCGGACCCTGTTAAACTTTCCTTCCCATTCCCATACCAACCTTTCTGTCCTGGGCCTCCACCGTTGCCAGAGTTATTTCTAACTCTAATCAATAAATTAATGTTGATATATTGTGGAAAAATACCTCTTTATTGAGTTAAACCAGTACCACTGCACACAATTCAAATGGGGCATCTTGAATATATAGGGAAGAACTGCAGATGCTGGTTTAAATCTAAGGTTGACACAAAATGCTGGAGTAACTCAGCGGGGTAGGCAGCATCTCTGGAGAGAAGGAATGGGTGACGGTTCGGGTCGAAGAAGGGTCTCGACCCGAAACGTCACCCATTCCTTCCCTCCAGAGATGCTGCCTGTTCCACTGAATTACTCCAGCATTTTGTGTCTATCCTGAATATATATTTGTTTTCCAAAATCAGTAATAATTCTTTACCAACGTGTTTACAGCAGCAATCAGATGTGATGTGCAAATTCCCACCAGCACAGTCCTGGGTGGCTGCACAGTGGTTCAAAGGTCAAAGAGCAGGAGTCTGCAGCATAGTGAACGTGGGTGATGGTAATAAACTGCGCCATTTTTGGATATTAGACCAATGCATGGCACCATGGCTTTTCACAGAAGAGTTCAGTTGAGTTTAGTTTATTGTCACGTGTACCGAGGTACAGTGAAAAGCTTTTGTTAAGTGCTCAACCAGTCAACGGAAAGACAATACATGATTACAATCGAGCCGTTTACAGTGTATAGATATACATGACAAGGGAATAACGTTTAATGCAAGGTAAACCCAGTAGAGTCCGACCAAAAATCGTCCGGGAGTCACCAATTCGGAGGGGTGAATTGCTTCACTGATCTACTGGAAAGCCATCAAGAGAACAGAAAAAAATCCACATCTGTTTTGATCGCAGGATGAACCATCCATCAACTCAACCATCCTACCAACAACTAGAGAGCGGTCCTGAGCTACTATCTACCTCTTTGGAGACCCTCCGACTATCTCGGAGACCCGTAGAGCCGCGGACTATCTCTGATCAGACTTTACCTTGCACTAAATGTTACTCACGTTATTCCCTTTAGCATGTATCTGTACACCGAGGATGGCTCGATTGTAATCATGTATCGTCTTTCCGCTGACTGGTTAGCATGCAACAAAAGCTTTTCACTGTACCTCTGTACAAGTGACAATACACTAAACTCCAGAAAAACATAAGTCAAGTCAAGTCAATTTTATTTGTATAGCACATTTAAAAACAACTCACGTTGACCAAAGTGCTGTACATCTGATTAGGTACTAAGGAAAAAAATGAAACACACAGTAGCACACAAACATAACAGCACATACAAAATAGTTCACAGCGCCTCCTCAATGAGCCTCAAACGCTAGGGAGTAGAAATAGGTTTTGAGCCTGGACTTAAAGGAGTCGATGGAGGGGGCAGTTCTGATGGGGAGAGGGATGCTGTTCCACAGTCTAGGAGCTGCAACCGCAAAAGCGCGGTCACCCCTGAGCTTAAGCCTAGACCGCGGGATAGTGAGTAGCCCCAAGTCGGCCGACCTGAGGGACCTGGAGTTAGAGAGGTGGGTTAGAAGATTTTTGATGTAGGT
Organism: Rhinoraja longicauda; assembly: GCF_053455715.1. Taxonomy (NCBI): domain Eukaryota; kingdom Metazoa; phylum Chordata; class Chondrichthyes; order Rajiformes; family Arhynchobatidae; genus Rhinoraja; species Rhinoraja longicauda. Next base: position 74,670,181 of record NC_135958.1, read on the forward strand.
GGGGGGAATGTCCATTTAGGGCTTTATATGTGAATAAGATAGACACAAAGTGCTGGAGTAACTCAGCGGGTCACGCAGCATCGCTGGAGGAAAAGAATGGGTAGCATTTCGGGTCGGGGACCCTCCTTCAGACTGGAGTCCAGAGATGCTGCCTGACCCACCAATTTACTCCAGTATTTTGTGTCTATCTTCTGTATAATCCAGCAGCTGCAGCTCTTTGTTTCTCTAGAAAACCATATGTCCTTTCAAACACCAAAACAGTAGCAGACTATTGGGAGACTTAACACAGCGTGTAACAAACTCAAGCAGGTTACAATCGTGCCACAATTTCAGAGTTTTGTTCTGATTATGGCAGCCTGATTTAATCACCTGATATTATCAATTGTTTTTCTAACGCAGCAGAGTTTATAAAAGGCTTTCGGTTGACCATATAAAGGTTTGGTGGAATTGCCATCTACTTCGTTGTCGGTCTTTACAATTATGTTTTGTGTTCGTCCCGAGACACTCAAACTGTAATCTGTGCCGGGGTACAAAGCCAGGCATTAATAGCAACAGTCTCGGATATCTACAGCTTAACACTGTTTAACACGCATGGGTTTCTGTGAAGGCAACGGTCAACTGACCAATAATGTGTGCGTCTCCCTTCCATTGACTCCATCTACACCTCAGCAAGGCCACAAGCATAATCAAGGACCAGGCTCACCCTAGTCACTCCCTCTTCCCCCCACCCCCCTCTCCCATCAGGCAACAGGTAATGAAGTGTGAAAACGCGCACCTCCAGATTCAGGGACACTTTCTTCCCAGCTGTTATCAGGCAACTGAACCATCCCATCACCAACCAGAGAGTGGTCCTGAGCTGCTATCTACCTCACTGGAGACCCTCGGACTATCTCTACTCTGACTTCACTGGAGTTTATCTAGCACTGAACGTTATTCCCATTGTCATGTATGTGTTAACTGTGGACGGCTCGATTGTAATCGTGTATAACCTTCCCGCTGACTGGTTAGCACGCAACAAAAACTTTCCACACGTGACGATAAACTAAACTGACAGCACCATCTTCTGGCTGCTTCACAGTAGGGTGCTCAGAGGAAACTTTGTTACCATCAAGACGTCAAGCTTTACGTGTTTTTTTTCATTTTTTTATTCAAATATTAAAATAATATATACAATACAATAAAACCAAAACAGAACCCACCACCAGAATACTATACAAACAAATATACCAATTGAAACTATTATACAATTATATTACAATCCCCATCCAGGATACATCCAATCCCCCCGCGGTGCCCAGCGGTCCCGGAAATCCCCCAGGGTGCCCGTGGACAGCGCGCAGTCCCTTTCCAACACCATCCGGGCGCGGATGTAATCCCGGAAAAGGGGTAGGCAGCTGGCTCGGGCAGAGCCCTCTTCCGCCTGCCGCCGTGAGTTGCGGATGGCCAGCTTGGCCAGGCCCAAAGCTTTACGTGTTGGTTGGGCGGCAGCTCAAGCTGCTTTTATAATTCGCCTGCCTTGTACGAGTAAGTTGGTGAGTAAGTTGGAGTATTGTGTTCAATTTCCTCCCACACTCCAAATATGTGCTGGTTTGTAGGTTAATTGACTTCGGTAAAAATTGTAAATTATCCCTAGTGTGCAAGATTGTGTTAGTGTACGGGGTGATCACTGGTCAGTGCAAACCCGGTGGGCCGAAGGGCCTGTTTCCGCACTGTATTTCTAAAGTCTAAAATGTAATTTTTAAATTCACTGAAAATGTTAAAATGCATGTGTACTTAAAAATGTCCGTCTGAATATCTGCTTTGAATAGAAGCATTCAATGTCCTTGTTGGTATTATCAGGAGTATGTTAGCTCTGCAGGTAGTCCTGAATTCAAGCCAATTGATTATTACACTGGAGTAAATATCATGGAAGTACATTTGACTGCAATTCTTTTTCTTATTTAAAACCCCATGTCTTTTGTGGTAGTGTAGCAAATTTCACGCACACTGCAGAGTCAATAGACAATAGACAATAGGTGCAGGAGGAGGCCATTCAGCCCTTCAAAAGCAGATGCAAATGTTGTTGTGTTTAACCCTGCCCCACTAATTGCCACTCTGAAGAAGGGTTCTGACTCGAAACTTCACCTATTCTTTTTCTCCAGAGATGCTGAGTTACTCCAGCGTTTTGTGTCTGTCTTCGGTATAAACCAGCATCTGCAGTTCTTTCCTCCACCACTAGTTGTGTAATTCACTCAAACATTTGACCTTAAATTAACATTAGCGTTCCTCTACCTTCCTTTGCAACATCTCATAAATGCATGTGATTGGAGCAGAATTAGGCCATTCGGCCCATCAAGTCTACTCCGCCATTCAATCATGGTTGATCTATCTCTCCCTCCTAACCCCATTCACCTGCCTTCTCCTCATAACCCCTGACTCCCATACTAATCAAGAATCTACCTATCTCTCTTTTTAAAATATCCATTGACTTGGCCTCCACAGATTCACCACCCGCTGACCAAAGAAATTCCTCCTCATCTCCTTCCCAAAAGAACGTTCTTTAATTCTGAGGATGTGATCTCTGGTCCTGAACTCTCCCAGTAGTGAAAACATCCTCTCCACATCCACTGACTATCTCTACTGACAAGTAATTTTGGCACAGGTTCCCATTTGAAGATGGGTCTCGACCCGAAACGTCACCCATTCCTTCTCTCCAGAGATGCTGCCTGTCCCGCTGAGTTACTCCAGCTTTTTGTGTCTATCTTCGGTTTAATCCAGCCTCTGCAGTTCCTTCCTACACCCATGGGGGTTGTGGTGTCACCTGGTGGTGTAAACTCCAGCATCAAACCAATTGAGACATAGTACCAGGGCAAAGAGCGATTGGCTATCAACATCATCTGGTCTGGCCCTTCCGTTCCATGCCCATTATTAAGCAGAATCTGAAGAAGGGTCCCGACCCAAAACGTCACCTGTGCATTTTCTCCAGAGACGCTGCCTGACCCACTGAGTTACTCCAGCATTCTGTGTCCATCTTTAGTGTAAACCAGCATCTCCTCTTTATTACTTCAAACTTACCCATTGTTTAGAGCGAGGGCGGTCACGGTGGCGCAGCGGTAGAGTTGCTGCCTTACAGAGAATGCAGCACCGGAGACCCGGGTTCGATCCCGATTACGGGTGCTGTCTGTACAGAGTTTGTACGTTCTCCCCGTGACCGCATGTGTTTTCTCCGAGACCTTCGGTTTCCTCCCACACTCCAAAGACGTACAGGTTTGTAGGTTAATTGGCTTGGTAAATGTAAAAATTGTCCCTAGTGGGTGTAGGGGAGCGTTCGTGTGCGGGGATCGCTGGTCGGTGCCGACCCGGTGGGCCGAAGGGCCTGTTTCCACGCTGTATCTCTAAACTAAATCTCAGAGAGGCACAGCATTGAAAAGGGATTTCGGCCCACCAAGTCCAAGCTGACCACTCGTTCTATGCGATCCCACTTTCACATCCGACACACTTGGGAGTAATGCACAGAATGTTTCCAGCGTTTTGCATTTTGTGCTTTAGATTTCCAATGTCTGTTGTTTTTTGTTTCGCTTGCTTGTTAGTTGGCCTCTGAACTTGGTTCCCCGAAATGAACGATCTACCCAGTCTAGTTCTTGTCTCCTACTGCCAAGCTCACGGCGTTCTGCTTACTTCCTCAGATAAATCAGAATGCATAATCAGCATCCTCTAGAGCTCAGAGAACTGAATGAGGAAGCAGTCTCCAACTCTCCATCCATGGCGATCCTAATTCATAGCAACAGTTTGTTCCCTAGCTCACACGCGAGGCAGCGGAGTGCTGGAAAACACATGGGGAAGACCTGCATTTACTACCCAGCGGCATGAATGATGATTTTTCCAACTTCAAGTAACCCTTGCATCCCCTCTCTCTCCCTCCCTCCCTCCCCACCCCCACCCAAGTACTTAAAAGTCGGCTTGTCGGGACTCATTGACCGTAACTCGTTTTCACCTAGACAACACCCAGCTGGCATTTACTTCGAGAGGCCAAGAATACAAAAAAAACAGGGGTGTCGTGCTGAGGCTCCACAAGGCGCTGGTCAGGCCGCAGTTGGAACATTGTGAGCCATTTTGGGCACCGTATCTGAGGAAGGATGTGCTGGTGCTGGAGCGGGTCCAGAGGAGGTTTACAAGAATGATCCCAGGAGTGAGGGTGTTAAGCTATGATGAGCCTTAGTTGGCACTGGGCCTGTACTCGCTGGCCTTTAGAAGAATGAGGGGGGACCTCATTGAAATGTACAGAATAGTGAAAGGCTTGGATAGAGTGGATGTGGAGAGGATGTTTCCACTAGTGGGAGAGTCTAGGACTAGAGGTCCCAGCCTCAGAATTAAAGAACGTTCTTTACGGAAGGAGACGAGGCAGAATTTCTTTAGTCAGAGGGTGGAGAATCTGTGGAATTCATTGCCATAAAAGGCTGTGGAGGCCGTCAGTGGATATTTTTAAGGCAGAGATAGATAGATTCTTAATTAGTACAGGTGTCAGAGGTTATGGGGAGAAGGCAGGAGAATGGGGTTAGGAGGGAGAGATAGATCAGCCATGATTGAATGGCAGAGTGGACTTGATGGGCCGAATGGCCTAATACTGCTCCTATCACTTATGACCTTATGACCCACAGCTAATGGCCTGGTTCCTTCATCATCATTACCTTTTTGCATATCTTGCATTAATTTGTTCTATAACTCTCTATATCACCGCCCATTTCTCTTGTTTCCCTTTCCCCGGACTCTCAGTCTGAAGAAGGGCATCGACCCGAAACGTCACCCATTTCTTCTCCAGAGATGCTGCCTGTCCCGCTGAGTTACTCCAGCTTTTTGTGTCTATCTTTGGAAGAACTGAATTGTCGTTTATGCAGCAGGTTTATGCATCTTACTTCCTTGCAATCTCTAATCTTTGCAAAAGTTGCAGATGAATTTTTAATGTGCTGCAAAATATCAAGGCTATTGACTTTTGTTTTAATAATTGTACACAATTAATCAATCAGAATGAACTATTCTATGGACAACTGGAGAGCAGTCTGAGCCACCAATGACCTCATTGAAGACCTTCGGACTATCTTAAATCAGACTTTACTAGACTTTATCTTGCACTCAACATTATTCCCTTCAACATGTATTTGTACTCTGTGGATAGCTCGATTGTAATCGTGTATTGTCTTTCCAATGACGAGTTAGCACGCAACAAAAGCTTTTCACTGTACCTCGCTCGGTACACGTGACATAAAATGAAACGAAACTAAATCTTTATTTAAATTGAGACCAATTAAAGTGTTTGCAGGAGCAAATGAAAGGTCATATTTGAGGGTAAATTATGGCAAGTTAATATAGTCCTAGATAACCTCAAACAGGTTGGGACTTCATGCTGAGCAAAGATTATGTGGCATTCTTAATGCCTTGAGCTGCGTTGAGAAGGGTTGGGGACTTGGTTGGCAATGACATCAAGTTAACTAGGAGCTGCTAACGCAAGGCAGATTTGTCTCTTCACTTCACCGCGGGCAGCGAGACCTACTGCCAGTAGAGCTACTGCCTTACAGCGCCAGAGACCCGGGTTCCATCGCAACAACAGGTGCTTGTCTGTACGGAGTTTGTCCCTTCTCCCCGTGACCCGCGTGGGTTTTCTCCAAGATCTTCGGTTTCCTCCCACTATCCAAAGGTTTGTAGATTCATTGACTTGGTAGGAATGTAAATTGTCCCTAGGATACATAGGGTAGTGTTAATGTGCGGGAATCGTTGGTCAGAGCAGGCACGGTGGGCCGAAAGGCCTGTTTCTGCGCTGTAAACAAAAAAACTTGCGATGGTGTAGATGACAATCTACAGAGGTCTCTTGCGTTGGATCATAGGAGATTGTACCTCTGTACATGAACCCGGCCAAACGCAGGCAGCTGGGACTGGTGTAGATCGGACATGTTGACCGATGTGGGCAAGGTAGTGCCAAAGGGCCTCCTTTCATGCTGTATGACTAAGACGTATCGAAATGTATAAGATTATTAAGGGGTTGGACACGTTAGAGGCAGGAAACATGTTCCCAATGTTGGGGGAGTCCAGAACAAGGGGCCACAATTTAAGAATAAGGGGTAGGCCATTTAGAACTGAGATGAGGAAAAACTTTTTCAGTCAGAGAGTTGTGAATCTGTGGAATTCTCTGCCTCAGAAGGCAGTGGAGGCCAATTCTCTGAATGCATTCAAGAGAGAGCTGGATAGAGCTCTTAAGGATAGCGGAGTCAGGGGGTATGAGGAGAAGGCAGGAACGGGATACTGATTGAGAATGATCAGCCATGATCACATTGAGTGGTGGTGCTGGCTCGAAGGGCCGAATGGCCTCCTCCTGCACCTATTGTCTATGACTTTATGACCAAGAGTATGACCTCAGAGTAAAATGACGCGCCTTTAGAATGAAGATGAGGAGGAATTTCGCTAGCTGGAGGGTGGTGAATCTGTGGAATTCATTGCCACAAACAATTGTGGAGACCAAGTCATTGGATATTTTTGAAGCGGAGATGGATAGGTTCTTGATTTATAAGGGTATCAAAGGTTATGGGGGAAGAATGTGTAGGAAGGAACGGCAGATGCTGGTTTATACTGATACTATTCGCTTGGGCAGCTTACAAGCCAGCGGTATGAACATTGATTTCTCTAATTTCAAGTGACTCCTGCATTCCCCCCCCCCCCTCCCCCACCTTAGCCGTCCTACCTGTTCCACTGTTCCTCCTTGTATCCTTCTTTGTATCACCTCTTCTTCAGCCAACAATGGGCCATTATGGACTCCACCCTTCCTGAGGTCATCTGTTGCCGGCTCTGATTTCCTGATTTGTTCCGGCATTTTCTCGCCTCCAATTTATTCCCCTCCTCTCCCCCCCCCCCCCCCCCCCTCCCTCCCTCATTTCTTAACACAGAGGGATGGTACGGTGGCGCAGCGGTAGAGTTGTTGCCTCACAGCGCCGGAGACCCGGGTTCGATCCCGACTACGGGTGCTGTCAGTACGGAGTCTGTATGTTCTTCCTGTGACCGTGTGGGTTTTCCTCTCACACTCCAACGATGTACAGGTTTATAGGTTAATTGGCTTTGATAAAGATTGTCAATTGTCCCTAGTGTAGGAGAGTGCAAGTGTACAGGGTTCGATGTTCAGTATGGACTCAGTGAGTCGAAGGGCCTGTCTCCGCACTGTACCTCTAAACTAAACTAAAAACTAAAGGAGGAACTGCAGATATTGGATTCTTGCATGAAACACGTAGTGCTGGAGTAACTCAGCGTGTCAAGCAGCATCTCTGGAGGTTTATGGTAAGTGACGTTTTGGGTCGGGACTCTTCTTCACAGTCTGCCCTGCTGAATTCCTCCAGCACTCTGTGTCCTTCTCACTCTATGTGGCTTTGGCTGAGTCGTGGTTAAAAGTAAGGAAAGTATTCTCTGCCTGAAACACTTCACAGCTAAGCAGCTGGCTGCAGAAGCCTTCAGTCAATGCTCTTTTGGGCTTTCTGGACTACCATGGTGAGGCAGCGCAGTGGCACAGCGGTAGAGTTGCTGCCTTACTGCACCAAAGGCCCGGCGTTCAATCCTGACTACGGGCACTGCCTGCATTGGGTTTGTACGTTCTCCCCGTGACTGTGTGTGGTTTATCTTCGGGCCCTCCGGTTTCCTCCCACATCCCAAAGACGTGCAGGTTTGTAGGTTAATTGACTTGGTATACGTAAAAATTGTCCCTAGTGTGTAGGGTAGAACTAGTGCACAGGTGATCACTGGTTGGTGAAGACTCGTTGGGCTGAAGTTTCCACGCCATCTCTCTAAACTAAACTAGTGTACGGGGATCGCTGGTCGGCGCGGACTCGTTGGGCTGAAGGACCTGTTTCCGTGCTGTATCTCTAAACTAAACTAAATTAAACTAAGAAGAGACCCCACCAAGTGGTTAATGGTTCCCCAGAGAAACAAGTAGCCATCAAAAAGGAATACAGCAGCTTTACTTTTATCACTCCCCTGCGCAATACATGCCCTTCAGACTTCAAATAAATCAAGTTAAATTATACACCAGCCATAAATATAATAAACTCAAACAAGTTGTGCAGTATATTTGCAAACATATACATTTAAAATGAACAAGCCTATCCTACACCCCACACGGTCAGGCGAACACACACACACGCACGCGCACACACACACACACACACACACACATGCTGGGATGATTCCAAAGCAAGATTCACTGAGAACTGTACATTCTGCCGACTGCTCATCTCAAATGTAAATTAACCGTAAGTATTCGGGAAACGCTGCTCTTCTTAATCATCCAGAACTTTGGGCTCAATGTTAAGTCCGTTGGCAGAGACAGACAAGGTTGAGATATGGGCTACAGAATCGAACAGGATAATAGTTGGCTAAACTCAGCCCTGCCGCAAGCTACCTGTGTAGCTGGGCCATGTTGGCCAGTTTAGGTTAGATTAGTTTAGTCTAGAGATGCAGCGCGGAAACAGGCCCATCAGCCCACCGAGTCTGTGTCGACCAGTGGTCCCCGCACACCAACACTATCCTACACACATTAGGGACAATTTATGTTTATACCAAGCTAATTAGCCGACAAACCTGCACATCTTTGGAGTGTGGGAGGAAACCGAAGATCTCGGAGAAAACCCCCGAGTCATGGGGAGAAGGTAAAACGCCAAACAGGCAGCACCCGTAGTCAGAATCGATCTCGGGTCTCGAGCACTGTAAGGCAGCAACTGTACCGCTACGCCACCGGGCGGTTGGGCTGAAGGGCCTGTTTCCGCGCTGTGTGGCTCTCTGACTCTAAAGTCGCCAAATGTCGTCAGTTCGAAGGGCTTAATCCAAGTTAAGTTCTAGAAGGGTTTTAGCAGCAGAGCACTGACTTGTCTGGCGCCATCCAAATAAACATGTACTGGTTGGACACAAAACAAAGAAAGAAATCACAGCTTGATGATCCAGAGCTGGTCAGCATTGGTTCAATGGGAGAGGAGGGATGGGAATGGGAGAGGGAAGAGTGGAGACTTTCAAAAACAAAATCATGGGATGATCTCCTGTTACGAGTTGGCGAAAGATGAGCACAGGGGTTCCTGAATCTACTTGAGAATCCTACGGCATGTTTCTTATTGAAGAGTAAAATTCACGCGCTGAACCTGCCCAGTAGATTTGTGGTCCAACTGCTGGCTTTTAACAGATTTGATGATAACAGCACACAGATTGATGATTTTTGATGATGAGGAGCGAGGGATTGGCAGACAGATGCTTTCCAAGATGGCGCCCAACCCAGGCGACCATGTGCGTGCTAGCCACCGAAGCAGGTCTACAATCGCATATTACAATCGCCCCACGCTCTTAAATCTCTATTCCTGCAGTAACATTTCTTACTTTAACTACGAGCTCCTTAAAACTCCTCTCGGATCTGCATCCTTGATCGGACTTTGCCGGCTCCACCTTGCACTGAGTGCCATCCCATTACCATGCATCTACACACTGTAAATGGCTCGATTGTCATCAGGTATTGTCTTTCCGCCGGCTGGTTAGCATGGAGCAGAAGCTTTTCACTGTACCTCGGCACACGTGACAATAAACTGTTCAAAGGACATGCCCTGGGGTTCTTGAATCTATTCGAGAGTTCTACGGCAGATTCTGCATTGAAGAGTAAACTTCACACACTGAGACTGGCCGATAGATTTGTGGTCAAACTGCTGGCTTCTAACAGATTTGATGACAGGGGCACGCAGACTGCTAAGTGGTTTTTATTGATGAAGAGTCTATGCAGCCCCTTCAGTCAAACAAGCATTTAACAGTTTCTAATGAAGACGAGAAAGGAAAAGACTTGCATTGACTTTACACCACATACATTCCCTTCATGAGAACTTTACAATCGATGATAGACACAAAATGCTGGAGTAACTCAGCGGGTCAGGCAGCATCTCTGGAGAGAAGGAAGAGGTGACGTTTCGGGTCGAGTCCCTTCTTCAGACTGAGAGTCAGGGGAAAGAGAGATATGGACGGTGATATAGATAGATATGGAACAAATGAATGAAAGATAGGCAAAAAAGTAACGGCGATTAAGGAAACAGGCCATTGTTAGCAGTGGCCGAGGTGAAAACGAGTTCCAGACAATGAGACTCAACAAGACGGCTTTGAAACTGGTACGACTACTTGGGTGAGGGAGGGACAGAGAGAGGGGATACAAGGGTTACTTGAAGTTAGAGCAATCAATAGTCATACCATTGGGTTCCTCCAATTTGCGTTTGTCCTCACTCTGACAACGGAGGAGGCCCAGGACAGAAAGGTCAGTGTGGGAATGGGAAGGGGAATTAAAGTGTCTGGCAACCAGGGGTCATCTATGGAGTCATGTTCAAGTGTAGCAGACTTCCTTTGCCTTCACACTTGCGATCTTTAAATAAAAGGCGTAACTACCACACAGATATCTCCACATCTACAACAAGCTCTTAGTTTCTCCAGAGGAAGTACAGACAGGCAGGAGAATAATGGATGGACTGGTTTGGAGCAAACGGAATGGGCTATCTCGCCTGAGATCTTGAATTTACTGAGGCGTTCGATCGGGGAGTAGGCTTCGGGTTTTGCAGAAGCAGATTATGGATAGAGTTAGTGGCATGGCTATAGCTCCTTCACTGTTCCCACCATGTGTACATGTGTAAAGGTGTACAGCTCGCCGACACTCTTACTTGCCGATGGCAGCTGCATTTAAGCTTTTAAGTATTTTAGGGCGGCACGGTGGCGCAGCGGTAGAGTTGCTGCCTCACAGCGCCAGGGGCCCGGGTTCGATCCTCACCACGGGCGCTGCCTCCAGCAGGATCTCCCCGTGACCGCGTGGGTTTTTCTCCGGGTGCCCCGGTTTCCGCCCACACTCCAGGTTTGTAGGTTAGTCGGCACCGCTAAAAATTGTCAATTGTCTCCCAGTGTGCGTGGGACAGTGCTCGTATACGGGGTGATCGCTGGTCGGCAGGGGCTCGGTGGGCCCGGCTTCCACGTTGTATCTCGGGTATCCGGCGCTGTAAGGCGGCAACTCTACCGCCGCGCCTCCGCGCCACAATTGCCGGGTCACAGAGTGCCAGTCACACAATGCAACCCCTGGGAGGTCAGGCTCAAAGATATGTGGACTTTGCAATGCCCGAGCCCTGGTTGCTCTCATTAAAGTGGAGTGGACTCGATGGGCTGAATGGCCTCATTCTGCTCCGATGTCCTATGGTGGTATTGTGGTAACTTCCTGTCCATCAGTCTTTGGGAATCAGGCAAAATAATAATATTACACGTACATTGTGCCTTCCGTATATTTTTCCGGACGTCTCTTGGTGCTCAGCAGGTTCCATCAACAACATTTAAGGAACATTTGGACAGCGGATGAGAAGAAACGGAATAGGCAACGTTTCGGTTCGGAACCCTTCGTCAGACCCATTACTTCTCTCCAGAGATGCTGCCTGACCCGCTGAGTTACTCCGCCATTTTGTGTCTATCTTCAGTATAAACCAACTGTTCCTTCCTACAAACCCTGATGGGATCGGTGATCTGGGAGGCGTTGATGACTAGATGAATCGTGAACACAGCAGGTTGGTTCTAAGTTACCAGTGTTTCCTGCACCACTCGATGGACGAAGATTTACAGTATTCAGTTCCTTTTTCAATTTATAAAAATTAGTTCAAGTCTACCTTGATTTATAAAAAATCAACCAAGTAAAATCACTTGGCTTATTAAAATCTACGACAGCTTTTAATGTGACCTGTACAAACATTATTTAAAAATACAATCCTTGTCCCGACCAATTCATTAAATACAACTTGTAAAAATTTACAGAATTGATATGATATGCGATTTGTGATGTGATTTTAGAACTAACCTATGAGGATTTAAGAATTTAAAATTTACTTTGATTCGTAGTGTGGGAGGGGAAGGGAGGGGAGGGGAGGGGATGGGATGTGGGGGGAAGTGGGTGAAGTTCTCCGTTTTAGTGGCTCCGGCAGGTGAAAACAGGACAGTTTGTTCATCGTTCCCATTTTGTCTTCCGCTGCTTGAAACATGGAGTGGGGGAGCAAAGGTTTCCAAAGCCACTACCACTATTTACACAACAAGTTTTATACACAGCGCTAAAAGTCACACACCGCATGTACGCACTTAAGGCAGTGGGTCGACTGAGCCAAGGAATGGCTCCAAAGTATCGGCCCCTTGCTCAATTGAACTAATGCGTGGCTGTCCCTCTAATATGACTGCATTCACACGATTTTCAGTGCACCTATTAAAAATACACGCACACACACACACACACATATACACACGCACGCGCACACTCCACAACCTTGTATCAAATCGTGGTTTTTTTCAGAGGCTAAACCGGCCTTTTAAGAGACCAATTTACCATCTGAGTCACTGCAAAGACTCTTTGTCATAGTCACTCAGTGATTCGCCACTGGTAATTAATGCTATGGCCACAGTCCTCTGATAATTCCCGTAACTTTTTTTTTTTTTAATCGTCAATTAAAAAGTGAATTGGCTGCCAATTATTTGTTTTTGCAGGTTAATCAAACGTGTTGAGCAGAAGATTTTTCCCACTCTGCTGCCCGACATTCAGCGGAGCCCACGCTGGACTCTCCCCCAAATTTATTTCCCTCGTCCTATTGCCCACCCCCCCCCCCCCCCCCACCCCCCTCTGCTCAGAGACTGGAATTTACTTCTGCAACCGGTGATGTGTTTTCGGAGGCCGAATGTGGTCGAGGATATCTTGCAATGTCATCCCAAGGTAGAAGGCGTAGAAACCGATCGGGAAAGGCCGTCGAGCTGCCTCGGTCTGTCTCAGTCTCCCAGGATAAGCTTCACAAAAGAGGCCACGTCTGTTTCTTTGGTTTCGTGTAGCGTGAAGAAAGGGTGTTGCTACCAGAAAGCACAAAGGTGTTACACTTCAAGCCACGGTCCAACCATTGCTGGTACGATAAGATACAACCTTCATTATCCCGGAGGGAACTTGGCACGCCACCAGTTAAAAGGAGGCATTGAAAGTAGCTTGTGCATTATAACAATCAAAATTTAAGTGACCAGTTATTGCACAGCACACGTTGTAGTATTGAACAAACATAGAACCATAGAACCATTTAGAACGGAGATGAGGAAGAACTTTTTCAGTCAGAGAGTGGTGAAGGTGTGGAATTCTCTGCCTCAGAAGGCAGTGGAGGCCAGTTCGTTGGATGCTTTCAAGAGAGAGCTGGATAGAGCTCTTAAGGATAGCGGAGTGAGGGGGTATGGGGAGAAGGCAGGAACGGGGTACTGATTAAGAGTGATCAGCCATGATCGCATTGAATGGCGGTGCTGGCTCGAAGGGCTGAATGGCCTACTCCTGCACCTATTGTCTATTGTCTATTGTCTATTGTCTATTGTTATAGGTGTGGGAGTAGGTCATTCGGCTCCTCGAGCCTGCATTCAATATGATCACGGCTGATCATCCAAAATCAGTACCCTGTTCCTGCTTTTTCCCCACATCCCTTGATTCCGTTAGCCCTAAGAGCTAATTCCAACTCTCTCTTGAAAACATCAAGTGAATTGACCTCCACTGCCTTCTGTGGCAGAGAATTCCACAGATTCACAACTCTCTGGGTGAAAAAGGTTTTTCCTCATCTCAGTCCTAAATGGCCTACCCCTTATTTTTAAACTGTGACCTCAGGTTCTGGACTCCCCCAACATGGGGAAATTTTTTCCTGCATCTAGCCTGTCCAATCCCTTAAGAATTTTATATGTTTCCATAAGAACCCCTCTCATCCTAAATTCCGGTGCATATAAGCACAGTCGATCCATTCTTTAATCGTATGTCAGTCCCGCCATCCCGGGAATTAACCTGGTGAACCAAACATGAAATTAAATTATCAAGTGGAAAATTCTAGGATGACGGAAAAATACCACTCAGTTTCATTTATACAGAACACTCAATGGTTTTATTTAAGGCAGAGGGAGATAGATTCTTGATTAGTACGGGTGGTCAGGGGTTATGGGGAGAAGGCAGGATAATGGGGCTAGGAGGGAGAGATAAATCAGCCATGATTGAATGGCGGAGTAGTCTTGACGGGCCGAATGGTCTAATTCTGCCCCTGTCACTGAGGAACTTATGAATACTAACCCAGGTGGCACTTCTGGAGGTCATGGGTGGGCAACGTTTCAGGATCGGGGCCCCTCCACAGACTAAGCACAGTCTCTCGTTTCCCTGTCCCCTGGCGCCCCGTTTGAAGAAGGGTCTCGAACCGAAACGTCGCCCATTCCAGAGATGCTGCCTGCCCCTCTGAGTTACTCCAGCTTTTTGCATGGATCTTCGGTTTAAGCCAGTGCCTGCCGTTCCTTCCTACACATCACGCCTTGATCCACTCTGCCTGAACTGCCTCTGCTGCTCCCTGCTGTGGCAGAGCTGCACGTTTCAACCGCTGCAGGTTATAAGGTCATAAGTGATAGGGGAGGAATTAGGCCATTCGGCCCATCAAGTCTACTCCGCCATTCAATCATGGTTGACCTATCTCTCCCTCCTAACCCCATTCTCCCGCCTTTTCCCCTTAACCTCTGGCACCCTTACGAATCAATAAACTATCTATCTCAGCCTTGAGAATATCCACTGACTTGGCCTCCACAGCCATCTGTGGCAATGAGTTCCACAGATTCACCACCCTCCGACAAAAGAAATTTCTCCTCATCTCCTTCCTAAATGAACGTCCAAAAAATGCAATCTTCCTGAATATGAAAGAGGTAAAAGAGATCACAAGAGTCAGACACTGGTTGAAGGTCAGCCCTGGGCACGGGTTTAAACGAGGAAGGCTAAATGTGGAACGGAAGAAGCCCATTCTGTGTTTTCTGCTCTGCACATCTGGAAATATAACTACCTTGATATCGAAAGGCAGGGGCGGAAACTGAGTTTGATTTGACTTCGAAGAATCACAGACTGAAAGGGATTTGCAATCGCGTCTGCGTGGTTTGCTGAGAGACTCCTCTTTCTCCGTGGGTAACAAGGCTGGGTTCAATCAGGGAATCCTGTCACATCCCATGTTCAGGTTTCAACACTTTGATTCCAGGGCAGGCCGCGATGCCAATATATTGAAGGGTACAGGTTTGCACTAACGGGACCCGTTCAGGCAGCTTGCATCGTGTCTCAAGACTGTAAACCGGACCAAAAACACAGCCACAGTTTCCTCGTGATTTACGCTGTCTGTGACGTTTAAGCAACAGGGATTCATGGCATCCAAGCCCGCTTAATAGGAAACCAAGATCCATGACTTTTTCCATGACCAACCTTTGAGATGTATTCGAGTATACCGTGCGGGCTTTATTTACTTTTGTGCTATATTTACGTTCTCTGTAAGCTCCAAAGATAGACTCGAAAAGCCGGAGTAGCTCAGCGGATCAGACAGCATCGCACGTGTCGGAAGGAACTGCAAGTGTTGGTTTGCACCGAAGGTAGACACACAAGAAGCCAGAGTAACTCAGCGGGACAGGTAGCATCTCTGGGAGGAAGGGACAGGCGGCGTTTCGGGTCGAGACCCTTCTTCAGGCTGAGAGTCAGGGGACGGGGAAACGAGAGACATGGACCGTGACGTAGAGAGATACAGAACAAATGAATGAAAGACACGCAAACAAAGTAACGATGATAAAGGAAACAGGCCATTGTTAGATGTGGGCTCGGTGAAAACGAGTTACAGACAATGAGACTGAACAAGACGACTTGGAAACTAGCACAAAGACTTGGGAGGGGGAGGGACAGAGAGAGAGAGAGAGAGAGGGGAAGCAAGGGTTACTTGAAGTTAGAGAAATAAATATTCATACGTATATCGCTGATGCACAACTCCCTGAATCACACTCTCCAGTCTCCACTCACAGACACAGACACAGACACACAGAGAGACAGAGACAGACACACACACAGAGACAGAGACAGACACACACACAGTTATGAAGTTGTTCCCCCGTATTAAGGTCCAGTGACTGCCCTATAAATTACGGCCTGGCTGATTTGAATTACGTTGTGCTTCAGCAAAGCAGTCACCTTCCCATTTCTGAAGTCAGAGTTCTTTTCAAATCAGGACCGCCCCACCGACACTCTCACAAGATCAGGAGCTTGCTTCAACGCCGCAGGAGTTGCTTGTCAACAGGACCCTGACCTTTCTGTCCTGGGCCTCCTCCACTGTCCGAGTGAGCAAACTGGAGGAACTGCGCCTCATATTCCGCTTGGCCAGCTTGCACCCCCAGCAGTATGAATATCGACTTCTCTAACTTCAAGTAAGCCTTGCATTCCCTCTCCCTCCGTCCCATCCCCACCCTAGTCCCGTCCTGCTAGTTTCACTTGTGCAGGAAAGAAACTGCAGATGCTGATTTAAATCAAAAAGGTAGACGGAAAATGCTGGGGTAGCTCGGCGGGACAGGCAGCATCTCATGA